>NC_084537.1:1197923-1797923 GCF_024500275.1 Phycodurus eques
CAATTGTGTTGGCGGAAAAAAAGCACAAAAAAAGAGGGGAAAAAATGTGCGGTGTCCGTTCAGACACTCGGGAGAGGACGTTTTGGGCAGTCCATTCAAGGAGAGCAACAGGTATGTTCACGTACTTTTAATAGGTGCAGCACCAATATTTGTACGTAAAACATGTCGCTGTTTTTTCGAATCATGCTCTAAAGCTTCGGTCGACATTGGTTTGTGCGTGTGAATAAGTGTTGACAATGGCGAACTAGGGAGGGGATTGTCAATTCGTCAATTGTTGATGGTTGTCGTTAAATATGTCAAACGACAAGGAAGATATCCCAAAAATCAAACATGCTAGACTTTTCATTTTGGCATCGTATGGCTATCGTAGGGCCAAATCGTTGGTCAGGGATTATGTCACACAACAAGAGGTTTTCCGCAGTAGCCAATCGGGCCAATATCGAGGCTAAAATCCTGTGGTCTGATCCAGGCATCAGGAAGGAGCCAAAAGCACAGTGACCAGAGAGATCCCCAACACAGATGAACAGGCAGGCAGGCAGACAGACAGACAAACAGATAGAAAGTCAAGGCTGTTGTTCAGGACAACAACTTGTGTGTGGCAGGTGTTAGCTTCAGCTAAAAGACCCATGAAACATACTTTGCAGGAGATTTTTTAATCCGCAAGGAGCTTTAACACAACATGAATTGGGATTTATAGGTCAAGGCCTCCAGTTGGGTGGCAGGCTGCAGAGGATTTAGCCCAGCACAATGACAACATCGCTTCCATCTGTTGTCATGGTCTGCTCATATTTGCATACTAATCCTTCTCTACCCGCACCTTTATGAAAACACCCTCCTGGCTGCATGGCAGGTGTTTGGGGGTGAGGAATTACCAGAGCAGGGGGCAGAAAGACACAGGCCTAAGGTCAATGGAATGTGGACTATAAAAGAGAGAGGAGCAAAAATCGGGGAACAGAGGAAAATTCAAGAAGAAAGATGAAGAATCGCCACCCCAGCAACCTCACTTAAACATGAAACCTTGGCTACCATTTAAGTTTATCAAGTTGTTGTTTGCTATGCAAAACATTCCAGGGATACTCAAAGTCAGGTGTTTGTCTCAAGGTCAACATGCATGATTTATCTGCCCCGCTGCAGGAGATGCAGCTATAATATGCTTTCAATGTCTGCAAACACAGATCATCAATCTGTGCACTAGTACAATGTCTTTGGGCTGGAAAAGGGCACTGGGACTAAATGTGGCATATCTAAGATCTAATAAATATACATTTCCCTGGGCAAGAGCAGGAAGCCGTGCGATCTCAGGGTTCATTTTGTACTGTGTCGACATAACAGATAAGGTTGATACATCGCAGGCCTGAAAAATCTACATTGTGAACTACGTAAGTACATAAATGCAGGTTTTAATTTACGCAGCTCTGACAAGGGGAACAAATCAAAAGCTCTAAAAATAGAACAAACTCCTCGTTTTTGTTTTGTTTGATTTATTTATTTATTTTTACTATTTTTTTGTGTGACCATCCTACACTGCATGTGGTGCGAGTTCATGTACTGTGACAGGTGGCAAAACAGCAGGATAGAATTCACACCATGCTCTCAAAATGTGTTCCAACATAAACAACTCAGACACCGGGAACACTTTTTTTTTTTCCAGCGTTGAGTTTGATATTATGCAGATATGCAACAAATAAATATTTACTGCACACAGAGTGAATAGAGTGTAAGACAGAACTAACAGCTATAGGCTTCCTACTTGCTTCCTACCATATGATAAAAGAAAATAGTCAGATACTGTATGTACAAGAAAGTTGTGCAATTTCATTTTGAAACCCCATTGACGTTGGGACGTTGTGTAAAATGTAACTAAATTATTTATACATACAAATACATAATAATACAAATATTTCCAAATACTTTTCAACCCTATATTCAGTTGAATTGACTACAAAGGCAAGATATTTAATTTTCAAACTGATAGTCGTCGTTATTTTTTGGGGAAATACTCATTTGATGCTTGCAACGTGTTCCAGAAAAATCGGGTACAGGGGCTTTTTTACCACTTTGTTACATCACCTTTCCTTTTAACAACACTTAATAAGCATTTGGTAACTTGAGGACACTAATGGTTGAAGCTTTGAAGGTGGATTTTTTGCTATTGTTGCATTATGTACAACTTAAGTTGCTCAACAGTCCAGGGTCCGTTGTTGTATTTTGCGCTTCATCATGCACCACACATTTTCAATGGGAGACAGGTCTGGACTGCTTGCAGGCCAGTTCAGTCCTCGTATTTTTTTTTACAAGAAAGCCATGCTGTTGTACCACGTGCAGAATGTGGCTTGGCTTCGTCTCGATGAAATAAGCAGGGACGTCCCTGAAAAAGACGTTGCTTGGATGGCAGCAAATGTTTTTGGCATGTGGGAGAAAACCGGAGTGCCCGGAGAAAACCCACGCAGGAACGGGGAGAACATGCAAACGCCACACAGGCGGGGCCGGGGATTGAACCCGGGTCCTCAGAACTGTGAGGCTGACAGCTCTAATCAGTCGTCCACCGTGCCGCCTCAACTGAAAACAATAAGGGCTATATACACTAACCAACCAAATCAATGTGTTATACTAAAGATATATTGTTCTATTCTGATGGAACAACCCAAACTGTCAAAATGTCAAAAAAAGAGCTTTACCATCACTGAGATATGCAGGATACGGAGCTCCTCCTTTGCAGATGTGTGCGCTGGATCTTCAGTTGGTTCAGGGAGGCTTAGGCTGCCATCCTGATGGTGAATGTGAAAGAGCAAAGTACCGTTCTCCAGCCACTGCTGCTTCCATCGCACCAAAGGGATGTCCTCTGAGTTCCCAGAAATCTCTGAGTTATACAAAAGAGAAGTGGATTTAATTTTGTGTCGAAGGGAGAAATTGATAAAGGCAATTTTCTACTCGAAGTATTTTTGCAATGTTGCCAACAATGACAGTGGATGTCAGTCAGTCAGTCAGTGTCAAGTTACATGGTACATATGCTTCCATGCATTTCCAAGCCTCCCTCTGAAGAGAGCTGCCATTAAGGACATACAGTATACATTTCGCTTTTGTAAGGCTTGGAAGTGGGGACGAACATCCATCCATCCATTTTCTCTATCGCTTCTCCTCACTATGGTCGCGGGCTGCTGGTGCCCATCCCAGCTATCTTTGTGTGGGAGGCGGGGTACACCCTGAACCGGTCGCCAGCCAATCGCAGGGCACAGGCTTTTGTGTGTGTGCCTGTTTGTGTGTTTCTTGCAACATTTATTCCAATGCTACGTTTACATTAAGTTCTTGGCAGACATACAGTAATGCAATGGGGGATTTTGGTCATTTTTTTCTCTCAAAGGTGCGCTCCGGTTCAGCCTGCGCTCTGCCACGGATGCCGGTATATTCCCTCCTGGCCCCTCACATTCTGATGCTGTCCCTCTGATCAAGGTTTGACACATTTTTCACATTCTGCGCCGGACAGCTTTGGAGCACATTTGTGGCCAAGGCAGGCTCATAGACTCGAATAAAGCTCCTTTTACCCCGTTTTTTTTTAACCCACTTCCGCACTGCGCACGCCATGTCAGACCATAGAAGAATACAAGTTGCTGTATCGTGCGGGGCCCGTAAACCGTCACACGCTGGGATGCGTCGTGATACACCCTAGCTTGCTGTGAGAACCGTGACAAAATAAGACAAAACTGGTCAAAACACGCACCAAGAGACAGAGCAACAATTCGGAACGCGACAAAATTTACAATTACAGGAAGCCGTGAAATTATTCAGTTGTATGACTGGCAACAGGTGGATACACGTTTATTAGCATTTAATATTTCTGCCTCTCACTATACGTCACTGGCATAGATGCAGTAGATTAACAAAGATACTGTATATTATTTGTAATAATACATTCTTTTATTGATTTCTTTTAGAAATAAAAAATAAGTCCTGGTCCTTACTTCAGCAAGCTCAACTAACTGCATGTCATGTGACTACTTTTTCCAGTCATCTATCACATCCTCAAAACTGCGTTTCCTACTAACATTAGTTCTCTTCAACTATACGCGAGGATAGCAAACCGGAGGAGAGGAAGAAAAATGGTCAGTACGACTAAGAGCCATGCATCCATTTTCCGTACCGCTTATCCTAGGCTCACGGGCATTTGGAGCCCAGCCCTGCTGACTCTGGGAACACCCTGAAATGGTCGCCAGCCAATCGCAGGACACACATAGACAAACAACCATTCGCACTCACATTCACACCTACTAGAAATTTAGAGTCTTCAATTAACCTACCATGCAGTTTTTGGAATGTGGGAGGAAACCGGAGTACCGGGAGAGAAAACCCACGCAGGCACGCGGGGAAGGCGGATTTGACCCCGGGTCGTCAGAACTGTGAGGCGGATGTGCTAACCACTCGACCACTGTGGCGCCCTCAGTACGACTAATAACCCTGAAATTGCAAGACCCTCCAAGCCTCATTGAGGTCAGCAGTAATTGGAGCATTTCAGCGATACAGTTGAGAACAGAGATGGAAATCTCATCGTCACAGTAAGCACTTCAAAAAATATCCCCAAGTCACGTCGAACATGTTAATGCACCTTCAAAGACGCCATGCCGAAATTAATTCAGTGTGAGTGGGGCACAGGAATGGTTGTTTGTTTCTATGTGCCCTGCAATTGGCTGGCGACCAGTTCATAGTGTACCCCGCCTCTCACACAGAGTCAGCTGGGATAGGTACCAGCACGCCCGCGACCCGACTGAGGGGAAGCGGTATTGAAAATTAATGAATGAACATGAATTCATGATTTTATTCAACTGTAAATATAAATAAAATTAATAGAGAAGAATAAATCTAATATTGATTTCAATAAATTTTAAGTGCTGAGCCTATCCCAGCTATCTTCGGGCGGGAGGCGGGATACACCCTGAAGCGGTCGACAGCCAATCGCAGGGCACATAGAAACAAACAACCATTCGCACTCACAGTCACACCACCGTGCCAGCTATAATATTGTTATTATATTAATTTATTTCTTAAAAAATCTAATTGTGTATCAAACCATGGGTCAGAAATCAAGAAACAAATCCAATATTAACTTTAAGCTATACTCCTGTCCCACTATAGACAACTTCCAAGATTTGTTACACCGTAATACCTTATTGTCACGTTTTGTTGTGTTCATCCTGGTTTATGACGGCCGACTAGGGTTCTCATTCAAACATGACTGCCGTGGCAAATTTGTTGGCAGCTTAAAAATCTGGCCAGGCATGCACGGCAAGGCCCGTCCCGTCACCCCCGCCTTGTGTAACATCCGGTTTCCCGTTTTGTCCGTGTTGGCCTGTAACGTGATTGCCACGGGTGCCAGAAATATATTGTAAAAGTAGCATAAAAGATGGATGAACTTCAACAAGGGACCCCGCACACCTAAAATTACATGAGACTTAGATTCAAAGTGCTTTGGCGTGCATTGTCATATGGTTGACCAGACTAATAGGAGTAAACAAACAAGCGGAAATCACTTCTGTCCACAGCGGTCCAGGAGTTTGGATGGCAGAAATACATGAGAGAGTTGTGTAGAGTATAACTGTGAGCCGTAATGTATTTCACACTTCACTTTACACATCTACATTCACACTTAGCTGCGAACCGCTCCAGCGAGAGTTGAGGATCACGGCTTGATGAAGCCATCAGAACCACATCATCTGCAAAAAGCAGAGAAGCAATGCTGAGGTCACCTCCCCCCTCCCAAATGCAGAGGGAGGCTACCCTCTCGTCTACTGGGGGGAACCCCAACGTACAGGCATTGAGCCAGGGGGCAATCAGTATGCCCACACCTGCTCGGCGTCTCTCACCGTGGGCTACTCCAGAGTGGGAGAGGGTCCAACCCATCTCAAGAAGACTGGTACCGCAGCCCAAGCAACAAGCGAGCCCGACTATGTCTTGCCGGAATTTCTCACCTTCGCAGATCAGCTCAGGCGCTTTCCCTGTCAGAGAGGTGACAATCCAGCTTCTTTAGCCGGGGACCGGATCGCCAAGGTCCTCGCCTTCGGCTGCCGCCCAGCTTTCTATGCACCCGACCCCGTCGGCCCGTCCCACAGGTGATGAGCCCATGGGAAAGGGGAGCCACGTTGCCTTTTTGGGCTATGCCCGGCCGGGCCGCACGGATGCACTCCCAGCCGCTAAGCGCTCGCCATCGAGTCCCACCTCCAGGCCTGGCTCCAGGGGAGGGCCCCGTTGACCCGTGTCCGGGTGAGGGAAAACGCCATCCATTTATTTTTATTGTCATAGAGGGTCTTTGAGCGTGCTTTGTCTGGTCTCTCACCTTGGACCTGTTTGTCCTGGGTGAGCCTACCAGGGGCATAAAGCCCCCAATAACTAGGATCCTAGGATCACCGGGATGCACAAACCCCTCCACCACGATAAGGTGACGGCTCAAGGAGGGGCGACTACAACTACAACTATTAACTTCAAAACAATAATATACTTTTTAAGCACTGTTTTGAATTAAATGACCATTAAAAAGGGGTAATATATGTTGCGTCGTAGATGTTTTTTTTTTTTTACATGAACACAAAGTAGAAAATTAATTCCATCACTCACGTAATTTCAAATGTTGAAACAGACACATGAGAGACACGGTCTATCTTTTGATAGCAAGTCGCAGCCATTTGGTAGCGTGAGACGCAAAACAAAGAAGTTTATATCTTCAATTTGCACAACACCTTTACACACGGTCCAAATCAAAGTCCTTTATCCACAAAAAGATGCTTTATTCCAACTGAGAGTTGGAGAGTTGAGAGATGGACAAAGAACAAGGAGCCAAAAACTTACCAAATTAGAATAAGTAAAGGTAATAGTGCTAAACCTTACTTCACACAACAAAAGCTTTCCTTCAGTTATCTACATACAGTACATCTAGGCAAGGCACTAGTCGTGTTGAAAGGCCAGCACCCTGCCTGAAAAGAATGGACAATTTGTTTTTTAAGTGCACTGTGCCCATATTTAAAAAAGGTAAAACATCTACTGTGGCATGAGGCTCAAGGTATCCATAGTGAAAGCTGATAACGTCAAAATTACAGGTTTTTGCATAAACATAATTGAATTTATTCTACACTACAAAAGTGTGCTCTAGCTCTTTTGGCTCCTTTGTCAGACAAACCATTAAACTGATTACTGGCAAAGGAAACTGGTCTGGTGGATAATAGCAATAACCCTTATATAGATTAGACCCTGTTTACAAACAAAACACTTTACTGTCCCTGTCTGTGTGTGTGTGTGTGTTTGTGTGTGTTCGTGCTTGCATGTGTGGATGCATCCGTGTACGTACGTGTGTGTGTGTGTGTGTGTGTGTGTGTGTGTGTGCGCACACCATTTCTATTCATCACTTGTTTGGAGACTACGGTCTGTTTCAATACTTACACACCTGGTCCTTCCAAATGCGGGTGATTACCAGAGGTGGGTAGGAAGGTGTACTACATTTACTCCGCTAAATTTACTCAAGCAGCATTTTGGATATATTGTACTTGTCAGAGTATTTTTAATGCAGCATACTTTTTACTTTTAGTCAAGTATTTATGTTTACAAGAAATGGTACTTTTACTCTGTTACAATGATCTACATGCTGCTCACTACATTTATTTATCAATTATTACTTTTCGGTTTTTGTGATCTATCAGTTTAGACTATGACTTCCGCACTGGGCGCTGTTTCCTCAAATCCAACGTAACCTCAACGACACAAGGCAGTCACATGACCGCATGAAAACTAGATACACCAGCCCGGCTAATCGACCTGCCTATGTGACGGCCATGTTTGGAAGGTCATCATTCCAGATGAAGGCAATGGCTCATGACTGTGTTTACATTGCAAATGACAAAAAACAACAGCTTTCATGGATTGTAGTATTTGTCTGGCACTTTCTGCCCAAACATGGACATTTCAGCCCACTTCTAACTTGAGAAAACACATTAGCCCTGTTTTATGGCCATAAGTAACTGTAAAACATGTATCTTTTGGGGTTCGTGCTAATCTCACTCACGCGCACACACACCAATATAAAAATGTCCATTCACTTTTTATTTCGGTATTTTTATTTGATTGATGGTCATGCTCTGATTTAAAAAGTAAATCACGAGTTACTGACCATTTACTCAGTACTTGAGGATTTTTTACTTTCTTGTTCTTAACTAATTTTTGGGGAGGACTACAATGTGAACACCTGCGGACGTTGAAGTCACAAAAGGAGGTTGATCCGAAACTTTAACGCCAGGAGCCAATGAAAAGCTTCGAAACATTTTGAAGGAATGAAGCGCGAAGCGAAACAGCGATGGCGTTCGAAGCTTCAAACGTCATCGGTCACGTGACGCTGGTGTTTTGATACAAGCTCCGACACAGCGTTTCGAATCACCCCGCTTCAGGAAGAATGACACGAGCTCCAAAGCCTCGGTATCATTTGCCCATCACCAAGGTTGACGAGAACAGGTGGACACAATAACTAAAGGAGCATTTAAAGCATTAGGATTATCATTTAAATTGTTATTATTGTTGTGCATCCTGGATAAAAAATGTGTGTTTGACTGTTTTTTTTTTTTTTCAAAAGCTGATCCTGCATTATTTGTGGGTATGCATGCTCTGAGGGTGTTTTAAATTTGTTCGCAGAGTACGAACAAAATCAAATGTCAACGTATTGATACATCACAGGTTTGTGCATCAAATGTGCGTACGCACGATTTAAGCACAAATCTGTGTGTACGTATGGTTAGTGAATGAGGCCCATTGTTGCTCGGAATGCTCCAAGCCAGTGCGCCCGAATAGGCGGACCCCGGGCTCCATCCGGCCCACCGGTCGCTTAATTTGAGGACCCCGAACTGTTCCAGCCATTTCCAATAAAGAAGATCGGCATTCGCAGAGTATTAGTTTGGCAGTAATTCCACAGTTAGCTTCCCACAGCAAGTGCGGAGTCGACCATCCAATTCAATGGTGTATGTGATGCTGGTGGTGCACAAGAAAGAAATTCAGTTTTCCTTTCCTTTGTGTTTTAGTTGGATCTGCGTCGACCAGGACTTGTCTCAATGCCAACGATACACAGCCAGCTTCACTCCTGCAAGTAAATGTGTAACTTTCACTGACATTATGGCAGCTGTAGGAGCCTAAATTGCACCGAAATGGCCTGTTCCAAGTTCGCTGCTACAAGAAAAGTGGAAAGCAAAAATCTGCAATTCAAAGAAGAATGGACTGAAATATTGGCATTCATTCTCCCAACAACCAGCAAAAGACCCATGTGCCTAGTATGCCATCTGCGATCAACAATTCCAATTTGAAGCCACATTATGTCAGAGCTGTATCCTCGCTCACTGTGTACAAACACAAATGTGATGCCTTCCTACATGAGTAGAGAACTTTAGCGTGTCAACAACGCTATGAACCCTGACAGAACCACAGATATTGTAAAAAAAAAAAAAAAAAAAAAAAAAAAATTACAGAGTCAATTTTGGAACAGGGCAATGCATGTTGGAAAAATGTGGAACATTGGTAAAATAATACAAAAACAGCAGTATGCGCGAGGCGAGACAAGCAAGATAGGCTGTTTTCAAATGCAAGGAAGGTCACCGCTTTGAAACATATGGAAGACCACATCCATAAAAGTTCATGGAAATGGCCACATGCGGGTATGACGGTGAGACAGGTTGGTTCATTTTTATAACAATGGCCAAAGATTGTGGACATGCCCTGGTTGTTAAAGCAAGCAGTTAAAAGCTCAGGGTTGAATAATGAAGACATTGTAAAGAAAGTCACTGAGTTCTAAGAAGTCCACCAGTAAATGTGGAATAAGTAGATTTTGGCCGCAACACTGAGGAACATCAGGGAAAAGATTGTCCCCCTTGCAACATTAAAATGGATCTACGGAAGTAATCTGATTACTTTGCTATTCGAGCACATTCTCTGAATGCAGATTGGCTCTGCCATTAGATAAGTTCCATTTTCTTTGCCTCGATATTGTACTTTATAAAGCTGGCCCTAGGGGGAAAAAAAAAAAACATCTTTAGGGAATTTCATCACATTTTTTCATTCACTAATTGATTGGCAGGGCACTTAGCGTGATCGACTTCGAGAACTGCCACTATGTTTTGGGGGTATCAGATGCTTTGTTATGCGTATATTACGTTATATAATAGCTAGGTCTGTTGGCAAAAGTTACACTATTTTATATTCTTCAACTCAATCAAGAGACATTTATAGCTTTGTTTATTCATAGGATAGCACTATAGAATTCTCAGAAGGGACAAAAGAATGAAATAGGACAGTGATGTTTAAGGTTATGTAGCAAGATGAACAATTTGCAAAGAAAACATTCAAATAGAGCAGCTTAGTAAATGATCTCAGTTCTTGACGCCCTGGGCAAAGGTCTTGTTTTGTTCAAGGCAATAATATCACAGTAAAGTGTCATTTATGGAATTAAATCATTCATCTTATAAGGGAGTGCGTCTAGTAAAAATAGTTTAACTGCAGCTGAAGCAGATGGTTACAGCCAACCCGTCACCCCCCCTGGGATCTTTTAGGCGACAGCTTAGTGTTTTTGCTTGATTTCTTTCTTGTACTTGTGTAGTTTGTGAAGGACTGTTATGTAAATAAATGTGTCATTTTCCTGGTGTCACCAGGCTCCTTATCCTCTTGTATTTTTTTCTTCTCTTTTTGGTTTTGTTGTAAAATATAGGAGACTGCTCGGGGTTAATTAAATGTCCTTGTAATATTCGCATTTAAAGAAGTTTGATCTTTTTTTTTTTTTTTTTTTTTTTAATGAACTCTCCTAACTGGATAAATACAGCACATTACATACAGAGTTTCAGATTTGAATGTGGAATGTCATTGGACTGTTTGCTGAAGCTATGCTGACAACAGTTCCACATGAGGTCTGGGTGATGGAAGACAGTCAGCAAACTTTTGAAATTCTGAGAGTAGACGAATACAAAAGGAAAGCCACTGAACCAGCACTTTTGTTTAAAAAAAAAAAAAAAAAAAAAAGAGAGAAATACCAAGGATGTAGAAATCGAAACAGTCAGGATTTCTTATATTATAAATAATAATAGAAAGAATATATTTTTTAAACTCTATGACCACTGCTGTATATTTCTGATATATTAACAAAAACTGTATTAGTAAGATGTATAGCATCTCATTGGTGTTGTTATTACTGTATGTGTGAGGCATTTCAGGAATACATTAACAGGACACAGCAATAGGTATATGAACATTTGATACAGCACTTAAGAGAAATTCAATCTCACAACATTGCAATGCAGGTGTACCTAATGTTGTGGCCACATTAGCAAATCATAGTGTGTACAAATATTACCTAGAAAAGGCCAGCTACCACAATGTTGCTTGTGTTTTAGCTTTGCATCAAGGATTGTAATGCCAGAAGTGTAATCTCTCCGTAAACTCTGTTCCCTTTCGACAAAGATAACAATTGACGTGGCCCTCGGTCACCAGAGGGCATGGCGATAAGCTAAATTGACTTCAGAGCTGGTCCTGAATTCCGTAAAAACTATTAATTCGAACGTGAGTCAAGAAAGTAATGTGAAAGAGGGACCTGGTTCTAATGCCATCTAAATTATTCCTACATAAGAACGCAAATGTCTATCCGTCCATTCGCTTACCCGCTTATCCTGGCACCGAGCTCGGCTGACTTTGGACAAGAGGAGGGATACACCCTGAACTGCTTGTGCCCTCAAATTGTAATTACTATATGGGAATGATTTGTTTTTTGTTTTTCACAATCTGACCCAAAATGATGGAGTCTCAACATGATAAGGCTATCAGTCACCAAATAATAATAATAGAACCTTTTTTTTTTTCATTTCCATCCTGTTTGCAGAGGTAAAATTTTATTATATTGTACAGACCACCACCAATTTAAGGTTTACGCCACAGCTAGCCTAAAAGAACAGCATTGGTAATCACAAAAATCATTTTAATACACCGGTATGTAGCAGTTATCTAAATATTTGAATGAATTATAATATGGAATTATTTATGCTTCCCATTCTTTTTTTACTGTTGTAAAAGCACAATGTTAGTTTTGGCTTGATACATCAAATAATATTTTATTTCATTTGAATTATGGAACATATACAAATGTTTTAGTGGTTGAATGGTATGCTTGTTTAACTTCTGATTTCTCAGAGAAGCCCAGTGAGACTGCTGTAATTTGAAAAGAAGATTTGTCTTAACTAGATCAATAGAAGTCATGACAGAGAGCTTGGAAGAATCCTGTGAATTAGAGCCATGCATGATTAAACAGACTTGTTAATCGAAGATAAAATCTACTCTTGTTTTAGGAGCATAATAAATACACTTGTCTTGTTGTTTTTAAGGCTAAGAAGACAGACAAAATGAATTTAAAAAAAAAAAAACTTTCATCAATGTGTTCTAATCAGTAATTGAGTTTACCATCATTGCTTTGAGACAACATAAGATTTACAAATAATATTTAAAAAAAAAAAAAAGAGGACAGTTCTAAGTCATCCTGGTAGCTTATGAAGATGTACAACAGTGCTATTCTCTTAGCCATCATGTTAATCCCTTCGCATGCAAGATAAAGATAACGCGATTGGCTTCAATTCCCTCAGGATGTCTCGGTGGGTGGGGCACAGCTTCTTTGAGAATAAATCTTATTTCCAATCTATAGTCCTTCCCTTAACTGAGAGCTATTTTCCTGTTGGAGCACATGGTGGGATGAGCCGTAAAACAATGTGCCATGGGTTTCAGATTTATCTGTAATCAGCAACTCCTACAGCAGCAACTATTACATTATGGATATTGATTTTTACAAACAACCCAGTACAACAAATGGAAGTCGCAACAGCAACGAGTCGTAAAGAATGATGACAGGGGAGGCGGGAGGGGTGGCCCAGGCCAGCCCGTGGCGGCGTTCGTGTTAGCTTGAGGCAGAATGTATACACCAGCGAGAATGAATGATGCGAACTCACGCGGCGAGTAGAATGGCTTCCAGTTCAAAAACAGCGACTCCAAATGCGGGCTGCAGTGTGTGCTGAGCTCCGTGACATCCGTACACCAGTTTTCGTTGATAAAGAAGCCTATCCCGCCGCCTTTTGTTTTCCCCGATGATTCCATGTTGCGGTCTGCCCGGTGAAGATGGAAGCCGGGGAGCGTGAGGGCGCCATCGGGTACAGCGTCACAAAGCCAAGTCTCCGTAAAGCACATGGCGGCGGAACGTCCGAAGTCTTTACTGGTCTTTATCAGAAGATGAAGCTTGTCCATTTTGTTGGGTAGGGAGCTTGGATTCGCGAGGTGGATGGACGGAAACGCCAGTCTGTATCCTCTCTTGCGGAGAGTATTTTTTATTTTATCTCCAGTTTGTATTCATATTTATTGTCTCTTAACTTATCCTCCTTTTATATTTGTAGGTTTTTTATTAATGTTTTTATCATTTCAGGCTATACAGGCTATAGTTGGATTACTATCTTTTAGCAATTTATTTATGGTTTCCAGTGTTTCCTCAAAGGGAGACCTCTGCACTGGGTGTTGTGATGGGCCACGGTTGGGGTCCCCAATAGCCGTAGGTGCGACCCTCGCTTCACGGCTGCACCGTGGGCTCCATCTTCGTGGCCTGTAGCCGCACCCTACGGTCTGGTCGTGGTGCAGTTTTTCAACATTAGTTACAGTATCTTGGACCTCCCAAATGCTACGTTCTCTGACAGGGAAATAACACGACACGGTCGGTAAAAAGAAAAGTAAATTCAAATACAAGCCATTTTACTTTTGAAACATTTCTAATGGAAAGGATAAGATAAAAATATAAAAGGACAGTCAAACTACTTTCAGGCTTAAGTATTGAGACAACACATGAACTCTGATGGAAAACATGTCAGTAAAGTCATTGTAAATGAGTACATTTGTGTCTAGTGGCACCTCGTTAGGATGGCCAGGGGTTGTCCGATATAGCCGATTGTCTGTTACATTGAAGCCCCTTTTTGTTTTTTTTGTGAAGCCATATCCACCCATATTACTGTACAGTACAACATTATTACAGTACAACATTATTGTTTTTTTTTTTTTTTTTTGTAGGCTAAAATGCCCAGTACAGTACGAAGTTATTGTAAATAAATGTAAAAAAAAGCTTTAAAAAGAGTTTGAAAGTTTCACATTTTATGCAAACTTACCATACCGGTGTGCTTGGTGGTGGTGACATTGTTGATGTACAGTACTCATAGGCAACTCGCTTTCATGACCTGCGAGGAATTAGTGTGCTTCCTAGTTCTAAATCTGTTGCTAAAGCTGAACGGTTTGACAAAAAAAAACTGTTACTGTACCAAAAAATAGCATGTTCCATGTGTTTCTTATTCCTCAGAGTTAACACTGCCGTAATGCTGCTCGCTCTCTCTGCACTGCGAGTATATGCACAGTCGACAACAGATATAACCACCATGTTGAATGTGGGGCATTGACGTGGCAGCCATGGGGGGGGATCTAGTATTATTGTATATCTGTGACCCAGAAAAAAAGTCAGTAAAATTCTCTGCCTGCATTGCGCCACAGCGCCAGTAAACAATAGCGGCCAATTCAGGAACTAACAGACTTTGTCAACGGTATTTTAAGGGAAAAATGTACACTATTGTTGGAAACAATGTTCAGTCCTGACGGTCCGTTTTATCCGATATTCGTTACAGTGGGGTCCGTTTTACGAAGATATATAGGTCTTCAATAAACACTTCACGGCTAATTCTATGGGGTTTTTCGATGGCAGTTTTATGTTCCAATAAGAATAGAGCAATCTGTCTAAAGCTAAGTTGAACAAGCAAGCCAACACCAGCTTTTGCCATTAGTACATCGCTGTAAAACATGATTTATGGTTGTAGTAAGTACTTTCAAAATTGCACGGAGGATGATTATATATGGGATACTGAATGCAGAGGGAAGGGGGACTGGTCCACTTCAAGGTGAGCTTAGATCACAGGAGATGGTGCAAGCAGCTGCTGTGGAATGCATGGAGGATTCTGTTTGATGAGATTCAGCGAGACTGACCCCACTGATTGTGATTAGAAATTCCACCGGAGTAAAGTCTACATCCTCCTGAGTTTGTGTAAATGTGATTACGCGGATGAATCCCAACAACAACAAAATAGTGCGAGCAGCCTGCTTTGAATATGAGCAGATTCCAGGTTCAAGGTTACAGGTTCATTTTAAGGTTGCATTTTAAAAACCTAATGCAGCAATGTGTGTCGAGGCAAATTGTACATTATTTAGTATTATTTACAGTGAAGGAAAGAGGACAAGTTGTATGGTAAGTGTTAAGGATTGGTTTCTTCTTTGTGGTATTTATTCATCCTTTATTCTCCCTTTGATCTTTTGTTTGAGATATTAGCTAATTTAGGCATTTTATGTATATTATTGTTCATTTTGCTCACTCCATACATACAATTTTGTATTGTAAGTAGTAAAAGTTTCTCATAAGTCACTCAGAAGAATTATAGTTGGTGTTTTTGATTAACATTTTATTTTATTCTGAGTTTAATTTTATTCACAATATTCCTCTGTATGTATTAATTTCTTTTTATTTTATTTCTCAAATATCCCTTGCTTTGGGCCGTGTTTGGTTATGTTCATTTTAAGAGAGACAACTTCAAAACGTCGTGCTAATACAGTTTTATTTTGCTTAAAGATCATAATTTCTGCATGTCCAAAATTATTTAGACTTTAATTCAGGCATACCAACTGGTTGAAATGTGTGCATCAAATGGTTATACATTTGATCAGAATATGCTTCCACCAATTTGTCAAGGATATCATCATTTTCAAAATGTAAATAATAACAATAATAATATGGTGAATAATGCAATAGTGCAAATTGTAAGGCGGTCCCATGCCCGGATAAATGCAGAGGGTTGCGTCAGGAAGGGCATCCGGCTTAAAACTTTGCCAAACAAATATGAGCGTTCATCCAAAGAATTCTATACCGGATCGATTGTGACCCGGGTTAACAGCGTCCGGTGGAAATTCAGCTAATGTGGGTCGAAGTCGAAGAAGAAGAAGAGGTGGAAAGCGGGTTCTTCGGCAGAAAGAGAAGAGGAAAGCGCAGAGTCTAGAACTGAATGTGGGCACTTTGAATGTTGGGACTATGGAAGGGAAATCTCAGGAGTTGGTTGACATGATGATTAGGAGAAAGGTTGATATATTGTGTGTCCAGGAGACCAGATGGAAAGGCAGTAAGGCTCGAAGTTTAAGGGCAGGGTTTAAATTATTTTACCATGGTGTAGATGGGAAGAGAAATGGAGTCGGGGTTATTTTAAAAGAAGAGTTGGCTAAGAATGTCTTGGAGGTGTATCAGATCGAGTGATGAGGTTGAAAACTTGAAATTGAGGGCGTTATGTATAATGTGATTAGTGGCTATGCCCCACAGGTAGGATGTGACCTAGGGGTGAAAGAGAAATTTTGGAAGGAGCTAGATGAAGTCGTTCTGAGCATCCCAGACAGAGAGAGGGCCGTGATTGGTGCAGATTGTAATGGACATGTTGGTGAAAGAAATAGGTGTGATGAAGAAGTGATGGGTAAGTACGGCATCCAGGATAGGAACCTGGAGGGACAGATGTTTGTAGACTTTGCAAAAAGGATGCAAATGGCCGTAGTGAACACCTTTTTTCCAGAAGAGGCACGAACATAGGGTGACCTACAAGAAGCACGCAGGTGGATTACATCTTGTGCAGACGATGTCATCTGAAGGAGGTTACCGACTGTAAGGTAGTGGTAGGGGAGAGTGTGGCTAGACAGCATAGGATGGCGGTGTGGAAGATGACTCTGTTGGTGGGGAGGAAGATTAGGAAGACAAATGCAGAGCAGGGAACCATGTGGTGGAAATTCTTAGGTGTCCAAAATGAAGTTTCATGTTTTTGAAGATGCTTATTACATTTTTGGATATCGTAGGATTTTTCTCCCATTGCTTACTATGCGCCTTTTCCATGAAAACTAACAAAACGCACGTTAGTGTCTTCAGAGTTCCTTTTTTTGGGGGGGGGCGGGGGGTTCTTTTACAAATGGTCCTTATTTGTCACTCAAGATGTCCTTACTCTTAATTCCACTGGAGAGAGCCTCATTTTGTTGTTGCAATACATCTGATCTGTGAGCTGAAGTATCAGGATGAGGCAACCATTTTGCATAAAAAAAAATAGCAGACAGCAAAATAAATTTCATTTCTGAGATATGTATGAATAAGTATGAATGTGTGAAAGTGTCGGACCTATTGCATGTCTTTACCCTTATTACGATTGTATAAAGACAAGCATGTAATGGGTTTAATGAGTAGTTCGAATTACCTTAATTTCTCGTGTATAATGCGCATTTGTCTTTCACCAAAAAATTGTCAAAAGTCAATAGTGAGCATTATACGTAGGTACAGGGGCAAATGGAAAGAAAAACTTTCGCATTTTATTAATGTATGCCCTAATCTAGTGGTTAGGAACAAGCTATACACTTTCATTCCAAAATGTCACCGCCACAAAGAGGTTATGAGAAAGGTGTACACTTTCATTCTAATATGCCACCGCCACCTCGTTTTTATAAAAAAAGGTGTGGCCTTCACTTTCATTCACAATATGACAGGGGTACGTATGACTGCATATATGTACAGTTGTGCTCATAAGTTTACATAGCCTGGCAGAATTTGAATTTTGTTTTAAATATGAATGATGACTGAACAACAACCATTATTAATTTCTTTATGGTTATGTTTTTTTTTAATGATAATCCTTTTCTGAAATGCTTGACCATTTCATTTGAATCCCATTATTAATCCCTAAATTAAAGGTGTTTTGCCTGGTCCTTCATGTTTTCTTTATAGAATTGTACCCATCTTACAAATTCTGCCTGGGTAATCGAACATATGAGTACAACTGTGTGTTTTGTAATTTACTAAATAAAAGTCGGGCTGTGAATTTCAAAATAAGAGCAAGTACATTAAAAAAAAGTATTATGAGTTCAAATAAATTGCTTAACTTCAGAATAATTATTTGAAAAAAAACTAACAAAATACAGATCATATTTCAGTTGTGCAACCCACATGATTCTTATGAAGCTGTTCATGTCTTTGCTGTTATGCACTTTTGTCTTTGCCGTTATAAAAAGTGTATTTCCATGGGCCACCACCATGTGTTCTGTCAATAAGGGCTGACTTTACAATGAATGCCAAAAACCAAGGCAGCATCAAAAAAATACTAAATGCCGTTTTTTTTAACAAGTGTCTTTACCGTTATTGATCAATTTATATGAAAATGAGCCATATGTGTATGTAATATGTATACTGTAGAGTATGTACGTATTATAGTGTCATAGTATTTATCATTGTACAATAAGTATAATGTTATTTGGACAATAAAAATATTTCAAATAATGTGTTGTAACCCCAGGATGCAAGATCTTCAGGAGGTTTGAATGTTTTACTCCTGTGACAACAGAATGTTGAAAAATAGGGTGACTTGTAATTAACTTACTCAATAAAATATCCTTGCAATGCCCCATAAAACAAAAGCATTCTATCTTAGGGCTTAATGTGTTTTCTTTCTCCCATGAACACTAAACCTCTGCAGCAACTTGTCCCACCCATTTGGGCATTGCTCCCATGTAGAATGCGATTAACAAAGCAACCATTCAAAGAGCACTGCTGCTCTTCTGTAACGCAGTCTCATCTTGACGTTGACTTAATTTCACATGCGCGTCAGCTCTCGCAAAAAAGGCAGCACGCTTGGTGCAATGAACCAAACAAACACCAAAGCCTTTTGCTATTCTGCAATGAATAGCAATTACTATTTCTGTCCCATTGGTTTGCCCGTTTGTTCTTCTGTGGAGCCACGCATATGGAAAATAATTTCATCTACGTGTGCAAAGAATAAATGTATATTGAGGGTGGGAAAGATATTAATCCCCGTTCCACTTTCATCCTGGCATCTTTCATAATGTGTTCATACATCATGCATATATTCCTGTCTAGCAGATGTAACAAAGATTCTATTGTGTCACGGACATGCTTGCAAATATAACAGGGATACATATTATTTGTAAAATATAATTACAGTATGTGAATACACTTACTGAGTTTATCAACTTATTGTTAACTATTTAAAAGAAGAAAACAATCTACTCATGTTGGAATTATTTCTAGTCACTTACTGTGCCACTTTGGCTGTCAATTTTTTCATCAGGCAAACCGACAAATGGCCTTGAAGTCCATTTAAGAGGGGGGGGGAAAGCTTAGCAGTTAAGAGAAAAGCATCAAGGTGACCCTTGCTGACTGACGTTTTAAAAAGGCAATTTAGCATGCGAGCCGAGAAACTCAAGCACTCCAGCGGAAACTACTCCAACTTCTCATCATATTGCAAAGCCCAGTCCTCAGTGGCATATTTATACATACATTGTGTATGGATGCATTCTGAGTCTGTGTATATTTTTCCCTTCCTCGTGAAATGAAGAAAATATTTCAGGATTTGATGCAAAGAAAATGGTTAATCTTGTCATTCTTACGTGTAGTCCTGAAATGTTCAAAGAAAAAAAATCGAAGTGTAAACTTCTACGATAAAAACAAAACAAAACCAAAGAATAAGCGCAGAAAAATGCAATCACCGGTGGGGTGCATAAAAAACATGATTTTGTATCACACACCAGATGTTTTGCTATGGCGGTGTCAGTATGTACTGTTTTTAAAAAGTTATTACATAACGACCAACCTGTTTTGGTTTGGGTTGTGTGTTTAGTTTTGTTCCTGTGTTCCATGTTTGTCGTGTGATCATTTAGTTATTGCGTCCACCTGTTGTCGTCAACCTTCTACCTTGTGTCGACCAATCAGCTCTCTCCAACCACTCGTGTCTTGTCCTGGTGTTCCTCGTTGTCTCGTCAGTCTGTTTTGATTTAGTTCCCTCCTTACGCCTCCACTGACAAAGCTGCTTTTACCAAAAGTTCATATTGTAGACTTTGATGTTCAATTTTGCTTGCTAAAAGTAAATACATTCTTATTCTTACTCAGAGCAGATGACTTATTTAAAATGAATGTCTTGTAATCACATTTCATTTTTAGCTCCTCCATGAATTGGTTATAGTAATAGACTTTGTACACTGGATAAATGAAGGCATTTCCCATGTAAATGTTTGATTCGATGTTATCCTATGAATTTAAATAATAACCTAAATAAAAATGAAGAGGCTTTTTTTTTTTTTTTTTTTTTCCTGTGTTGTCATGACAGCAGTCCAGGTCCATCAGCTCATCATGTGACACCTCCCTAAAAGCATCCCTTGTGTGAATCAGACAAAGAGTGTGTGGTGAAGATTGAACAGCAACAAATCAAACGGCTGACCTATCAACTAATCAATTATTGCAGCATATGCAAGGGGCCATTTTTACCATATTCTTGGACGTAGCCCTGACCTGGAGAGAAGGTTCTCCGCTGCTTCCCCCAGCTTTTGGCTAGTTCTTTTTATTGATTTTTTTTTTCCCCTCAAGGCCCCTCACTCCAACTATTTTTCTCAACAGATTGTAAACGCATTGGTATTGAAATGTGTGGCAAGCCCAGCTGTGTCGTCCACCACTTAGCCTCACGATCAAATACCGTCCTGCATTTGTGGCACCTTTAGCTGATACCAGCGCTGAAGAAATCTTACAACATGAGCCAAAATTTTAGGTGAGCAAAAGTGAGTTTTTATGTGTATTTCATCTTTGCAATACAATGGACCCCACATATTCACAGTTCCCCAAAACACTTATTGGTGTCATATTTTTGGGTTAATAATTTTTTTTCCCCCCAATACAATTACAATGGTAGTCATTTATTCTCAAATTGTTACTCTTTTATCATTTGTAATTTTCACTATTTTATAATTTAGTGTTCTTTTAGGCACGGTGGTTGACTGGTTAGCACATCTGCCTCACAGATCTGGGGACCGGGGTTCAAACCCCCCTCTGAAGATAGCTGGGATTGGCTCCAGCAGCCCGCAACCCTAGTGAGGATAAGCGGTCAAGAAAATGGATGGATAGTATTCTTTTAATGTCTCAATTACCTTGTTTTTGACCAACACATCCTTATTTCATTGTTAAACTTTTTTTTTTTTTTTTTTCAAAAATAGATATTCATCGTTTGATGTTAACCCTAAATAGTATTTTGTCTTCAGTCAAAATACAGAAATTGTCTTTTCTGTTCCCATACCTTTCCAGTAGGAATGTACATGCTAAATAATACAGTATTTGAAAATCAATCTGCCACAACAGAAAAAAAAAATATATATATACAAGTAAGTACAAAATCTATTGTATTCTATTGATCTATTGTATATTGCACCACCTTGCCACATGCACAGCTCACATCGGCCACAGCATTAAACCTTCCTTAAGAGCATTTCCTGCGGATATTTGTCGAGGTAGGTCATTTTAAAATGTATGCACTACAGCAACTTATATCAACGTCACAAACGTCACAGATGATGCAGGTAGAGGGAGGAAGAGTGAGATGCCTGTTGCAACTCCTTTAAATGATTTAACGCTTACTAGCACTTGATAGTTATTTTACACCCTCAAGAATGAATCAAGTGCTCAGTAACAGTGAGCAGCGTCTAAGTGATGTTCAAGATGTCAAGCTTAATGTTTCATCTTGCGCTTAATAGTCTGGAGTGGAAAAATGTCGGAACGAAGTTTGAAAAAGTGCATTGGGTAAGCTGCTGTATAGCCTCCATGAAAGCCAAATTGACACCTATTCAACTGGCGGACTGCGAGCTAACTTGGGCCCAGGGATGTTCATTGTTCTCGTACAGTAGACGTAAAAGTCTACACACCCCTGTTCAAATGCCAGCATGTCAATTCTGGATGGGCTAGAAGCTATCTCAGCTGATTTTAGGCCAGAGGTGGGGTACCAGTCGCAGGTGCATATACAGTAGACAAACAACCATTTACATTCTCAGAGGCAACCGAGCATAAATTACTCTCGTATGCATGTTTCTGGAATGTGGGTAGAGGCCGGAGGACCCGTAGAAAACCCGCACAATCACAAGGAGAACATTCCAACTCCGTACAGGATGGGCATAGCCAAGATTCGGACCCAGAAACTCTCAATTGTGAGGCAGACGTCCTAACCACCAGGTCACTCTGCTGCCGGTTTAACAGGAACTCTTGCGCTGAGGCTCTATTGAAGCACTTCATCTTCTCTAGCAGTGGTTCTCAAACATTTTAGACTAGGTACCACCGTAAGCATACGGAGCTCTTCAACCACCATCATGACTGACTTTGAAATACAGTAGCATTATAGGCCTAGGTGTTCATTAAAAAAACAAGACTTTTTGTTCCTAAAATGTATATTTACTGTCATTGTAATCCACTGTAACATGATGCAGTTTGAACAAGAAGACTGTGCTTAAATATAGGAAGAAAAAATATTCTTTATATTGAAATGTACATTGAATAATAAAATGGTTCCCAAAAAGTTTAGAAGCAGTTCTTGAAAATGTATTGTACTAAAAAGTTAAATACAACTGAACTGTACTTACAGTGGGTACGCAAAGTATTCAGACCCACTTAAAATGTTCACTCTTTTTTTTATATTGTAGCCCTTTACTAAAATCAGTTAAGTTCATTTTCCCCCTCATTAATGTACACAGAGCACCCCATCTTGGCAGAAAGAAAAAAAACGGAATTGTTGACATTTTTGCAGATTTATTTAAAAAAGAAAAACTGAAATATCACACAGCCAGAAGTACTCAGTATTTAGTAGAATCACCCTTTCGAGCTACTACAGCCATGAGTCTTTTTGGGAATGATGAAGCAAGTTTTTTCACACCTGGATTTGGGGATCCTCTGCCATTCCTTGACAAAAGATGTTTGTGCATTTCCTATGAAATATGAACCATCTTGTCGTGCCTCTTGATAAGAAGCTTTCCCAATGTTCAGATATTACAAATGTAATCCCTTGTGATTTGCGTGAAAAGAAATGCTGTGAAATTGAGGCAAAATGCTAGAATGAGCATAATTATAAAACAGGCTGCCTTTGCTGCTGCAAAACAAAAACAAAAACAACAAAAATGCATTGAGTGTTTTGATCCTTTTTTGATTTTCGTATTTATTTATTTATTTTTTTTTTACTGATTATCACTTCATTCATTACTACATTAGGCATTTGTTGAAATAAAGATTTTAAACAGCAGAGTATCATTATCATCTCATATCATACTAAATCTAAATCTATTGTTTTGTGATTCTTTTGATTGTTATGAAATGCTACACAAACTATACTTCATAATCATGGGAATTAAAACTGATGAATCCACAAATTGGTAAATCATGCCTTTTGCCGAAAGTCAACACCCCACAACATTGAATAGCAGAAGCAGTTCTAGAAAATGGATGGCTGGATTAATTAAGCATTGCGAATTCTGTTGATTATGTGGAACCCATTGTTTCTTGATGCAACTGAGGCAAAACGGAGAGCACTATTTCAGTGCAATCAACACATGCACTGCTAACTCAATATCTGAAGAACAACAACATAGCATCAGCTATGGGAATTTGAGCTGCGTCCACACTGACCTCCCCTGCAGCACAACACCTCTGGGCAGCATTATTGAATACAATACTGCTGTCGAAACAAGAGTTGACAACATTCAGGGCGATATTTTCTCAATGCGCTAAAAAAAAAATGATATTTTGAAAATCATTTAATTGACTATTAGTTTTGCTCATAGATGAATGTACTGCATATATTTACATTTGTTCATGTGTGCAAGTAGTAGACAATCGATTTTTATTTTATATTTTTTAAAGTGTTGGTCAGACATTTCCACTGATAACATATACAGAAACCTTTAAATCCCCTTTCTAAGAAAAACACACATCCTATACTCAGGTTCTAAACAGTTTTTAGCAAACCCTTTGTCATAGTAAAAATCCAGAGGCAAAGTAAATGTAAGTACGTACATACAGTATAGCTGTAATATAATACTTCCTCTAAGGATAATCGTGTTAATGGTTGTAAACCCTTGCACAGCAACACCAGTTAAAAAAAATAAAAGAATAAAATAAAAAAAATAAAAAAGCTTTCAAACTGACAGAATTGATGAAAGAAAATCTGACATAAAAAGCCGGGAGAGCCACATTGGCAAAACCGCAGCAAGTGAAGTTTACAACAACAGTCAGATATTAGCCCCTTTTACGCTGACTGCTCGAACATCCAGCAGGGCACAAACAACCTCAGCAGAATTATCCGCTGGCTCGGCTGAGGCTCGATGACAAAAATACTGAACTTCCACAGGGATATTATTTTCTACTCCAACTGAGGGACAATTATTTCACCCTATAAATGAATACAGTATTTGGCTTGTCAAATCCAAATTACAGAACCTCAACAACATAGACAGGCACGTGCACACATAAGCCCCCTTTGCCCCCAATGAAAAAAGGGTCCTATTTGCTACAGCCTATTTTATTCTTCATTCATCCATCCATCCATCCATTTTCCATACCGCCTACCCTCATTCGGGTCGTGGGCGTGCTGGCGCCTATCCCAGCTGACTCTGGGTGAACTGGTCGCCAGCCAGTCGCAGGGCACATATAAACAAACAACCATTCACACTCACATTCACACCTACGGACAATTTAGAGTCTTCAATTCACCTACCCTCCATGTTTTTGGGATGCGGGAGGAAACCGGAGTACCCGGAGAAAACCCACGCAGGCACGGGGAGAACATGCAAACTCCAAAACAGGTGTGGCTGGATTTGAACCCGGGTCCTCAAAACCGTGAGGCAGATGTGCTAACCACTGTGTCGCCTTCTTCATTCATCAGTATTTAAAGAAGAATAAATGAAAATAACCCTTTGTGTCATAAATTCCACCCAAATTGTTTTCATATTTGATTAGCGTTTATTTTTTGTCCTTGTGAGAATTGTACAAATGATATCAACGACGGCGGGACAACCTTTAGGGAGGGCGGGTCGGGGGAGTTTGGGGGCACAATACTTCGGGGGCGCTCCTTTCCCGAAAAACAATCGTCGACGGGGGTGGTTTGGGTGGGGGCAGCGGTGGGTTAGTCGAACTGTTCCCATTTCAAAAAGCAGTTGAGCAAGTTTCCATTGCTGAAAAGGGGCATTTATTGCCATGGGTTATTTCAACTCGGTCCCAGTGGAAGGAAGGTGCCGCATTATTATTACTCCGGATTTCTTGTCACCACAATATCCATGGGTTATTTAATCTGTGTGTTTTGTGCCAACGTGCTTGCTTTCTTTCTGCCTGCACACTTTTAATAAGTACCGCAGTGTTTTTCTGCCTCCTCTTCCTTGTGTAGGTAAGAGACGTGAATAAATGAATAAAATCCATTCAATTGTTCAAGAGTTGTGTCTACTTTGGGGTCCACGTCACGGCGTAAGGCAATCGTAACACCTCCTTCGTTAATAATTGTAGTATTGACTGTTGATTATGTTAACAGGAATAAATACATAATACATACCCTGATTTCTTTTCTTAATTGTATGAATTATTCTGGCAATGGGTGCCCCTTTTTTGGGGGTTGAGCACCTGCCCCCAAAAATGTATGTGCACGGGCCTAATCTTAGACAATGCCATCTGAACGCAGAATGGACAATGTCACCAGATTTAAAAAAATAATAATACTAATACAAAAAAATGAAAATAAATATTGCACCTCAACAGAATCTGGGATATCCATACGCTCTTGCATCTTGTTTGTGATATGAGTTTGCCTTCATACATAATGGGTGAAGGGTACTTCAAATACTGGCATCGATAGTTTAGAAGAGTACATCACCAATAGTAGTCTCAAGGGTGTACTTGAGCATTAAAAAGCTAAGAATTTGTCGCTCACTTCACCAGCAACTGCGCAATTCTATTTGCCAAGTTTCTGGTTGTACTACGTAAACTTTTCAAAGTGGGAAATTACTTTTAAATGGGTGCATAAAATCAGTGTGTAAAGAACTCAAACAGTGTGTTTACTGCAGCCTCTGTAATCAGACTGGTAAACTATAACGAAGACTCTGGGAAATGGGAGTGGCTCGGCCGGTGCGGTGGTATTGTCCAGTGTAACAAGCTTATACTGCGGCTGTCTATCTCGTTTTTGTGGTGACGAGCCCCTGACAAGTAGGGGTTTATCTGCGGCACACAGGAGGCACGACAATGAACTTCATCGTTAAGCCTTTTTTTTTTTTTTTTTTTTTTTTTTTTGGTGGGTATAACTGAATGCCAGTCATGTTGCTGTGCCTGCATGGTGGCTCTGGTTCTTTGGCCGTGCGCACAAGCAAAACCCAATTTAAAGACAGTGAGTCTTTCAAACCTCAGGCCTGTGCTTTGAATAGAGAAAGGACAGGCAAAGAAAGAATGAAGTTAGCCATGTAAAATGAAATGCTGCTGGTGAAAAAGGAAAATGCACGGAGAGAAAAGTTCAATAACTTTGCAAGGACCTCTACACCCTCTCTTTTGAACGAACTTCCAGGGTGTTGATTGAAGCGCTGCTCGAGCCTGCAGCAGGGATTTTTCTATTGCTTCCTTTTGCTTTGTTGGCAAATCGGTTATCCGGCCACTGGAGTATACCAACAAATTTAAGGAGCGGGCTCAGGATAAAACTTTTTAGAGAAAATCTCTTGCGTCTTGTGAGTTCTGCGATGAAGAAAACAAACTGGGCATCAAAACTGTGTCATATTTTTCCTTGTGCTTTCTTTTTCAACCTTTTTTCAGGCTTGGGTCGTCTCCCAACATCGAGTCATAAAGGCTACTGAGGCATGGCAAAGCAAGTTGAGTAAGTGATATTATTTCCATTTTTATGTATTTCATGAGCCAAAATGATTTGAACAGTCCAGTTTTACTTTGGTCATTTTGGTGGGTAGGAACTCGTTGCATTTACTCAAGTAACATCAAGTAACGTCATTGTCAGAGTAGTTTTAATCAAACATACTTTTTACATTTATGTTAAGAAGAAACGGTACTTTTAGTCCGTTACAAAACTGTACATGCCGCTCGCTACTTTCATTAATCAATAATTGCACGCACAATCTATTTTTAGACTTTCATTTTGGACGTCCGCATTGGGCTCCAATCCACCGTGATTACCACAGTGATGTTTGACTCGAGTTCACCAATCAAATGACACAAGAAAGTCAAGTCTGCATAGTTGTCGATTGGGCTTCGTGGGCCAATCAAATTGAGTCGTGACAGCCATGTGCGACTCGTGTTTACATTACAAACTGCAAAAAACAACATTTAAGATGAAGCGTAATTTTGTCACTGCCCAAACTTGGACATTGCAGCCCACTTCTAACTTGAGAAAACACCCTGCGGTACGTTGCAGATGTTTTTGCTGTTGTTTTCACTGTGCATACGGCAACATTAGCGCTATTTTATGGTCATCTTCTCTGGTACGTTCTGTGCTCTCTCTCTCTCTCTCTCTCTCTCTCTCTCTCTCTCTCTCTCTCTCTGTCTGTCTCGCACACACACACACACACACACACACACACACACACTATCAATAAGTCTGGTGAGGTGAAATGACATTCAGTCATTTTTGTGGATAACACAAATAATGTTTCTGTAAGGCCCTGTGCACGTGGTGTTGGTTTTGTTTTCACTTAACAATTGCAATGGTGGCAGGTGTGTGTGGACGCCCATAGAACATCAGTTTGAATGTGATCTGTTACTTCTGAACACAGCTCCATACATGCCAGTTATATGAGGGAGTGAGTCCTTGGGCAAACCGATTTATTATTTATTTATTTTAAGCTTTATTTAACCAGGCAAAAGACGAGTTAAAAGAGAACATCTCTTTTGCAATGATGAGCTGGCCAAGAAGGCAACAAGTTAAACATCAAGTCAAAGTCGATCACATTCAAGTTTACTCCAGTTGTTTATTTTCACCTCCCCTCTCAAAGAGAAACAAAAAATAAATCATTGAGTTGTACAAATTAATTAATTCACATTAATGGTGGAAAAGGTTTTAAATGATTTTTCTTGGTCAAAAATATTTGACAATACAAAAACCTGCCATTTGAACTGGGGTGTATATACTTTATATTATATCCACTGCAGCCTTGTTCCTGTTTTTGTAATCTGCCTGGTGAGCCTACAGTACTGTGCTGTTTAACAAGCGGAAACAATATAATAAGACCATTTCTTGGAGCTGAATTTGCCTGAATTTGTCCTTTTACAAAGATTTGATTTGATAAAGATTGCATTTAGTGATTTATTACTCTTCCCCAAGTACTGTAATTCTTTGGATGACTACTTTTTACTTTTACATGTGTCATATTATTCTAAAGTAACAGTAATCTTATTTGAGTACAATATTTGGCTACTCTACCCACCTCTGGTCATTATCACTCAGTATTTTGGTGTCAGAAATATTTTATTGTTTCATACAATTTAAACATGCATAATCTGTAAACAAAATTCAAACTAAATATGATTCTCGGCCAATTGTGTGGAAGTTAGGCTTTGGAACTAGCGTCAAAGATTATATGTCACAGTAACAATGTTGAAGCACCTTTCCATAATGGCAATTTCTAAAGCATGTAATGTGATTTGACATGGATCACAATAAACAAGAGCGTGCCCTTAGTGGCAAAACAGATGCTTGGCTCTCACTGGTATTAAATACGTCATGGTCATTGCAGGCAAAGCAAAAAAAAATCATTCAAGCTGTATATGAAAAATTGATAAGCACGAAGAGCAGTCCTACAGTGATGAAGGTGTTAGTAATACATTTTTCCTATATACCGCCTGATTCAGTCCGACAAATGGAAGAGTGAGTGGGCACCTCATCTGACAGAACACAATGTCTTGCACCTCACAATCTGTTGCAAATTGAAGGTGATTTTCAATAACTGCACTGACAAGCAGCAATAGGCAAATCCAAGTTTCCATTCTCTCCAACTGACAGGCTGTAATAAGTTAGGCGATTGAACACACGGTACCCTAAATGGCTCATAGCCAGCTTGTTAGATAGAAATTGTCTATTGGCAATCTCTTTTGCATTTTATTTTCAATCAATCTATTTGAGCCCGATATCCCCAGCCGTGTTTTAGATTACCGAATAACTTATCAAAGTTCTAAAAAAAAATGAAGAAAAAGGAAATGATGTCTTGATGCTTTTGGGACGTGCCCGGAACACCTCACCATAGGGAGAGCCATTATCCTCACATGGAGAAAACATGAACCTTCCCAGGAGTGGCCGGGCTACAAAGATTACTCCAAGAGAACAGCAATGTCTCATCCAGGAGACCACAAAGGAACACAGGACAACTTCGAAAGAACTACAGGGCTCCCTTGCCTCAGTTAAGGTCAGTGTTTATGACGCAACAATAAGGAAGAGACAGGGCAAAAATGGCATCCATGGTAGAGTTACAAGGCGAAAATCACTACGGCCCAAAAAGAACAAAAAGGCTCATTTTACCTTTGCAAAAAAAATACAAATAAATAAATAACATCTGAATGATTCCCAAGACTTTTAGGAGAATATTATATGGAATGGAGTTCATATAATATATAAATATATATAAGTTCAGCTTTTTGGAAGGTGTGTGTCTCATTACAATCCCAGCCATGGCATAAACTCAACAGAGGAGTCTTGTTCATTCAAATTGATATCTTATAGGGCCAGACCGATTCATCGGTCAGCCGTTTTAGTCCTTTTCGGCTCGAGTTTTGTTGATGAAACCCTAATATATTCTTTGTTTGCATGAAACTGTAAATGCTGTTCAGTGTTGTACAGTATGTTGTCCTTGCGCTGTTTGTCCACTACAGGGAGCTCTGAGTCCATTCAATCCCATCCACATCTTTCCTGAGACAATGACGAGGCTGTCTGTTTTCGCGTGACCTTGCACAAACACCGCCAACATGTACAACAATGGTGGAATGCCGTTTTACGTTCCTGCTGCCGAAGCACCAGGGCATGATATTGCTTTTACAGCAAAATCTTCTGCTCCTCTGCCACTACTGTGAGCAACATGTGGAGACGGAGAACAGTATATAGCCCAAATCTTCTTAACCACCGCATAGAACAACCAGAAGTGCCACTAGGAGAAGGTTTTGGGTGACGTTCAGCCTGTTCATGTTTTGTACTCGTACTTGTTGTAAAGTTAATCTGTGATTAGACAATGGTAGGGCTGATCAATGAGCAAGCTATGATCAAGTACAACCAAAAATCAGCCTTGTAATGTAATAAGAGTGCTTTTTTTTTTTACAGTACTTAAGTCGAATGTTCACATTTCAGTTGTACTAATGGAAAGTTTTACCTAACTAGATTTCCTAAATACTCCGATACATGTCTCCTAACGATCTTTGTTACTCATTACTACTAAATAAAATCAGAAGAAATTGTTGATGTATTGCCTGAAACGCTGACCACAAAGCAGAAGAATAATTCTGCCTGTACTGATGTGGTTGGGGTAGGTAACAAAAATACAACACAGCAGTGAAGTCTTTAAATTGGCACATGGATTGTGTGTGTCTCTTGTCTCTGTCGTTGCTTCGGCTTGAGGCCAGCAGACGCCAGGCTGCAATGACCAGGCTAACTTCGTTCATTAGCCAACATGCAGATCTTTAACTACAGCGCTGAAAATAAAACTAACTAAATCAAAACAATTAAAAGAAACAAAAACAATCCAAATTCTAACTACTCACTTTTTGAGACTATGTGAGTCCTGGGATGCTACCTGTTGTGAATGATACAGCAAATGATACTGTACTTTAAGACTTTCACTCGAGTAATATTCTACAACGTGCCTTTAACCTCTACCATAGTTATTTTCTGCTGAGAAACTTGTAATACTACGAAAGTATCGCTTTCAGGTATTTTTATACAATACTGACTAAAACTGATGCAGGTAAGTGAGCACTGAACAAAAGAATAAGATTGCTGTTCTAACCTCTCCATATAATATGACATAAGAGCCTATTTGTTATTAGATAGTTAGCGAGACACACACTGCTATTTAAGCAAACCGAGTTACCTTATGGATTAAATTTGGGGCGAAATAATTTGTTCAAGTGTAAATTGGAATTTATTCGCCGCTGTAAAGCAATATATGAGGTGAATTTTTCATCCCAAAATCAGGTGGTGGTGAAGATAACCACATACTGTACAGAGTAAATATCCTAAAGTGAACAATCTGGGCTCTGTCACATATGGTGCAATGAGTTTTTTTGGGGGTTTTTTTATGAAAAACTGTCATCTCAACTGTTCACTGATTAACTTTCGAATTACACAGAATGAATTTCAGCAACATATTGGAACAAAGACGGGGACTAATTGTGTAAGTACTAATCCGATCTCATAGTAATCTATACCAAGGCTCAACACAGATCCACCACATCTAAACATATTAAACAATTAGATCACAGGCAGAGCACAATCCCACTGCAAATTGTCAACAACCTTGAATTTGGTGTTTTGCCGGTGCTTTTGTTTCTCTGGTGTTGGCCAGTAGAGTTCACTGGTTTTGACAGTCTTGACAAAGGCTGCAAGGTAGATGCTACAACACTTAAAAAGCCTTAGAAACGGATACCACCCACTCTGTCAAAGTCATACATTCTTTTCATTATCCAATAGACTGACAAAGCTTGGTCTTCATTTAACAAAACAATTTCTATAATATGAAAATCCCTTCTATAATCCACTTGATGTTTGTTCCTACATTTGCTTGAGAAAAAGCCGGATGATTGAGATTGAGGTGAAATGAAGGCTGCATCTTTATTAATAACTGCAAATGTGAAAAGATATTTGTTTACATGCTCCAGAAATTAAGGGTCATTTATAGATGTCTTACAGAACAGATTTTTTTCTGGATGTAGACCAAGGTGTTTAAATAAATGGATAGATGGAAAGACAGACAGACAGACATTTTTCTCCGAGACACAAAGTTGGATTTAATATGGAAGTGTTCGATTTCCAGGTAGTCAGATTTACTTGTAACCAGTGATTATTTTGATCCATCTACAAAACAAACTGCAGATGAATTATGCAAATGTTTATGCACAAATGATCCTCTATGGAAAATGGCATCGGATAATAACTAAGAAATAGAATGAAATGTCAAGGATGGAACTAGCTGTGATGTATCCAGTGAGTTCCTGCAGAGGACAAAAGGGCCACGCATTTACATCCGGGGCGACGTGGCTCAAGTGGAAGAGTGTGGGCGTCTTTCAACATATAGGTTTTGGGTTTCTCAGCTCCAGTAGTGACCATGTCAATGTACCCTTGAGCAAGATACTGAACCCCCAGTTGCTCGTGGAGGTGTGTCATCATGTGTGTGAATGATTACTTTCAGATGTGATGAATGTTGCCCACTCGACATCCATTGCAACCTGGTCACCCTGAAAAAGGGATCCCTCCATCTGTGGTTCCTCTTTTTTGGGAGTTTTCTTATTTACTCCCAAAGATGGTGCCTAACCGTGTGGTCACCTTGGTTACGTGCTCTCGAGTACTGTGTTTTTCGTTCATCTTCGGAGACATTACGCGACTCACTCAGTTAGACAAGGGAAGACTTGCTAAACATTAGGGAGTCTACCCCAGACTTTCTTTCAGCAACTTTTACAAATCCGCTCAGTTTTTCTTCAAGTTACTCACCGGAGGGACGGCCGCGGTCTACGGCGCATGGAAGAGAAGGCGATGCCACACAGGGAAGCGAGCCAGAGTGCAGGTCAAGCTTCGTAAGAGAGGATTCCTAATGCCGCTCCGTCTACTCATCTAGCAAATCTACGCTCCCTACCTAACAAAATGGACGAGCTTCATCTTCTCACAAAGACCAGTAAAGACTTCGGACGTTCCGCCAGCCTGTGCTTCACAGAGACATGGCTTTTGGGAACGTGTCCTAGATGGTGCCATAATGCTTCCGGGCATTCAACTACACCGGCAGACCACAGTCACGGAGTTATCGGGGAAAACAAACGGAGGCAGGATATGCTTCTATAGCAACAAAAAATGGTGTACCGACGTCACGGAGCTCAGGACACACTGCAGCCCGGACTTGCTGTTGCTGTTTTTGAACTGTAAGTCATTCGACTTGCCACGCGAGTTTGCTTCATTCATAGTTGCGGGTGTCTACATTCCCCCACATGCGAACACAAATGGCGTAAGTTTAACGCTCGCTGAACAAGTAAACTAACTTGAAAAAAAGCACCCAGATTTTCCTCCAAGCTTCTACCAGCTCAGCGTCTCGTCTGCCATCTGCCAGTGGATTTACAGCTTCCTGTTGGGCAGGACACAGCAGGTGAAACTGGGGGACACGACCTCATCTGCACGCACCACCAGCACCAGAGCGCCCCAAGGATTTGTCATCTCTTCGCTGCTCTTCTCTCTCTCTACACGAATGACTGCACCTCAACGCATTCAGCTGTCGAACCGCAAGTTTGCAGAGACTCCCACAGTCAGCCTCGTCAAAGACAGTGACAAGTCTGCATATCGAATAGAAAGTGGAGCAGCTGGAGCTGTGGTGCGGTCAACAGAACCTGGAGCTGAATACGCTCAAGACTGTAGAGATGATCGTGGACTTCAAGAGGCATCCTTCGCCACAGCTGCCCCTCATGCTGTCCAACTGCACTGCGTCAACTGTCGAGATCTTCACATTTCTGCGAATTACAGTCTCTCAGAACCTGACGTGAGAGACCAACATCAACTCCATCCTCAAAAAGGCCCAGCAGAGGATGTACTTCCTGCTGCTTCTTAGGAAGCACGGCCTGCCACAGGAGCTGTTGAGGCATTTCTACACAGCAGTCATCGAATCAGTCCTGTGTTCTTCCGTCACAGTCTGGTTTGGTGCTGCTACAAAAAAGGACAAACTGTGACTGCAACTGACAATCAAAACTGCTGAAAAAAAATGTCGGAACACCTCTACCTAACCTTGAGGACTTGCGCCCTGCCAGAACTTTATGTCTGCAACACATTCCAAAAAAGCTGGGACAGGCAGCAAATAAGACTGAGAAAGTTGAGGAATGCTCATCAAACACGTGTTTGGAACATCCCACAGGTGAACAGGCTAATTGGGAACAGGTGGGTGCCATGATTGGGTAGAAAAGGAGCTTTCCTGAATTGCTCAGTCAGTCACAAGCAAAGATGGGGCGAGTTTCACCTCTTTGTGAACAAGTGCGTGAGAAAATAGTCGAACAGTTGAAGGATAATGTTCCTCAACGGTACAACTGCAAGGAATTTAGGGATTTCATCATCTACGGACCATAATATCATCAAAAGGTTCAGAGAATCTGGAGAAATCACTGCATGCAAGCGGCAAGGTTGAAAACCAACATCGAATGTCCCTGACCTTCGATCCCTCAGGCGGCACTGCATCAAAAACCGACATCAATGTGTAAAGGATATCACCGCATGGGCTCAGGAACACTTTAGAAAACCAATGTCAGTCAATACAGTTTGGCGCTACAACTTGAAACTCTTCTATGCAAAGCAAAAGCCATTTATCAACAACACCCAGAAACGCCGCCGGCATCTCTGGGCCCGAGTTCATCTAAGATGGGCTTTTTTGGAACTTGTTGCAGTGGATGTCGTCGGGCCTGTGAAGCCCTTTGAGACTCTTTTGTGATTATGGGCTATTCAAATAAACTTGACTTGACAGTATCGTGATTGACTGAATAAGGTAAAGGTACTTTGAGTACCTTGAAGGTGAGGATAAGACACCCATTTTGAGTACATCCAGTCCACGACACTATAACAGAAAACAGGAATCTAAATCGGACCTTTGGAAGCACTGATAATAGTATTTTCTCTGGAATCCCAAGTAGCTTGTGGACCAACTTTCTTATTTTTCTGTGTTTTTGTGAAAATAATAGTCACTCCAGCCTTGCCTGCCTATGCCACTGGTACTTGTATCCTGACACTGACAGCCCATCTTCACTTTGGGCTTTTCGCAGGGGCGGACTGGGGGTAAAAAGTGGCCCGGGAGTCCTGGACAGACCGGCCCAGTTCATTTGCGCCGTGGGGGAGCCAGCCGGCCAGCAACACAGTAATCCGATGAGAAAAAAAACTAATAAAAAGGAATTTAACGCGCTTTTGGACCATAATTCATGGAGTCGTTAATAACCTCAAAAACCTAAAACACACAATATAAACAAAAACCCAAAGGAACAGAGTAAGGAGTACCATCTACACACCCAGAAGAATTACGTCATAAGGTGTGAGTACACTACTGAAATGCAACTTTAAAACAATGAGCTGAAATCACAAAACAAAACTGTGATTCAGTACATGTTAAGATGAAAAAAACAAACCATTTATGAAAGCCCTGGCACACACCTATTTGCATGCTCAATTGCTTCTTATTCTCTTTCTCTCTGTTTTAACTGGTTGTCTTGCACTGACTGACAAACAAGACTCATTCATTCACCCTCTTTTACTGGTCCTAGGAGAGAGAGTGATGCAAGGTACACAGAACCAGAATGGCACGACAGTTTATGAAGCACTCACCATTGGTTGCGCTTAAATGGATGAGGCCGAGTTGAAGTGGGGGCTATAGATTAGTGCTTCTCAAATGTTTCACACAAAGTACCACCTCCCAAAAAAAATGGATCTCCAAGTACCACCAAGTACCACAAAAAAAATGGATCTCCAAGTACCACCAGAATGACCAACATTAAAATACAGTAGCATACAGTCAGTGTTCATCAACAAAGAGGCAGAGGTTTGTTTCTTAAAAGGTATATTTCATATTATTATAAGCCACTGTAACATTACACACAGTTTGAACATTAACAAGGTTCAAATTATTTTGGGACCCTCTCTGCTGACTTGAATTGAATACCAATCAAACCTTGTCTTATCATTTGACCAGCAGCACTGAATGGCCTTTCACTGACATCATAAATGTCCCTATTTGAGCCAATTTGAGCTGCTCAAATCAGGATCAAGATGGCTAATTATTGTTAATAATCTGCGTTTCAGGCTGCTGGTGTCTGCATTGCTTATTAAGGGGGATGACAAAGACAATGAAGATCTACAAACAACATTGACTAATTATTCAATGTTTAATTCACTGTGAAATGTTCATGCATGCATAAGGCAGCAAGGAGTGGGTTGTGTATAATCTGACTGCAAATGTGATTGCAAAAAGTGTTTTTGGCATCGAAAAATCACACGTTTAGAGGATTCGGACACTATACAAAACTATATGGATGTGATTCACTATTATTATTGTTGTTTTCTGCGAAGATTCAAGTAACTCTGACAATGCGCTTGCTCTCAGTGTGTCTGTCCCGGGAAATGAATTAGCTTGAGCGCACACTGCCATAGTTTGGTTTTTGAAGGTAGCCACCTTAGTTAGCTCAACGGCAATCGTCAAAGTTACAAACTCAAAATCACTGGACGATCGCAATTTCAGCAAGTGCTGCTAAATTGCTGTGGATGTCGACTATTTTTGGTGTCGTAGGCAAAGTCCATCCATCCATTTTCCGAACCGCTTCTCCTCACAAGGGTCGCGGGCGTGCTGGAGCCTATCCCAGCTATCTTCGGGCGAGAAGCAGGGTACACCCTTGAACTGGCCGCCAGCCAATCGCAGGGCACATATAAACAAACAACCATTCATTTTTCCTTCGTTTGCATGTTCTCCCGTGCCTGTGTGGGTTTTCTCCGGGTATTCCGGTTTCCTCCCACATCCCAAAAACATGCATGGTATCTTAATTGACAACTCTAAATTGCCCTTAGGTATGAACGTGAGTGCGAATGGTTGTTTGTTTATGACTGCAGATATGTACAATTGTGCTCATAAGTTTACATACCCTGGCAGAATTTGTGAAATATTGTTGTTTTTTTTTTAATACGAATGATGACTGAACAACAGCATAATTTATTTCTTTATGGTTATGTTTTGTTTAATTAAAATTCTTTTCTGAAATGCTTGACAGTTTCATTTGAATCCCATTGAAATAAAATGAAATGTGTTTTGCCTGGTCATTCATGTTTTCTTTAAGGAATTGTACACATCTTACAAATTCTGCCTGGGTAATCAAACATCTGAGCGCAACTGTGTGTTTTCTCATTTTCTAAAAAAAAAAGGTAGCGCTGTGAATTTCAAAATAAGAGCAAGTAAATAAAAAGAAAGTGTTCAAATAAAGTGCTTAACTTCAGAATAATTCTTTGAAAAAACTAACAAAATACAGATAATACTTGATCATGTTTTGATCATATGGTAGAAGCAAAATCATTTGTAAAAATGCATTATACATAGGTTGAAGGGTTTTCCAGAATTTTGAGGTCAACTTTGGGGGTGCGTATTATACATGGGTACGCATTATACACGAGAAATATTTGATTATATAACAGGAAAAATTATTTTAAGTTTAGCTTAATTACTTGGGGACCTCACCCACGAACAAGCAATTAGCCAATTCACTGATTCTGTCTGTCAGTTTCATTACCTTAAACTTTACTTTGAGCTGTGATTTATAGTTAAATTAATAACAATAACCATTATTAACATGTGTTATATTAAGTTAAAAGAAAGGAACTTTTAATCTCTACATGGCAGAGTTTGGAACAACTCCCTCTTGTGAAACACAAAAAAAAACATTTCTCACAAGCAAGTATTTACATAAAATATAATAAAACAATATAAAAGTAATCTAAATACGTAATATAAAAGTGTATGTGTGTGCGTGTGTATGCATGCGTGCGTCTAGAGTGCATGAGTGGGTGACTGTGAGTCAGAGGGAGTGTGTCAGTGCCTAATTGTTTGCGTATGTCAGCGCCTGATTGTATGCATGCTTCTCTCTTAGAACGAAAAATGTATCAACCAGTGCTGAGTGGATGTAGCAAGAGTTTTTTTTTTGAAAATATATAATTCGGCCACAAAAATAAAGCAACGCCTAATCTTTATTATTTAATTTTCAGTAAATGTGTATTCATTACATTATTGTAGTGACCGTTCTGGAGTTGTCTTTCTTTAACAGAAGGGCAATTCCGATTTTGTCCATGTGAATAAATAAATAAAAGGCAGGGATTACACATAGTCTTTTTTTTTTTTTTTTTTTGGGTCATAGCACAACTGATAATATTGTGCTACATGTTTGCAAGAATATTTGTTTACTATGACAGTCCATCCTATACTAACTACACATCCATCTTATTTTTCTGGGTTTCATCAGAGTGCACATATAGATTTTGGTCTAACACAGGCTCCATCAGGTTTTAGGGCTGCATGCTGCATACAAAGCAGCAAGAAACACTAGCATGTTTCATATAAAATCATTGCCATTGATGATTAAATGATTTGCTGTTACATGGTGCCCAGCTCTAAAAAAAGACAAACCGATAGAACTTTGCGTTGCAATCATGTGTACAAAAACAAAAAACAAAAAAAAAGAACATTGCAGCTGTTCTTTGCATCTTGCCCAGCTTTAATCGGATGTTAATTTCACAATACTTGACCTTGTTGCCCGCTAGCTTTTTCGTCCACAGCCAATTTCTAATTTTACTCCAGTCCTGCTGGATTACCTTCATCTACTTAATGGCTTGATTGCATGTCGAGTTCTTCTGCTGCCTTTATTAAAATTTCATTTCTGCAGTAATTAAGCAGAACGCCAGTTCTTTTCTTGAGATGAGGTTGGGCTTCTAAATTGTAGACACATTAATTAAACATGATGGTCTTGTAAATAAAGCAAGCCGTAGTTTAATTGCAGCGTTGGCATAATGTCCAGAAAGAATGCTGGGAGATTGTGTCATATTATTAGAGCTCTGTAGGGACTTATAAGTGCCTTATTATGTTTGCTGATAATTAGATCTATGAAAGTAATTCTGCCTGCCTCAAACAATGTTTGAGTTTCCAATATGTGGCCTGACTTTAGAAAGTCGGTTTGTCTCTTAACTGAACGGATATGTTTCCGTCCTTAAAAGTGACACTTAAAAGTTTCCGTTCTCCCTTAAAGACCAAACTCCTGACAGTGTGGGAGAGAAAGGCCTTGCTCCAGTGCAGGTCACTAGAGTAGAAAGTGCAGATTTGAAAGAAAAAAAATGCAATTTCTCAGCTTCAGTTGAGAAGACAGGTCGTCCGTCTTCCTCCTCTGGGCCAAGACGATAGCATCTGTTAGTGCACATGGCACATCGAAACGGAGTAGGTTTGTAAATCTTACAGTAACAATGACAACAGGGATGGCAAATTGCGGAGAAAGAGCACATGCGGGCCTACACATCTTTAGCACTGTCACAGTTTAAGAATCATGGGGAGATTAGAATAATATACAGTTGATACACTGAAAGTCTCGGTGCAAATAAGGCCTTGTCTGTCTCAAGCTGACTGAATAAGGCCCATGCCATGCAAGATATTTTGATGAATTCAGTGAACGAGATAGGTTATTCGTCATAGCTAGAGAACAATGAATTCCTCTCCTGTGATGACATTCACAGGCCAGCAACAGATGTTTGCCTCAATAGAACTTGTTTACAGTACTGTTACATCCAACACATTCAATACGAGGCAAACACCACATTTTCAGGGACATTTAATTTACACCAAAGTGGTAGGGAGTATCTTGCTAATTTGCTCTTCATGTAATTTGCTGTTATCTGAGTCATTATTCTCAAATGTCTGTCACTGAATGGACACGACCAAAGGGAGACTCTATTTCCCAATGGAAACAGCGGACTTTTCATCCATTGGTGATGGTTGATTACTCAAAATACTCATTTAAAAAAGAGAGAGCTCTGCTTTATCAAAGACAATGAGACTACAGAAAACGATTCATATTCAACTTACATGTTGTTCATTGTGGGAAGAAAATGTGGTATCCTGAGAGGAAACTGGGAGAACACTTATTAATCGATGCCAATTTTCTTCATGAGGGTCACGGCTGAACTGTAATGAGTCTCTGCTGACATTGAGCGAGAGGTTGGGTACACCCTGGACTGATCGCCAGCCAATCAGAGGGCACATGTAGGTCAAGCATTTACACTCACATTCACACCTACGGACAATTTTCTTCTTCATGTTCAATTCACCGAAAATGCATATTTGTGGAATGTGGCAGGAAGGCAGAGTATCCCAGAGAAAACCCACGCAAACGTGAGGAGAACATGCAAACTACACACAAGAAGGCCGCATGGTGGAATTATGATTAGTATTAGTATTAATTGTTTTGTTTTTGGTCACAGATGTTCCTTTAAATGATGTTCCCCCCAAGGCATTTTTTGTTTTTGTTTCAGAGACATATGTGGCAGACATGCTCCCCGCAAACTCCGGTGACACAGTGACACGGCGTGATAAACTGCATCCTTCGAAGCCTCGTGGACCCTAAGCTAATTAGCAGGTCCCCTCGAAATCTACAGTCCTCAAAGAGTCCTTTCTTCGTTTGAACTCACAACAGCCCAAAAAGGGACCGATCGACGATGGGATGCAAAGACAGCAACAAATGAGTTGCTTAATATCCAAACGTGCGCGCAAGGCGCCACCCACTGGCGTTTAACAGTGCTGCAACCCCTAAACGCTCACCTGATGTTTAACCAAGGATAAATGTCTGTTTTTATATTTCACGAACTCTGCAGAAATATTCCAAATGTATGCCTTGATGTCTGTGTCAGTGTCCACTTTACAAGCGCAACTGTCCAATAAGTCCAATATGCTTGACCTCTTTTTATCAAATTTGTAGCCAAGATTCAAGTTGATGGGTGTGGTCTTCTCCGTCCCTCTTCGACACGCCCCTGGGGTACTTAACCCTGACGCTCGTGTGTTATAGCCCTCTCTCGTGTTTTCCTCTCCTCTGACTTCTGAAACGTTCTGGCTGGTAGCTCGCCAGCCACGGACTGGTTTCGGCCACCCCTCCCCCCTTTTCCCTCTCTTTGTTCGGGCACACGGCTCGGTAACCGCTGGCCTTGGGGACGGAGAGCCGGCTCCCTAGCTTCCGTGGACCCCCGCTGCTACAGTTGCTGTTCGGCTTCCGAGCCCAGCGGGAGTTCTCCGAACCTGCGAGCGGATCCCGGAAAGCAGGCGGGGAAAGAGACGGTCGAATTGTCCCAAAGAGGCGTGACGACCGACCAATTTTCGTTTTCTACCTCAAATGCAGAGGCGGTGTGAGAGGCAGGCAGCAAGAAACAACAAAGCCACAGATGCACTGCAGAGATGGCACTGCATTAACTGTAATGCACATTCATTTCACTGAATATTCTGTTGGTGGCTAACCTGTCCCGGGTCGCCGTCTTTACTCTGTACACGCGCATTTGTGCGTGGCCTCTGTTCAAGCGCATGCACACTCACTCACATATACACACCACACACACTGCGCTCCCGGTCACATTTACAGAAGTCTAACCATAAGCGCAAGATTTATAAAACAATACAGTTTAGTGTTTTATAAAAAGACATGGGTCTCAACACCCGTTTGTTAGATTCTCACTCGCCCCTTTGAAAAATTAACTGCCCACCCTGTCTTACATGGGAACTTGTGATCAGCTGATTTGGCGCAGTTCTCTTGGGCGGCAGTCCGGAATATTTTTTGCAACACGGACCGCTTTCACATAAAGTCATATTTTAAAAAGACCATTGTCGCCGCTGCCCAGTGAGACTACGAAGCCCATGAAAGCCCCTCACCTCGTCGGCGGCCACTGTCGGCGCCCTGCGAGTGTCGCCGTTTGTCGGGGAACACGCAACATTTTTCAGTGTGCATTCGCACCACTTATGTGCACCCCTGATTATATCAACGTGTTTCACAAACTAAAGTGTATGGACAATGTCTACCACGGTGTTTAATAACGTATTTGCAGGAATGAGAGTATTAAAATGAGAAATAATCACAATTCTCAATAGAATCCCTGAAATGTAATAAAACTGGGACAATTTAGCAATGAGAGTGCAGTGAGTCACACCAGTTCAATAGTTTTTTGTTTTTTTTCCCATAACATAGCTTTACAGGCACGTCAATTGGGAAGTATATTGAGATTCACAACATAGTGGTTTGGCCCAACAATGATAAAAGCTTTGACCCATTTTAGATACTGATAAAAAATTGAAAATCAATGACATGCAATATGTGGCGATTGATGATCATATTGTGGGAAGCCAGCATCAAATATACTTTTAAACACTCCACGGCCTGGCAGAATAAAACAAATACTACACCACAAAGTCGAATTTAGCCTGTCCCATATTCACATTCAAGTTTTATCTTCAGCTGTTTTAAGTTTTAATATACACTGATGCAATAAGAGTCTAGCATTGCATACAGTCCTGTATGTCATGTTGAAAATAATTATACCCCACTAGTCAATAATGAAAAGCGTAGCTTTATTTAGAACTTCAAATTTTATGGCAAAATTGGTTGTAGGATTCTTCAAAATTAGCTTGCTGGTACCATACAGAGTTGAGAAAATAAACTAGCCCATGAGATTACACACACAAAAATGCTGGGTCAAATTTGGAACTCGACTGTTGGTTTGGCAAAGCTGGGTCAGAGGTTTGGTCAATTTCAACCAACATTGGATCAAAATTAGTAGAAATTATGAGATGCCCTGCCCACAACGCAAAACAAATTGTGTTCATTTCACAACCCAGCTATTGGTATCAACTGACGGTTCAACTGCATTGGATTACAGGTACACCACCATTCATTTGAGAAACCCAGCCTTCTTGAAGTCACCATTTTTGTTTGATTGCACTTATTTAATTCATCTGAGACTTGGAGTCACCTTCCTCTACAGTGAAGTGGAACAGTCAGTAGGCTACAAGAGTCTAGTTAGGCCAGCCTTTATATTAATAGAAGACAATATACCGTACCCCGCCTCTTGCTCAAAGTCAGCTGGGATAGGCTCCAGCACCACCGCAACCCTACCGAGGATATGTGGTTCAGAAGATGGATGGATGGATGGATGGATGGATGTTAGAAATGCTAACTAGAAAATAATTTTCCACAAGAACCAGTTTGGGCTGGTTATGTATGATGCAGGAACATCAACATGGGGCCCAAAAAAACAGTGGGATTAATAATGTATTTGTCATTATTGGATTTTAGACCACTTTTTGTTTCACATATGACCAATCTCACAGCAAGATCACATTCGACCCAACGGCAGGGTCACATTTGACCCGACGGCAGGGTCTCAATCAACCCAACGGCAGCGTCAGAGTCAACCCAATGGCAGAATCGCGTTCGAGCCAACGGCAAAATTGCGTTCAAGCCATTTTGGGGTAGACAGCCCCAACTCAACACAGAGGGTCAAACTCCCTAACCCAGACCTGCTGGTCTAAAATAACCACTCGTTGGGTCGGTCCAACTTTCGGAACTCATTGGGTTACCCAAATAACCAATTTTGGGTTGTTTTTGACCCAGCCGTTTTTAGAGTGTATAATGCCCCCTGAAACCGATTTGTCGACGAGGTGTAGGGTGGGGGGAAGTAGGTGCTAACGGTTGCAGTGCATAACAAACATCAAAATTGGTTAATGTTAGACAAGCTATCGATGAGCTAATTGTGCAGCTCCAAGTTAGTGTAGCTTACCTACGTGCGGCCCCCCGATTTAATCAAAAAACACAATTGTTGAGTCCAACTGTAATCATTTTAGGATATCCCCGCTCCATGATATGAGGGGCGCTCTGCACTCCGAGTGGCGGAGTTGCGGGTTGTTAGGTTTCTACAGCATCCACCACTCAAAAAAGAATCATTTCAGAAGTCACGCACTCTTGAAAATTGCTAATACATTGTAATTTTGTTGGAATATCAATTGGGCATTGCTTTGCTTTTTAATCTATAAGCCTGCTATCTTTTTCATTGTAAGAGTTAATAGAAATAACTAATGTAATTATATTCAAGGTTATTTTTTGCCTCTGTTTTGGCGCCCCCTGAAATCCACGGCGCAGTTAGTATTTGCTAATATGGCCTAATGGGGGCGGGCCAGCCATAGTACAGAAACTGCATGTTACATGTAAAGTATAGATGATTTGTTTTTCTGTAGTCTTATTTGCTTATTCCAATCCTGCCAGGAAGTATGATTTTTCTTTTTTATTTTCTTTTTTGATGCGTAGATGGTGCCGGCTCGATGTTTGGAACATGCCTACAGCAACATATCAGTCTCCCTTTGGCAACTCCTGACCTTGATGTGTCAATCTTGCGTTCCAAATGAAGCAGAGCTCAAAATGGGGCACGTACTTCTTTTTTTTTTCCTTTGGCTCATCCAGTAAAGATCTTATATCTTTGTCATGGTCCTGGGTCAGGGGTGACAGATGGACATTTTCATCTGTTCTTTTTAGATCATGGCCTGTGCCAAGCCTGGAATACACTTGTATTCAAGGGAAAGTTGAAATGGGTTGACATAAATGGAAGCAGAACACAAAATGTTCCAAAAACTTTCACAGAAACATTTCAATGCAACTTGTGATGCCTTTACTGTCAAGATGGCATGTGTCTCCGCTCTTTGCATGATCACCACAATCTACAACTAATTTGGGATGTCATCTCTTCTTCAACTAAAAGCCACATTGTTATGGTTATCTACATTATAATTCCCTCATTTTTCTTCAGAGAAAATATTCTCATCAACAACATAGCATAAGATTAACAATTAGTGATTCATCAGAGCTGAGCTGGAATGGGGAAAACAGGCTGCTGAATTTGCTCTTCATAACCTAATAATTACCTCGTAAAAAAGAAAACCCTGAATTTTACATGATTTGGGATTTTAATGGAAATGTTTAATCCGTATTTTAAATTGAGATATTATAGTTGAATAGTAGCTTTTATGTCTCATGGAAAATATGCAATCAAGTAAAAGCCATAATTTGAGTTTGGCTACATTTTTACCATATATTATTCACGACATCATGTTTTTATTGCTTGGTATTGGAGCAACAGTGCTCAGATTGTGTCACAACAAGCCTCTTTTCCTTCATTCTACTCTTTTTAGGTTCCTGAAAGGAATAAACAGAACAACGCCGCCACAGAAATATACAGGTAAGTTCTCTAAATGTTGTTTCATCCTTTATTTACCTTCCGTATTTTGTATGTTATTAAGGATTCACTTGCACTAAGCTTCCGCATAGATTTGTATGATCACAAATGTGTAATATATGGCATGTGTAGCTTCTGGAATTTGAAACTATGTAGATAAAAAGGAGATTTTTTGACACAATGTCAAGACCGGCCTCAGGCTGAAACATGGGCACGGGCAGGCAGCTGTGAAAATGACGTGCATCAGCCCAACCCTACTAAAATATTTACGTGAGCAAGAATTTGAAACTTTTCGCAGTTTTGTTGCCCGAGGATCCTTTCGACAATCAATCAAGCAGACTGTAAAAAGAGAGAGAAGAGTAAAATTATTATTAGACATTTTAGAAGGATGGGAGTGGTACAATATGAAAACAATTTATTGCTGAGCAACGCATGGTGGGAGACAACTAATATGTATCCCACTGAACAGCCTCCGATTTTGTATGCATCCATATGTCTGTTTAACAAACTGATTACCATGGAGATGATAGACACGATTATGCTAACCCCACATGAGGTGATAAAGTTGTCCATCTGTCTAGTATAGTGTGTATTATGAGTGATCTGATGAATGCCCGACGAGGACTTCCCAAAATTATGGCCTCTGTATGACAGATGTGCCCAGCACTTTTCGTGTTGCTAAGTGAAGCTAAACTCTAAAAACGGCTGGGTCAAAAAAAAACCCAAATGGGTTATTTGGGTAACACAATTCATTGAAGGCGACCCTGCCGTTGGGTCGAACACAACCCAGCCATTAGATCAATCGTGACCCTTCCGTTGGGTCGAATGTGACCTTGCCGTTGGGTCGAATGTGACCTTGCCGTTAGACTGGTCAAATGTGAAACAAAAAGTTGTCTAAAACATAATAAATAACATATGACAGATGTCATATTAATGTAAAGGCTGGAGTAACTCGACTCTTGGAGCCTGCTTACTGTTCCACTTCACTGTACAGGAAGCAGTCAGAAGGTGGCTCCAAGACGCGGCGGAATGAAATAAGTGCAATAAAAGAGAAATGGCGACTTCAAGAAGGTGGGTTTACTCAAACCAATGGTGGTTTACCTGTAACTCAATGTAGTTGATCAATCTCAGAAACATCAGCTTATACCAATACATAGCTGGGTTGTGAAGTCAAGGCATTTTGTTCTGTGCTGTGGGCAAGGGCGTCTCTTCCCCAACAGATGGGTTAAGAATTTGCTCTCATTTTGATCCAGTGTTGGTTCAAACTGACCAGACCTCTGAGCCAACTGTGCCAAACCAACAATTGAGTTACAAGTTTGACCCAGCATTTTTTAGTGTGTATATACCACGTCACCCCGAGCAGCACGCCACGGTTAAATGTTTCCACCCATATACTGCATTGGTAGCTGTAAACCTCAGGCAAATGTTAGCAAAGAATAACACACATTTACTTTCATTCTCTAAGTTGTTGTTCATTTAGCTTGTATACGTGTAAATGTACTTTATTGCGCTATGATCAGTGAAAAAACATTTCCCTATCAGTCCAATAGATGCTGGAAGTGAGCAACTTTGTGACTGACTTGACTTGCATCTTGCTCAGACTCTGCACCCACTGCTTGGAATTCACTTGAGAGCACCTTAAAAGTGAAGGAACTACTTTCTCTTGGAACTTTCACAAATATTGTGATTGACTTGGCATCCTCTTCATATCGCTCATGCTCTTGCTTTAATTGACAGGCCTTATATTTACCTGGATTGCTCCTGAATACCACATATTTTTGTTTATTATTGTGTGAATGTTGTCTGTTTTAATGGTTGAACTTTATGTTCTAAGCTGCTGTCTTTGCCAGGCTTCCCTTGAAAAGAGATCCTTGTGTCTCAAAGGGAACGACCTGGTTAAATAAAGGCAAAACAAAACAAACAAAACAAAACTAAGTAATGACTTGACTTGCTGTATATTTTGTTGGGATTTTTGTCAAAGGAACTTGAATTTAGAGTCGTCAATTAACCTACCATGCATGTTTTTGGGATGTGGGAGGAAACCGGAGTGCCCGGAGAAAAGCCACGCAGGCACGGGGAGAACATGCAAACTCCACACAGGCGGGGCCGGAGATTGAACCCCGCTCCTCAGAACTGTGTTAAAATGGGTGGTGTTATTTAAATATAAATTATGTAAATTGAAGGCAATGTTAAAAAAGATGCTATTCAAATAATTGTTTTAATATATGTAAATCGCAAATGGGGGGGGGTCGCCAAATCAAATCTCGCAGAGGGCGCTCCATTGGCTTGGGCCGGCCATCTTCTGTGCGCTACAAAATGTATTTCCTCTCGTGCACTTGACAAAGACTTTGTCCTAGAGGTCACCTTATTGTCGACAACTCCATATTTTAATGAGCAGCCAGGACATACATACCGGCTGCTTTCCAGTATTATGGTGATCATCACACTTTTCCTCGATGACATCATTCTGTACCCAAAAAAACAACCAAAGCAAACGGACTAAAAAGCAAAACGCACATGAGGTAATACTCACTTAACTGAAATCTACCCCTGTACAAAAACTGAAGGTGGATTTTACAAGAAAAAAAATAACAGCATAATCTTATTTTGGACTAAACATAGCAATGCGAAAAAAGCCAAACTAATGGTGTAGCTTTTCACTCATTTGACCTCTGTTGTGCTGGCAGGCACGGATTGAATACGAGTGTGAAAGGTTGTCTGTCTCTATACAGTATGTCCGCTGTTATTAACTGGCGACCACTCCAGGGTGCAGTCGGATTCAGCTCCCCGTGACCCTGAACATGATGGATGGGTGTTTATCCCCCTTTCTTTTGAAACTTATTTGGCCTTCAACAACTTTACAGTTAGGGATTCTAGTTTCACCTGTTGCTATGACAATGACTGCAAATGTATTTTTTCGTTCTTTTTTTTTTTATAAGGCCACTTGCTATGGACCAAGGATTATTTGACTGCAGAGTGGGGAAAATACTTGTGCTATTCGTGGACATAACCATGTTTTTGAACCACTGCTATGGATTTTTCAAATAACATTCGGACTGTATACGTTATATACGCAGATTTCTACATCACATGACCCATATTTTCACCAAGAATATTACCCCTCGGATAGATAAATGGATAGATGGATGGAAATTCGCAATATATCAATTACAGATGACTCTAATCATCATCAAATTTAAGAAAATTGTTCCTTTTGACTGAGAAACTGGCAAAAGGCGTACTTTACTCATTCATGTTGAGCGCTGTAACTATTTGTGCCCGTGTGTGTGCATGCGCGTGCGTGTGTAAATGTGCATATGGATTTGCATAGTAAAAGAAAATAAAGTCAGCGAAGCAATGATTGGCCATGCACCTGCATTGCCTTTGAACCGCTGTTCGTCAGTAACACCTCTCCCCAAGGTTGACAAATTGACAGATCGAGGCCAGTCTGGGATGACAGTGGAAAATTAAGATATATTGCTTTTTGCAGCCGGATAAAATCAGGGCATGACAGTGGGAAACTAACGAACAGGTATACTTCTTTCAACATGGGAATGTTGTTGCATGCAACTTTGAAATGAACCTGCAAGTACCTATGGGCAGCTTTTCCTCCATTTTTCAACCCGGGTGATTTTCCATACGCTTGTGTGTGCACAAAATAATGAGATTCCTCAATCTTCCCTCCTATTTACTTTAGAAACTTTCAAAGGCAGCATGTCCATGGTGTGCCATAAATGATCAGATTGTAATCTTAAAGGTAAGAACATACATATATATATATTTTTTTTTTTCAGTCAGTGTCAGACTGTTTGTCCAGCTCCCTGCCTGTCCCACTGGCCTCTGTGAGCCTGCATACAGATTACGCTTTCTTTTTGCTTTGAGCCTTCTGAGGTAGGCAGCCGAATAAAAACATATGGGCGGCAGCTGCATTTTTAAAAACTAAATCCAAAAGCCATAATGTAACCAGACACACGACTATGTATTTGAGTGTGCCAATAAATTGTTACGGCTGGTTTATTGATTTGTTTGCTTGGCTTTGTTCCACAAAGTACAGAAAATAGTCTCCAATGGAGGCTGGCATGAATTAGATTTTGTTTTTTTTTTATTTATTTATTTATTTTACCCTTGTTACACAAATATTGATAAACATTCTCTGTCTGGCTATAATGGGATTTTTTTTTTAATTCATTTTAGTCATCTTTTTCTTATTCATCCGTCCATTTCCTTCACCGCTTCTCCTCACTAGGGTCGCGGGCGTGCTGGAACCTATCCCAGCTATCTTCGGGCGGGAGACGGGGTACACCCTGAACCGGTCGCCAGCCAATCGTAGGGCACATAGAAACAAACAACCATTCGCACTCACATTGACACCTACGGGCAATTTAGAGCCTCCAATCAACCTACCACGCACGTTTTTGGGATGTGGGAGGAAACCGGAGTGCCCGGAGAAAACCCACGCAGGCACGGGGAGAACATGCAAACTCCACACAGGCGGGGCCGGGATTTGAACCCCGGTCCCCAGAACTGTGAGGCTGATGTGCTAACCAGTCGACTACCATGCCGTAGTTTTCTTATTCATTAGTTTGATTTTTATTAGACTTCACGCCGATTTTATCGGCCGATAATTAGCATTTTATGCTGATCGATAATTAGCATTTTATGCTGATCGGCTTTAATGTCATAATTCGGCGATCCGATCAATGACGTCATCGATCGGCTCCGCAAAAGACATTTACTCCGTGTCGCCATCGTGCACAGTATATTTTAATCCATCTGATTTGAATCTTGTAGCATGTCTTTTGGCGTGGTCCTGTAAATATCTGACGGCCCAAGAAGTTATTTAAAAAAAAAAAAAAAAAAAAAAAAAGGGCGGCGGTGTGGAACAGACAACACGTCTGAGACAGACAACACGTAATGCCCGCATCGGACTACAAGACAAATTTGCTCTTTCACGCTTGCACTATGTCAGACTACTGCCATAAAACCTTGTATTCCAATACCACCGCATCCCGTTTTTTACGATCATTGGGCTTTATCTTGTCAACTCAAATGCGACTAGATACACTCGTTACCGTGACGATGACAACAAGAGTGGAGCGCGCCGACTCTTTATTATAGGGACAAAATGGGCAAAAACGTGTGTTGGTGGTCACCGCCGGTGCTCAGGACAGGAGAGGACGTTCGTTTAAGGCTTGCTTGAGGTATGTTCACGTTCTTTTAATACGATGCGGCTCGCAAGCAGGCAACAAAACGTTATGTGTCCTAGCAAGCTATTGCTAGCGCTAACGGTTGGATGTAAACATGCCGCCGTTCTGTCGAATCATGCTCTAAAGTTTCGCTGTGGGTGAAGTCATTTAATTAAAAATTAAGTAATTGAATTCCAGTAAGTTAGCACCCATTATTTCTGTCACGTTGTAATGTAGGTTTGACCTGACTCATTAGAATACACGATCTGACTAGAGCAGCGATTTCCAACCTTTATGGAGCCAAGGCACATATTTTACAATTGAAAAATCTCACGGCACACCAACAAAATGTCACAAAAAGTGCATACATTAATGACTGTATGTACTTCCTGCCATCTAATAGAAGACCATGCATTTATTCTGTCTGTCACTATGTCTCACTGGCATAAATAGAGGAACAAAGATACATTATTTATTGTAAAGGAATCATTTTTGAGCAATTAAGTATGTACAGTAAATGAACAGGTGATTTAAATAGACACATTCCTCCATCTTGTGATCGGAACGGTGATCGGTTATCGTTTTTTTAAACTCGCTGATCGGCCCCAAAAATCCCAATCGTGTAAAGCCTAATTTTGATATTACTCAACGTTATTGTAGTCCTCCATCCATCCATCCATTTTCTGTACCGCCTATCCTCACTAGGGTCACGGGCTATTATATTATTGTTGTTGTTATTATTATTTGTATTATTTGTGTTGTAAACATTCTGGGCACTATTTTCGTGACCAGCGTAAATCCAGCACGGAGGCGGTTTAGACCAGGTTTCGTTCATTTTGCGGACAAACGCAAGCCGCCATATTTGAAAGAGGGATGTCTGCACCAATTTCAATCATGTCCAAACAAAGCGTCTCCTCTCGTTCCCTTTGAATATGGTACAATGACAGCCTCGTATGCAGAAGATGTCGATTTGTAATCGCAGGGATCGGTGCATTGTCACTGCTCTTGGCTGGTGTGGCAACAGACAATGTGACTGGGTACCCTTTTTAAATACAGAATGAGCTGCTGATAGCCGCCGGTGACTTGAATATGTCCGTGGACCTCATATATTGTATCTATACGCAACCCCGATCGTTCGTGTGCCCCCGCACCCTACATCAAACCCGCCATGTTGGGTGATTCCAAAAAATATCATCATAATAATAGTCATGCGTTCAATGACTTGATTACTACAATGACTCAAAGGATTTGATGCCCAGTGTTCACATATTTATGAAATGAATTTTTCTGCCTATGCCCCAATGAAATTCACCAAGTCACGTGAGACCAGCAATCTACCTACTCCGCCGGACTTAGACGTGGTCTCAGCAGGCGTAAGTTTAGATCAACTAAACCGTCACTGCGCCGGGCGCGTAGTACTGATGCAGCAGTACTCTACTAACACGAATATTGGGTCACAGTGGTTGCTGATGTATCAGGCTAGGATCATGCAGCTCACGGAAATCAACACAGACTGGACAGCATACCCCCGTTCCCCCAAGAAAAGTGAGCCTCCAAGACAAAGAACCCAAGAAACTAGAGGGACCCCAGCATCAGGAAGCTGCAGAGTGCCCAGGAATCCACCCCATCTGGTTTTGTCCAAAGCGCACAGGCGCACAGCTACAGCGCGTGTTAGGCAGTAAACCTCACCACCAACGTTGCCCTGCAAGAGGCCAAGCCTGGGGGACCTTCGGAGGCACACCGAGGCCGTCTCCAGACACCCGCGAGAGGCCACGACCCCTACTGCCAGAAAAAAAACCCCAGGAAACTTCAACCGCAACACGCAGTGAAACACAACGTGAGCTCCTCAAAGCCAAACTACAATCCAAGCACATTTACTGTAAATACTGTAGTTAAGTCTGTGTGACAAGATAGTGTGGTACACGCAGTCTAGCTACTGTATATAGCGCCCTGTGATTTACTGGTGTCAAATCCAGGGTGTCGTTCGTCTTTCCGCCCTAAATTACGTGGGATAGTTTGAATCTCACCCATGACCCTGAACCCTGATAAAGAGTCGAAAACGAGTGGACCAACCGATACCACAACTAAAATGGATGTCAGGATTGAATGTTAATCACACAAGTGATTAGATAATAACTGTTGTATCTACATGAAACATTTTACTTTGCAGGATGATAAATCAGCGACTTGAAGAATGTGCCTCGATTATATTGTGAACAACCTCAAATTGAAAAAAAAAACAAAAACAAAAAAAATGTTTTTATATTAACTGACATTACAGACTCAGTGTGTTGCAGATCAACTTGATTTCAGTTTAACTGCAAGACAGGTTTAGCACTTTTAGATGTAAAATCAGTTTAAAGCCCCTAACATGACATACTTGGCAAATAAGGATGATTCTGATTCTGATTCTGATGATGTTATAGCTTTGGTCAGTGGGATGAGAGGCTACAAACAAAAAAGAGCTTTAGTTCTTCATGAGCAAGCTAAGTGGGAATTTACATGGGAAGATACATTTTAGGTTAAAGATTATGTTTTCTTTTCATCTATAAAAATGACTATTTAAAAATACACGATGATAGTGTGTCCTTTTGATGTCAAAATGGGTTTTGCTTCTGTTTTGCAGTATTCTCTGGACATTCCAGATGTACAATGTACCTAACACCGACAGCAATGCCTCCAATAGGATGAGCGACTGAAGAGCGCTTTGTTTGTGCGTGATCACAGCATTGAAAAGCAATTTGTTTTTCTTACTGCAGCATTGAAAAAACAAAAAAACAAAAAACAAAAAAAAAAAGCCCTTTCATGCCGACTCGGATGGGGCCAAACTCATATCCAAAGCATTGGGATTGCAAATTTTGCAGCCCTATGCAGAATTGGAAATAAGCATTAGATTTTAGCATTAAGATGTCAGAACTTGAGCTAGTATATCCCACACACATGATCTCAGCTTCATCAGGCTAGCAGGATGCTAAACTCCGCGTCATTTGCATGACCTTGTATTTTTAAAAGGTCATGCAACTGTAACGTTAATATGTTAAAGTACGCTTTGATCACATTATTACACAGCAAATGGATGCGTCTACATGTTGGCACAACAAAAAATTACTGTACTTATACTGCGATGGAAATATAAAACAAAATGTTCAGACATGTGCGTTGGAGCAATGATTTCTTTGTTGGTCATCGTTTCTTGCCAATCAAAAATATACAATTGGAAAGTTTTCTTTTGAACTGATTTGTAAGAAACATGACAACATCATGTGCACGGCGACCTTGTAAAATGTGGCAAATCTTCGCTGTGCGCTTCCGGTACGCGCAGGTGCTGACAATCAGTTTTACGCATGTTTGTTGCAAATGAGGGATCGTCTCAAAGGGAAATAAATCAGGTTTGCAATCGTACAAAATGTTTTGGCCACAACCATTTGTACAGTCTAGAAATATTCAAGCAAACACAAATTTGAGAAAGTTGTGTATTTGTTCATGTTCCTCGGGCACTTTCTCAATCTAACGCTATCCAATACACGAGGCGTATGGAAAATGATACATTTACATAGATAATGCCCAATTTGATACTGTCAGAGAGGTAATCGTTTTAGAAAAAACGTGCTTATTATTGCAGTTGCAGTTTGCAGTTTTCCAGTTGGGTATGGCACTACAAGCGTAATATTTACCACATTGTTAAATGTATAACTTTCCGACACTGTTATTCTGTTTGCCCTGATTCAAGTTGCGGTAGTCTAGTGTAGTTTTCTCATCGAAATAGCACTGTTGTTGGCAACATGCAGAAAAAAACGATTCGGCCCAAATTGCACGTACACCGAAAGCAAACAATATAGACCCGTAGAACAACCGAAGATAAGGTTTGTGGTTGACAAGCGACTAAGAGAGACAACTGACATAATAGGGCAATGCAACCAAACTCAGCAGCTTCTTCTTGGCCGATGACCTGCTCGCCGACTGCGTCTTACTAGCAAACAACAAGCTGCCGGTAGCCAAACGCTGTCGTTCATTCAGCGGCTCCAGAGCGAAGTCTGACTCGGGAGCGCATCAGCACCATGGACAGCAGCCAGCAAACTTTGCACAAAGTGAGGACGAGCCTCGATATTAGCGAGAGGAAAAGGAAAGTAAAAGTATTTTCTCCCAAGCCAAGCCTGCCTGCCTGACTGACTGACACTCGCTCGTTTAGTCAACAAACACGTGAACGTGTCAACGATCAATTCATCTGCTAGCATCATGTACGCAATTTAACGAACAATGAAGGAGGAGATGTTTTTGGTGTTGTTTGCATCTCCACCGTCTACGATTGTACTTTATGAATAACACTCGAGCTTCGAAGTGACGTTACGAGGCAGGATGCGCGCTGTTTTCTTTTCCGACGATCGCAGCGGAGTTGTTAGCGGGCCAAAGCTACCGAGGCTGATGCTACATGCGCGGCTTGAAAGAACGCCATTAGCAGCCGCCGGGGGGGGCGACACACACTTCACAAACTCACCGAGGACGAAAAATGGGAGCTCGGTGTTTTCCAAGTCGTCCACGACCACGACGTCTCCGGGAAAGTCGTTCCGAACGGAAAAGAGCAGCTTCGGTTCGGAGGCCGACGGGCTGTGCATGATGCTCAGGTCGTTCTCCCTCAAAAAAGGCAGCGCCGAGACGGTGACGCTCTTCATCTTGCAGTCGGTGTCCTGGTTGTGGTCCTCGTCGCCGTTGAGACACCGGACATGTTCCGGTAGGACGGTCAGAAGGAGCCACGCGAGCCCCAGGAGCGGCGGTGTCGCCATCGCCGATGCTCGATTTCCTCTCGCCTCCTCGGAGCTTCTCTCCGAGGCTGCCCGAGTCCGAGGAGAGGGAGTGCGTTTTGTTTTCTCGCTGGCCCTGAGGGGGAAGATGCCTTGTCGGAATGGAATTGCTCATTGAATTGAAATGAAGTGCCGAAATGCTTGGAACAAAGCCGAACCCACTCGCCCATGCGCGGAAGAGCAAAAGCAAAAGCAAAAGCAAAAGCGTTCATTTGATCGCGTACATCGGTTGTACAGGATTCTCATGTTTTTTTCAGCATACGGTTACCGGGTATATTATTTATAAATTCATGCTAATATTTCCACATCTTCACTGTGATTAATATTATCACTTTTTTTGTTTTGTTTGCCTCGCAAAATAATGCATGCTTTGTAATGCATATAGATTGGCATATACAACTCTGAAATCTATGATGATTTGCCAATCACGTTCAACCTATCTTTAATGGAATACACGACAAAGACAAGATACCCAGAGGCACTGGTAGCTTGGATGACGCAGAGCTGCCAACCTATCAAAATACCCTTCCAGAACAAGTTGTCCAAATTTGTCTGAATTTCCATCTTTTTCAATTTTGTCAAGAACATTTCCGTACGATAGTCGTAATCACGATGGTTAACCAATTACGGCTTCAATATTTGTCATTTGAATGTTTTTATTGACATCAACCTTGTAATGGTGGATTGCAGTTGCAGCCTGAATCAACGTACCAGTATATGAGATTTCAATGTCCCATCATCAAAAATATCAGACTGTGAAAATAAAAATGCATCCAAAATTACGAAATGTTTAAGGCACTCCCAATTATAAAGAACGTATTTCCTTGAACAATACACTATTTTGTGGCCATTTATACAGTCTCACTGCAGAGAACTGTAGCTCACAGAAAGCCGGGAGCATGAAGTTTGAGGGAGATGTGCCCCCTCCTCACCCAGCGTATAGCCGGCCCCGTTGTGAAGTAGATGTACTGTCGCTTACCTGTCTCTGCTAGTATTGCAGTGAGGGAGAAAGTTCGACGTCATATTTGTTATTTCTCTTATCTTTGAGTGGCAAACATTAGATGCTGCTGTTCTCCTTTCCTCAATTTCATCAGGAACATAATCCTTGAATCCAAGTATCATAATCTTCGGCGCTCGCTTCATAATACTTGATTCGTGAGGCGGCCTCTCCACTCCGCTTAATAGCATACTACTTGGTTGCTGGGTTCACAGTCACTACACAAAACAATAACTTTCCTTTCAAAAACAAAGCAAATGGCATTCTTGAAAATGCAGGTTTTCAAATGTAAACAGGAAAGTCACGTTTCCAATCTAAGTCAAGTTGAGTCTCATAAATACCAACTCAAAGTCATTTTGAGTTTTCATAAGTTTTTAGCGAAGCAAGTTGCAAGTCCTAAAATTGGCAGTTTAAGCGTGACTTGAGTCCCTCGCCTCTGATAGTTGAGTTGAACAATATTGCCAGTGAAACCCGATTTTGTGTGGACTCTGGTTTGGTTATTTGTTTGACACAGAATTAAAATCTTCCAGAGCGACTGCACAAATACAAAGTGAATCTTCATTGAAATTGGATTGGGACAAAACATTGCATAGGGCTTACAAACTTTAAATCCGTTGACAGTTTTGTTGACCTGATTCATGCCATTTGGATTTGGATGAAAATCCATAAGAAGAGAAGATTGTTTTCTGTGTGTGAGTGTGTGTCACCACGGCCCATCCATTTAATATTTAAGCAGCTCTGTGGTCTCCCATTAACTGCCATTTCTCTCACTCCGTCTTCATCAGTCATGAAGTCCAAAATAGGGAAACATTAGGGACAGAGGCTTAAGAAAAACAGCAGAGCACTGAATTGACTATAGGCATCCACAATGAAATATTTACAAGTGAACATTGACTGAAGAGGGGTGGAATGAACTACTTCATTAAGTATTGATGCTGGCGCCACAAGAAACTGGTGGAAGCACATTTTTTTAGTATTCAAAGGACAATGAGTTTTATAGACAGTAGCTAACTTTTAAACAATCCAGCATAGAAATGGAGGAAAGGAGAAAGCATTTTGGTGACAACTGAAGTCATGTCTCAAAAAAACCTTGAAATATATACAGTACATAGGCCAGCCGCAACATTATGACCACTTCGTTACAGTGTGCAATTTCTTCTGTCACATATCAGCCAATTGCGTTCTACTAGACAGCCAATCTGTCAGCCAATCTTGTGCTACTAGCCAGAGTCAGTGACAGCTCCCCATATAAGGGTTTGTTGATGATGCAGTCGGTGTTACTGTTTGATGAAAATACAAGCAGGATGCGACGACATGACCCAGCGAGAGTTCTGCCTTTTAATGTTTGCCTGTTCCTGTTCCTTGCATCACTTTGGCCGATCTGCAAAGCCTGACCCTCTCAATTGTGAAGGGTGAAGTTGACTGCCCTTAACTGGACTGGATGCTGGCTTTGACTTAACCTGTCACGGTTGATTTCAACTTGCTAATTAAAATCCTTTCCAACGTTCCCTCTGTTCTGCATTTGGGTCCGAAGTCACAATTATACAATATCAACACATCCAATACAAGAGCTATATTAAACCTTCTGCCATTCTGCCTGTTCAGTCTTGGTTGACAGTCATAGGTTTTGCTTTGAGTAATTTCTTGTGCGAATAAAGTAACTAAATACTGTCATCTCGTTTTTGGAAATCCATTTAGGGGCTTTTTGGAACTACAGGTGTGCCATCAAAGTCTGCTTTTTATCAGGATGTGCTCACACTGGGCCGTTTTCATTGTGCCGGACTTGGGCTTTCACACTGCTTCCGCTTCAGGTCAAGTGTACCCAAGCGCGTTACGCCTTGCCAAGTACGATTTGTTGTTGTGTCACAATGTCATCCCGAAGTGGAATCATCGGATGTCAAAACATTAGTTCCAGTGCTTACGTTTAAAAGAGAAAAAAAATGAAAGACCAAACAAAAAAAGCTGTGGTTGTGTGCTTCCCAAGTCTTTTCACATCTCATAACATGAGAATCACTTGTGTAATGTAAAACATTAAAAGAGCAAACTTTTTTTTTTTTTTTTTTTTAAATAACAAGTGACTTTGCTTACAGCAGCGAGAGACTGCAGCTACTTGGCTAGCGCTAGCATCTAATGTTAGCAATTGACTAATCTGTTTAGATTTCAGTGTCTCTACTCCACATTATCAATTGTTGCTTCTTCTGCTCCAAAACAAATTCCAACACTGTGCACTCATGGAGAGATGCTGAAGTCCACCAACCATGCAAATTCAAGGGCATACTCCTCTTGCTGTGGTCTCATGAGAATGGCAGATGATGACGTTTTTGTTCTCAAAAAATGGAGTACAGTTTTATGTACATGCAAATGCTGTTTCCGGGCTTCCAATTTTCACCTCTACTGTATTTGCATCAACAGACAGGGTTACACCTTTGTAATGACATATGTCGTGATATTCTTTATTCTATATTTTTCTGTCATACAACTTAAAAACAATGTTGATGGTGTCTTATCAGCCATCTTATGTCTTTTAATAATCATGTTTTAACATAACTGCTTTTACACGTATAGTGTGGCCCAGGGAACGGGGGTCAGAGACTGGGGGCGGGTGGGAGGTTTGTGTTTTTGTCTTTAATCACTTCTGCTTTTTAAGTATGAAAGGTACTAGACAAATAAAGGATCGATTGATTGATTCCTGTTTATATTGTAACAAAATCTGAACAAATTCAAGACCGTGTTCCCAAACTCTATTTTAGAATGTTCAAGTTCAGCTCCAAACATCTGGTGCGTGATGCATTAGCTCAGATGATGAGGGTGTTCTATTTGTCAAGGTTGCAATGAATAGAAGGTTTACCAGCAACACAGTATTACAAAGACGGAGCTTTTCCTCCAAAACAACATGAGTTAATGTAGGGATCAGAGTACGCTCGGTATGGCAGCAGTAACAGTGTGGAGTTTGGATTCTGAAATATGGCTGCATAAGTTCAACACTCCTTACTTTGGGATCTATTGATATACAATGTTATACAATGCTGAAGTAATTAACAAAACAATATCTAAATTGATTCATGCAAATTTGCATTTTGAATTCTATTTACTTTTCACCATACAGTATCTGGTCAAGATATGCTAGATTGCCAGAAAGATCAAAGTCTGCAAATACGATACTCCTTTTGTTTTTTTGGGTCAATTTCAATAAGAAGCAGCTAAACAAACAGAATAGAGAAAACGGATGGTTAGATAAATTCATCATGCAATCTCAGCTAAATCAGTCACATTTGTAGGCTATCACCGTGTCCAAATAGAAACAAAAACAATGTGAATTAATGTCATCTATATTTGTCAAGTGGGACAAAATAACAATTAAAAAGAAAAATTGGTTGAAAGTACAGGCTAATACGAGACAAGCCCTATTCAGAAATGGTTTTGCAAGTGGTGACCACAGACCACAGTATACAGTTTCACATAAATGCATACTGTACAATATGTTAATTACTGCTGTTGTAAAAACATTGGGATTTTTTTAAAATAAAGCTATTAAAATCCAAAAGAAAAAGACGTGCTGTAAATGCATAAACAAGGCATCATCCCTCATTGTCTTTTCAGTTTGAGCTTATCTCTTTGTGGTGTGGATATGCTGGCCTCAAATGTCTTCTAATGCAGAATGCATGCAATGATGCAATTTGTTGAGAGGCGAATTGTCTGAATGCCCCAAATATAAACTTCTCAAGCAATTCCACCAACACTGCTTCATTTAAACAGTATATTTACTATGATAGTTTATTTGTAAGGCACGGTGACCGACCAGTAACTGCCTCACAGTTCTGAGGACGTGGGTTTTCTCCGGGTACTCCACATACCAAAAAGATGCATGGTAGGTTAACTGAAGACTAAATTACCCATAGGTGTGACTTTAAGTGTGAATGTTTGTTTGTTTATATGTGTCCTGTGATTGGCTGGTGACCAGTTCAGGGTGTACCCCGCCTCTCGCCCGAAGATAGCTGGGATAGGCTCCAGCACGCCCGCGACCCTAGTAAGGATAAACGGTATGGAAATTTAATGAATGAATTAATTTATTTATATACTTATAGGGCAGTTTTATGAGCCACAAGTTAAGAACTCATGAGCTAAGGCCCCATATTCTCTTACAAGTCACAGTGCTGTTTTTGGATAGCCAAGAAATAACATTTTGAGCGAATAATTACCGAATAACAACTGTAATCTATTCAATGTATGAAATACAATGATGGGCAGAATGGTGGATGAGTGGTTAAGCACACCCCTCCTGCAAGCCGTCACCTTATCGTGGTGGAGGGGTTTGATCCTAGGAGCTAAGTTGTCTGGGGCTTTATGCCCCTGGCAGGGTCACCCATGACAAACAGGCCCTTGGTGAGGGACCAGGGACCAGACAAAGCACGGCTCAAAGACCCCTTATGATGACGGCAAACTATGAACTCAGTTTTCCCTTGCCCGGACGCGGGTCACCGGGCCCCCCTCTGGAGCCAGGCCTGGAGGTGGGGCTAGGGACAATGAATGTCACGTCTCTGGCAGGGAAGGAGCCCGAGCTGGTGTGTGAAGTCGAGAAGTTCTGACTAGATATAGTCGGACTCGCCTCCACGCACACCTTGGGCTCTGGTACCAGTCCTCTCGAGAGGGGTTGGACTCTCTTCCACTCTGGAGTTGCTCACAGTGAGAGGCGCCGAGCAGGTGTGGTTATACTTATTGCCCCCCGGCTCGGCGACTGTACGTTGGGGTTCACCCCGGTGGACGAGAGGGTAACCTGGAGGGAGGTTACCCGTCCCCCCACCCAAAGGCGGAGGGGCCTTCGGGTAGGGGGACGGGTCCTGACTGTTGTTTGTGCCTATGCACCAAACAGTTGCCGTCACGCTGAAAAAGGAGTCCTATCGGGCCTTTTTGGCCTGTGGGACTCCTGAGGCAGCAGATGGGTACCGGCTGGCCAAGCGGAATGCAGCTTTGGTGGTCGCTGAAGCAAAAACTCGGGTATGGCAGGAGTTCGGTGAGGCCATGGAGAAAGACTTCCGGACGGCTTTAAAGAAATTCTGGTCCACCATCCGGCATCTCAGGAGGGGGAAGCAGTGCATCATCAACACTGTGTATAGTGGGGATGGCCCGCTGCTGACTGCGACTCGGGACGTTGTGAGTCGGTGGGGAGAATACTTCGAAGACCTCCTCAATTCCACCAACACGTCTTCCCATGAGGAAGCAGAGTCTGGGGTATCTGAGGCGGGCTCTCTTATCTCTGGGGTTGAGGTCACCGAGGTGGTTGAAAAGCTCCTCTGTGGCAAGTCCCCAAGGGTGGATGAGATTCGCCCGGAGTTCCTAAAGGATCTAGATGTTGTGGGACTGTCCTGGTTGACACGCCTCTGCAACATTTGAACAAAACGAGGGTAAGAGTGATGAGAAGTATCCTCGTTATTGTTATTTAGGACAGTTACTCTAACTCATAAGAAAAATGCAGCCCTATGGGGGGCACAAGTCAGTGCAAACTGTAGGCCGGTCCCAAGCCCGGATAAATGCAGAGGGTTGCGTCAGGAAGGGCATCCGGTTTAAAACCTTGCCAAACAAATATGAGCGTTCATCCAAAGAATTCCATACCGGATCGGTCGTGGCCCGGGTTAACAACGTCCGCCACCGGCGCTGGTGGAAATTCAGCTACTGTGGGTCAAAGTCAAAGAAGAAGAAGAGGTGGAAAGCGGGTTCTTCGGCAGAAAGAGAAGAGGAAAACAAAGAGCATAGACCTGAATGTGGGGACTTTGAATGTTGGGACAATGACAGGAAAATCTCGGGTGTTGGTTGACATGATGATTAGGAGAAAGGTTGATATATTGTGTGTCCAGGAGACCAGGTGGAAAGGCAGTAAGGCTAGAAGTTTAGGGGCAGGGTTTAAATTATTTTACCATGGTGTAGACGGGAAGAGAAATGGAGTCGGGGTTATTTAAAAAGAAGAGTTGGCTCAGAATGTCTTGGAGGTGAAAAGAGTATCAGATCGAGTGATGAGGCTGAAATTTGAAATTAAGGGTGTTATGTGTAATGTGATTAGTGGCTATGCCCCACAGGTAGGATGTGACCTAGAGGTGAAAGAGAAATTCTGGAAGGAGCTAGATGATGTAGTTCTGAGCATCCCAGACAGAGAGAGAGAGTCATAATTGGTGCAAATTGTAATGGACATGTTGGTGAAGGTAATAGGGGTGATGAAGAAGTGATGGGTAAGTACGGCATCCAGGAAAGGAACTTGGAGGGACAGATGGTGGTCGACTTTGCAACAAGGATGCAAATGGCTGTAGTGAAATTTTTTTTCCAGAAGAGGCATGAACATAGGGTGACCTACAAGAGCGGAGGTAGAAGCACACAGGTGGATTACATCTTGTGCAGACGATGTAATCTGAATGAGGTTACCAACTGTAAGGTATTGGTAGGGGAGAGTGTGGCTAGACAGCATAGGATGGTGGTGTGTAAGATGACTCTGGTGGTGGGGTGGAAAATTAGGAAGACAAAGGCAGAGAAGAGAACCATGTGGTGGAAGCTGAGACAGGACGAGTGTTGTGCAGCTTTTTGGGAAGAGGTGATACAGGCTCTCGGTGGACGGGAGGAGCTTCCAGAAGACTGGACCACTGCAGCCAAGGTGATCAGAGAAGCAGGCAGGAGAGTACTTGGTGTATCTTCTGGCAGGAAAGGAGAGAAGGAGACTTGGTGGTGTAACCTCACAGTACAGGAAATCATACAAGGAAAAAGGTTAGCTAAGAAGCAGTGGGACACTGAGAGGACCTAGGAGAGGCGAAAGGAATACATTGAGATGCGACACAGGGCAAAGGTAGAGGTGGCAAAGGCCAAACAAGAGGCATATGATGACATGTATGGCAGGTTGGACACTAAAGAAGGAGAAAAGGATCTATATGTTGACTGGTGCCAGCAGTGTGCTAGCTCGATGGAAAGAATACTTCGAGGAGTTGATGAATGAGGAAAATGATAGAGAAGGGAGAGTAGAAGAGGCAAGTGTGGTGGACCAGGAAGTGGCAATGATTAGTAAGGGGGAAGTTAGAAAGGCATTAAAGAGAATTAAAAATGGAAAGGCAGTTGGTCCTGCTTCCATACCTGTGGAGGTATGGAAGCATCTAGGAGAGGTGGATGTGGAGCTTTTGACCAGCTTGTTCAATAGAATTCTAGCGGGTGAGAAGATGCCTGAGGAATGGAGGAAAAGCATACTGGTGCCCATTTTTAAGAACAAGGGTGATGTGCAGAGCTGTGGCAACTATCGAGGAATAAAGTTGATGAGCCACACAATTAAGTTATGGGAAAGAGTAGTGGAGGCTAGACTCAGGACAGAAGTGAGTATTTGCAAGCAACAGTATGGTTTCATGCCGAGAAAGAGTACCACAGATGCATTATTTGCCTTGAGGATGTTGATGGAAAAGTACAGAGAAGGTCAGAAGGAGCTACTTTGTGTCTTTGTAGATCTAGAGAAAGCCTATGACAGAGTACCCAGAGAAGAACTGTGGTACTGCATGCGGAAGTCTGGAGTGGCAGAGAAGTATGTTAGAATAATACAGGACATGTACGAGGGCGGCAGAACAGCGGTGAGGTGTGCTGTAGGTGGGACAGAAGAATTTAAGGTGGACGTGGGACTGCATCAGGGATCAGCCCTGAGCCCCTTCCTTTTTGCAGTGGTGATGGATAGGCTGACAGATGAGGTTAGACTGGAATCCCCGTGAATCATGATGTTTGCAGATGACATTGTGATCTGCAGTGAAAGAAGGGAGCAGCTGGAGGAACAGTTAGAAAGATGGAGGCATGCACTGGAAAGAAGAGGAATGAAGATTAGCCGAAGTAAAACAGAATATATGTGCATGAATGAGAGGGGTGGTGGGGGAAGAATGAGGCTACAGGGAGAAGAGATAGCAAGGGTGGAGGACTTTAAATACTTGGGGTCAACCGTCCAGAGCAATGGTGAGTGTGGTCAGGAAGTGAAGAAACGAGTCCAAGCAGGTTGGAACGGGTGGAGGAAGGTGTCAGGTGGGTTATGTGACAGAAGAGTCTCTGCTCGGATGAAGGGCAAAGTTTATAAAACAGTGGTGAGGCCAGCCATGATGTACGGATTAGAGACGGTGGCACTGAAGAGACAACAGGAAGCAGAGCTGGAGGTGGCGGAAATGAAGATGTTGAGGTTCGCTCTTGGAGTGACCAGGTTGGATAAAATTAGAAATGAGCTCATCAGAGGGACAGCCAAGGTTCGATGTTTTGGAGACAAAGTTAGAGAGAGCAGACTTCAATGGTTTGGACACGTCCGGAGGAGAAATAGTGAGTATATTGGTAGAAGGATGATGAGGATGGAGCTGCCAGGCAAGAGAGCTAGAGGAAGACCAAAGAGAAGGTTGATGGATGTCGTGAGGGAAGACATGATGGCAGTTGGTGTTCGAGAGGAGGATGCAGGAGATAGGCTTACATGGAAAAGGATGATGCGCTGTGGCGACCCCTCAGGGGACAAACCGAACGGAAAAGAAGAAGACTCTAACTCATAAGAAAAGTGGACATGCAAGGGATAATATTGGATGTCTCGTGATCCTACTGAACCAAAGTGTGATCACCTCTGGATTTGGTTTACGTTGTCACTAGTGCTAATTGAACTAATTGAGGTCTGATCACACCTTAACTGAGCCAGAAAGAGAACTAGGTCTTCTTCTAGTATCCACCTTAATACACTATTGATGACTGAAGTGGACTGTATTAATATTGTCTAAACTGGATACTTGAAAACAACCTACTACAAATACAATAACAACAACTATTTCCTACATGTCTGCTGTGTGTTTTTAGCTTTGTGATTCTGTAGGCAAAGTCAGTGATTAGGGTGGTGCATACGACTTGAGATAGAAGTGGAAAAACTATCCTTCAAGTCGTTGTTTTTTGTTGACGCTCCTGTTTGATAAACATCTACTGTTACGCAGTGTCTACTGAACTAATAACTTAATTTGTTTTGTTGCTGCGCGTTTCGAATTTCCATAATTGAGTAGAAATGATTGTATCACTGTGGTATTGTTTTGGCCTTGATAGCTCAGTGTGCAATACAGCGGTAGAATTAAAATGTGCAAGCAGCTCAAGTCCACTCAGGATAAACATCAATTTCAGAGAGTTTGATTGAAGAGTCATGGAAAGTCTCTAATTTAAGACGGAGTGTATATGTTGAATGTGAGCAGAGAGATGAAGACCGGCGAGCAAATGCATGGAGGAGATTGTGAGTCAGTGTGCTCATGTGAAAGCGATTGCTTGCGAGATTGAGATGAAATTCCAATAGAATCGCTCGCATGAGTTCTGGGTCTTTTCCGATAATCAAAAGCGGTGAAAAGGGGTGGAGGGGGGGGGGGGATGTGGAGGGGAAGCAGAAGAAAGACACTAGTGAAAGTTGAGAGACAGAGAGCATAGAAGAAAAGAGCACATTTCAGTGGTTGTGAGACTAGCAGGTGCGGGGATGGTGGGGAGGGCAGACCGAGGGGCCTGATCAAGAGAAAGATCTCACTGTTTAATCTTCAGTCTTCCTGTTGCCAAACTGGCTCGGCTTCGACCCGCTGGAAGAGTTGTTCTGTGATCAGGACCAGACAGATTCATCTTTTCAGCTTGCTCTCCCCTCAGCTTCTGCGTGGGCTGCAAAGTTGATTACAGCCTAGAAAAGGCCTTTGTCATCATGCTCTTGGACCTCAGACTTACTACTTAAATAATCCCACAGCAGTTACAAGTGCAGCCTCTTCCAACAGTCACATCATGTGCCACCTTAAGGATGTTCTAATTACACAAAGCCTTTCACCCCTAAACTAAACTAAAACAAAAGATGCATGGGAATGTTTACTGCTTCTTTGCGTGTTTAGCAAAAAAAGAGGAACAATTTTACCCAACTGTCATTGGTTAGTCGGCACACTAAGGGGCACTGTAAGACTATTATGTCAAAAATAGGCTAAGAAAAGGACACGAAGAAGAATGTAATTTCATGCTGAATAGATGCTAGCTGTGTGCTGATCGCTAAAGGTAAATAAAGTGAATAAAAAAAGAAATAGTACAAGACTGATTCTCGAGAACAGGACAGTGACTAAACCAGACAAATGTAGAGGAATCCCAGACAGCACACGTCCTGCCTGCCGTGTAACTATTTGCATAATCGCTTAGAAAGCTAGCTGCTAATGCGAACAGAAACAAGCATACATGACGTCAAGACGCGCGATATTCACACAATGCAATGTGGATTTTTGTTGTTGCAATAATTACCGTCCTTATTGTACCGTTAAATGTTGTACTTTCTGTGTATGTTAACAGTGGTTCTTGACGGTTCTTCAAATCCAAGTCGAGTTTCAACATATTGGTCGAGTCTAAAGTCATCCAATTCATGACTTGAGTGTGACTCGAGTCCAAGTCATGTGACTCGAGGCCACACCTCTGGTGTTTGGAACACACAGAATAGTGTTGTATAATAGTGGTGAATGGTGACAGAATTGGAAGAAAACAGCGTATCCATTTTGCTACTTTTTAAATGCTGGTATGTCCTTTTTTCAGTCGGACATGCAGATTCATACATTTTCAGATGAAATTCAGTTAGCTTAACTCATTCACTGCCAGCCTTCCCAGTTAACATGGATATTTGACTTCTAAAGCCGTCAATGGCAGTGAATGTGTTAATGCAAACGCTAATTACCATTTAGGTTGCAGTGATCCAACCCTTGAAGCAACTGATTGAAAACAAATGGTGCAGGAACAACACGTACAATAACAATATATCAGTATTCACATTCATATATCCTTTATGCTCTGCATACAATGTCTGATATTAGTGTCACGCTGATCCCCCGCATGGCTGCTGCATCCAGACAAGACCGAATACAGCTGCCAATCATATCATAGCTGGGTGTGTCCTGCCTAGAACGCATGTGGGATTCCCGATAACGTGTCAATGACCAGTATAGCTGTCTGTCTTTCTTATACTGCCCCCAGGTGGCCAAGGCAGGCATACCCGAAGGAGCAGCACTCAATTGATGCAATTACAATCTTCAAATTCAACCACAATCTGTTCCATGACGCTGGTTGACTTCTAATATATTGACAAAACTTTCCATTGGTGTTATTAATTATTTGTAATAATTTGTTTCAGCATAAAACTATTTCCATCATAAAACTTTGTATTACCTGTAGGGGTGTCCCGATCCGATCTTTGTGATTGGAAATTCGTCCAATGTCAACAACAAAAAAAAAACATTATTGGATCGGATCAGACTGGATCTACTGGCTATTACCACTCTTATACAAGCATGCAAGCATTCCATGCTCCGCTCCAGCACTTCTATCCAACAGCACCCAGACAGCATGCAGAGCCTAGTGATCACAACAACAGGATGCTAAGGTGCGAACAAGTAAGAGTGAATGTTGTTTGCTTAAAATCGTTTATTGGCACTCGAGTTTAAGTTAATTGTCAGCCTAAACTCCCATAACAAATGAATTACACTGACTGAATGTTAAAATACATTACAGCCTTTGTTTCTTTCTTTGTTTTTGTTTGCAAAAAAAAAAAAAAAACAGTCAAAAAAGCTCAAAGCTAAGACACAATGAATGAAAAACACAATTGACGAGCTAACGGAAATTAGCATTGAACTCGGGGGACTTATAGCTCTCAAAATTGTGAATATTGGTACACAAATGCTGTAGAGACACATACAAACAGGTAATATAACAATACTCTCTGGCATATATTCTTCAACCTCTGTGAAAAACGAGTTATAATAACAATATTCGATCATGACTTCTACTTTGTTTGTTACTGCAAGTGTGTATCTCATTGCGTGCACCACACTTCCCCTCAGAGGTCAAGTCGTGCACAGCAGGAACAGCAATTGTCAAACTAAACTCCAGTTGCATCAAAAAGGTCAAAAGTGTATTGCTGCACATGTGGAGAAAGCAAATGATGTTCCCACCACATACTGACGATAACAAAAACAACTGGATAAAATGGATGGATGGATGATTATTGCTGTTATCGGCTATCGGTATCGGCCAACATTCAAGGCTGCGATATCAGTATTGGATTGGAAGTGAAAAAGTTGGATCGGGACATCCCCTAATTACCTGTTCAGCCATTTCATATTAACTGTAACTGTACTGCCACAAAAGTCTAAAAATACATTAATGAGGTTAGCATATCTACCTCATAGTTCTGAGGACCCAGTTTCAAATCCAGCCTTGCCTGTGTAGAGTTTGAATGTTCTCTCAATGGTCAGCACTCGTCACTTGCATAATTTGTTTGTTTGTTTTTGTTTTGTTACAGATGCCCTTGCCCCCCATTTATTTGGAACCAGCACTGAAAAGCCCCCAGCGGCAAGCTCTTGGGGAACTAAAGCTACTGCCCCCGCGACCCGACCTCGGATAAGCGATAGAAAATGGATGGATGTATAAACCATAGTTTTATTTAGCTTTTTACGTTGATGTTATGATTTGTACTGTCTTTTGTCGCACCACGGGCCCTTGAGTACTGTAATTTCAATCCTCTATATGTGTTACGCATATTGAAGAATAAAACAATAAAACCACCACCTTGAACCTTAAACCTTGAATCAAAGCGCAAGCACACCTTTCGCCACCAGCATTTTTCAGGTGTCATTTCAATTAAACTGGCAGAAAATGACAACGTTGCACCTTACCACAGGTAATGAAGTTTTGTGTTACTGTAGGAGCAAAGTGAGTCGGTGTGGGTCTGATTTACGAGCCAGCAATGTTTTGTGATACTTCTTTAGTTGTGTAAATGGTTCGTCTTTCATTTCTCCATTTTTTGACACGTTCAATTGTCTGTCAACTTTAACTTACATCATGTAATGAAATATTGAAATATTGAAGCAACGTGCTCACGAGTCTTTTTTTCTCCCTTCTCATGCAGGCTGTCAGAGGAGGAATCAGGTGCTGATATTGATGTTCATTAATTGTTATTCATTGTATTTTTGTCTTGTTTTTGCTGGAGAGCTGTATAAATAAAATGTCTTAAGCGGAATTCTGTCTTCATCACAAATAGGCTCATTCATTCATTCATCTTCCATTCCATTTCTCCTCACTTGGGTCGTGGCCGTGCTGGATCCCATCCCAGCTATCTTCGGGCGAGAGGCGGGGTCCACCCTGAACTGGTCGCCAGCCAATCGCAGGGCACATACAAACAAACAACCATTGTTGTTACAAATTAGGTTGTTATTTTTAAAAGTCAGTATTGTTTATCACATTGGATAGTAAATGTACTGAATCGTGTTGTTGTTCTTCGGGGTGATTCAGTAACAGATTCAGTTTCCAATGCATCTTGGTCAAGAGAGCCGATCTGCGGAGTGAATGGAGCAGAACGACAGTAGCTGGCGCTCCAGCTTTAATTGTTCAGATGTCGTGCGGTGGTGATTTTCGATTAAATGCCGACGTCTCGGCAAAGACGTATTGACAATGAGGAAAAGCTCTCCCTGCAACATCAGGGCAAAGGAACTTTGGAGGACTGGCCGACGTCAGTGCGACGTATGTTTGCTGAATGGGTGTAGTTCAATTATACTCTCCAAGGGCAATCAAGCCTTTGCGCTTTGGGCAGCGCAGCTGTGGAACTCTCTGCCTGACAATCTCAGACAGACAAGTTCACCGTACGTTATTGTTTTTTTTTATTATTATTATTTACCAGACAAACCACCCGAGCAGAACAATTACCCCTGAAGAAATGTACAATAGACAAACAGACAGAGATTGCTTTTGTTTTTGCTTGTTGTTTCATGCATGTTGGTTTGCACTTTTATGTTTTGAAACAGCAATGCAGGAAACCTTACCATCAACTTAATGCCCAAAGAGAACGAACATTACTCTCAGTTGAAGTCTATATTGGAAATGATCCATCTCACATATACATTACAATAAAATAAGCAGCTTGCATGTGATGGTCACCAAAGGTTCTTGTAAAGGAAGGCCATAAAGGAGGGAGTTTAGGAGAGGCAAATTGCAATCTTACTCCCGAATGCCACTAGAGCTTTATTATAGATCCAATTGCTTTTTGTTGTCTGCAATTCCAGTGTTCAAATCGATCAGCTCGCATAAGGTAGCAGGGATAAGATATAAGGTAACAAGCACTATTGGATCTATAAACACAACAGTAGCAAGGCGTCTGCTGCTGTGCTAGTTGGGATTTAGCAAATACCGTGTCTTGGTATCATAGCTGTAAACTATGAGTCTGAATTATGTTGGCTATTTTCATGTTTTAGATCATATCTGATGTAGTTCACATTCAAAATGTAATGTGTGGAAATACCGTTAGAGCAATAATCCTTGCAGTAGCATCCTACTACTGTATCTTCTCAGTTTACTAAATATGCTGAATCTGTTTATTGAAAATCTGTTGTAATGTAATTAAGTATTATATGTGTGAAAATGTGTTTCAAGGAATACAAAACATGAAACCGGCTTAATCATTATGATAGAGCAAAGGAGAGCTAAGTGAGCTACTCCAGTAAGATGCTTGTGAAAATAATGGATGTGAAATGTAGGTGTTTCAACAGCCACATCCCCCACAGGTGTGACATCCTAGCATCAGATGGTGAGAAAAATAATTAGATGTACAGTTATGTACAGTATCGCGACAAAGATGGAAATGATTTGGAATCTATTTATACATTTTAATAGCTTGCTGTTACTTAGCATAATGCTGGTGGAATTAAACAAATGGAACGTTAGAGTAAGGTTGGCCCCAGTCTGCGGCGAACAGAACAGGGTGCTACAGTTTTGGCATGGGAACCACTGCACCAACATAACAAGCCATATATACACATCCATCCATGTTCTTTATCGCTTATCCTCACTAGGGTCCCGGGCGTGCTGGACCCAATCCCAGCTATCTTCAGGCGGGAGGCGGGGTACACCCTGAACCGGTCGCCAGCCAATCGGAGGGCACATAGATACAAATAACCATTCACATTCACACCTACGGGCAATTTATATATATATATATATATATACACACACACACACATCCATTTTCTGAGCCGCTTCTCCTCACTAGGGTCGCGGGCGTGCTGGAGCCTATCCCAGCTGTCATCGGGCAGGAGGCGGGGTACACCCTTAACTGGTTGCCAGCCAATCGCAGGGCACATACAAACAAACAACCATTCGCACTCACAGTCATGCCTACGGGCAATTTAGAGTCTCCAATTAATGCATGTTTTTGGGATGTGGGAGGAAACCGGAGTGCCCGGAGAAAACCCACGCAGGCATATATATATATTTGCCATTGGTTAATGTTGATTGTCTGTTTATCTTTTTAGTCTTCATAAGCTTGACTGCCAAATGAATTGAAAACACTGGGCTATTCCACTTATTAAATGACATTTTGACACTATTTTGAAATGTTGGCAGGATAAACAGGAAAGACTTACAAGAAAAAAAGGCGTGCTTTTTGGAGAGTAAGGTTCTATACAAAAATAATAAAATTTTCAAGCCCTAAAGCATTGACTCTTGTGGCACTTGTTGTTGTGTGGTAAACAGTAATTTAGTGTGAAAAGAACATATTTAAAGTATTGTGCTCCGACAATATATCTGGGCACACAAGAGTATGTGTTATACACTGAGCAGCCACAACATCTGCAAAAGACTGGCACTTAGACCTGCTTTATTGTCATTCAAGACCCACAACAGTTGTGTTGTCCGGAAACTTCAGGAAGTGGTTGAAATTGTATCTGGGGCGACAGTTGTGGGTCATCAGGGTCAACAATAAGGGGCTGAGAACACAGCCTTGGGGAAAACGAGTGTGATGACACTGGACATACTGTATTAATCACACATACACACTTGGTTCTGTTTATGAGGAGTTCCAGTAACCGATTGAAATTGGAGGTGCTGAGGCCCAAGTAACCCAGTTTGCACATCAGAGGCTGAGAATAAGACCACAAACAGCAACTGCACGTGGATGATTTTATCCTCCAGGTCCTCCAGGCTCAGGTGGAAGGAAATGGTCTCCTCTGTGGAAAAATGTGGATATCCTCTGCACACTTAAGGATGTATGCACAGAGGCATACTCCTCCACCTCTGTATGCTCATTGTCAGTTGCTGTCTCTTTCCGCATTTCACAGTCAGTAGCCTCAAATCAGTCCTGCACTGCAGACATAGCTTCTTCAGGCCGCACGTTAACATGCTTCAGAGCGGGCATACATCTGATGAGCAGGGGCTGGTGTGCTGGAGTTAACATAACAGAGAGGTGGTCTGAGGAGCCCAGGTGGGGGCAGGGGACTTCTCTGAAAGCATCCTTAATTATTGGCGCATACCAAGTCCAATGTTTTCTCCCCCATGTTATGCTAGTAGAAATTAGAAAGAACACTCTTCATGTTGGTCTGTTTAATGTCTCCTGCCATAATGAAAGTTGAATGTTGCCGATAGCATTGTAGAGAACTAAGGCTGTGTAGAACGGCCAACGCCTCAGTGTTTACTGACCCGAGTCTGGCAACATTACGAACCGGCAGCCGCAGACAGGTCCTATGCTAGACCAGAGTCCGCACCGGTCGTGATGACATGATTAGTCTCAGTTTAGCAAAACCATTGCGAGCTAAAGTAGCCACAGTCAACATGGGCGGTGCCATTTTTCTGTGTATAAAAAAAAAAATAAAAAGTAATCCAATCCATCCAACTTACATTGATGATTTTTTTTTTTAACCTGTCCTGTTCAGCTTAATGGAGGATCAGTGTACCTGACTGGAACAGTTTTCCTGTGCCACAGGGGAGTTGTATATACTTCCACTGTGGTTATTTGTATTATGATCGATATAGAAAAAATGCGGTCGGACAGAACAAGGTTTGAGATGAGACAGACCAAAAGAAAAGAGAAAACAGAAGAAGTAAAGACAGGACACTAGCAGTAATAAATAAACAAATAAATAAACAAATACAGAAGCAAAAAATGAGTTCTATCCGGGACAGTCGTGGTCCATTCTGTGAGGAAGGGATTCAATGAGTAGAGAATAAGACAGGATAGGACAGGACAGAACACGACACTGCGATTGGAGTGTGGTTGGAGCGGCTATGTAATACATAAACACCTGTAGAAACTGAGTACAAGTGAGAATACAGTCCAGTGAGTTCACAGTTACAAGCAACTAAGTCCAATGGGTGTGTGTCTTCGTACACATGCCAGTCAATTGACACCGTCACGCATGCACAATACTCACCAGAAGTGTCCCGGAGTTGCTGTGCAGGCACAATGGGGACGGATGACTCCGCCTCACCCATCCAACAGGAAGGGAAGACCGGCCGACAGGACACCGTGCCCTGACCGGACACCAGGAGGCGATAGCAGGGACCCACCACTGCTCCCTCCGCAGACTGCAGACTAGCCAGTGTTTACCAAGCTTTACCGAGCCTAGGCAACATGTAGCTGGTTTGAATGTTTTTCTTTGCAAGATGAGGCTTCCATCTTTCCAGCCTACCCCATAGCCCAGACATATGAGGAAGACCACAGATTATTGACATGTACTAAACAGCCAGTAGTAGTTGCCAGAAAGTTCTGCAGGATAATGTCCTGTCGCACCCCTGATGATCTCTCACAGCGCACTAGCGTGTAACTGCACACTGGTTGGGAACCATTGCTCGATAGAATCACCTTCTCTGAAAGCCTCCTTCCTTTCATACAGATAGAAATGTGATATTTTACTAACTGTAACTCAACAACAATTTTTCAGAATACTCATTGACAGTGGGCTACATTGTCCTGTCACACTTTTCCACAGAATAAAGATGCTTTTATAGCTCAGCCATTTTATATAATGATGAAGGCATTTACTGCCATTGAGGGAATGTGATTCACTCTTTTTGGAACATTGATGATGTAATATCATGGTACAACTACAGTATAAGAGTTCAATATGTTGCTAAGGGATACTTACATTTGGGGACTTAGATTGTGGTGATCCAAAATATTTCATTCAAAAATGCACGTCCACTTGAAAGGTTATCACTCCTTGATTGATTCATGTGCGCTAACATTAATATGATAAAATGATGTCATATATTTATAGGATCAGTTAAACTTGCCAAAAGGTTATGTGTCTCATACAGTATAAGCATGGAGGACAAGTCAGAAATTCACACAGAAAACTTCCTTTTCCATATGAATTAAGCTCATTTCTCTCTGTATAAGCGTATGTATTGTAATTTTCAACTCATGCAGAACCCTTCTATATTAATGTATTCAAGATTCAAGAGGTTTATTGTCATAGGCACTGCAGACCCACAGAAGCTACATCGAGCAATTCAATTCTTACATCCAAATTCCCTTCATACAGCTCGGAATAATATTTAAAAATGGAAATAAAATAAATTGAGGCATTAGAAAAAAATACATGGGCAAACTAAGTGCAAACGAATGAGTGTAGTTGGAAGTCCGTCTGTGCAAAACAGTTAAGAGATTCAGAAAGGGAAAATATTATTTATATTGGACGATTAAGAGTAATAGTTTTTTTTGTTTTGGCAGCACGGTGATCAACTGGTTAGCACATCTGCCTCACGGTTCTGAGGACCCAGGTTGAAATCCGGCCTCCCCTGTGTGGAGTTTACATGTTCTCCTCGTGCCTGCGTGGGGTTTCTCCGGGCATTCCGGTTTTCCTCCCACATCCCGAAAACATGCGTGGTAGTTTAAGACTCTAAATTGCCCGTAGGTGTGAATGTGAGTACGAATGGTTGTTTGTTTAAGTGTGCCATGTGATTGGCTGGCGACCAGTTCAGGGTGTACCCCGCCTCCTGCCTGAAGATAGCTGGGATAGGCTCCAGCAGCCTGTGACCCTAGTGAGGATAAGTGGTAAGGAAAATGGATGGATGGATGAACAAATATAATTAATAATCCTCTAGTCATGATAGTTATTTCTCCAGCGCGGTCCTGCCAGAGGTTCGAACTCACGTGACCACCATACCCCAGGTTGAGATTCAAGTGCACCAAACGCTAGTCTATTAGCCCTGGGTGCTGGATCAGAAGCCATCAGCCTGTTTCCAAGGATTCCGAGGAGTGGCAGCTGTAATCGTTCACTACTGTTCAAGCCATGGCCAAACTCTATGCTGCAAATACTCTCCAAACTCTAGCAGCCTATACAAACTATACAATCTTTATTTAAACTCTGAGCTCACCGTGACTATAAGAAAACAAAAAACAAAACACATTTCAAATAGAGCCTGCATGAGGGGTTTATATTGCTGTCTAACCTCACGGCAAACTCTGATGCGCTTCCCGAATCGGTCACGTGATACAGTCGGGCAAGTGAGACTTTGGACGACATCACTTTAGGCTTTTCCCCTAAATGAAGCAAGCTTCGATACACGCTTTGGAGAAACGCCCCTTCCATTACGACACATCTCGTCACATCACGAGTATTTAGGGTTCTTCTTTGCGCTAATTATTTGATCGTTATTCATCTCTATGGCTATGTTTTTCTGTTACTGCTTTCGCAACACCTTTTATTGCAACTCTTTGCGTGAGTGTTTTCACTCCTTTGTTTTATCTGCGACAAGCTTCTATCACGCTCTGTCTAGCCACCTCTGGGCGTTTTGTTTGTTGTAGTTTGCGTCAGCCTTTTGTTGTGCAGTTTTTGTAATTATCAATGTTCACATTGTTCGCGCACCGTTGGGCGAATAAAGAATTTATTTGCTTTTAACACTGTGTTGCCTCTGCTTTAGGGTTCAAAGTTCTCTACACACCATCATGTCAATTATAGATGTTCATTGCATAATAACCATGAGCCAGTGTAATTAAGTAATTTTATCCTGAAATAGAACAACCACTCAGCAAAACACTCACTCACCGGCAGGAGATCCTGGGGACGACCCAGGACACGCTGGAGAGACTATGTCTCCCGGCTGGCCTGGGAATGCCTTGGGAAACCCCTGGAACAGCTCGATGAAGTGGCTGGGGAGAGGGAAGTCTGGGCTTCCCTGCCAAAGCTACTGCCCCCGTGACCTGACCTCGGATAAGCGGAAGAATACGGATGGATGGTATGCACCCATTTTCACACTTCACTGTCAAGGAGCTAAAAGACCAGCAAAGGAAACATCAGTGGACGAGAGATCTTAGCTAGTCCGTGGAACCGCCTCGATGCTTGAAGGGCATTTAAATAAATTATAATCATTGAAAACAGGAAGATGAGATTGATCACAACATCCATTAAGTGCAAATGCCTCTGCCTTGTTGTTCCTGTTATAAGAATCAGTATGAGAATACAGGTAACTACTACCTTCACATGTACGTAACTTGATTCACGAACACTCTTCTTCAGAAACAACATTTATGAGCAAATTGCTTTGCTGGTGGGGCAAAGCTTATTCAATCTTTAATTTTTTTGGAACATCTTATTCAGGGGCTGTTTTCCCAGGAAGCAATATTTTTCACCGCGACTCAATGCAGTAGTCATATGAAGGAACCAATTACTCAGTGTACAAACTCTGGATTTAAGCTCCAACCAAAGATTGGCAGACTAATAACTCCATTTAGTCTCATTCATGAACTGGACCCAGATGTTCAAAAGTGGCACCAGCTCTTTTCCAACCTTGAAGAAGTAATCCACCACTGGCCTGAGATGAACCAGCCAGCAGGAGGACGGACACTTCAGTCAGGTTGTATCCCAACCATTTTCAAATCTTTGATCTTTTTCCTGAAAAACGCTTTCTACCTTTCCACAATTTTTCCATGATAAAATATCGTCCGTGATGAAACATTTACCATCTCCCAGAGGTAGGAGGAACAAATAGCTATGATGAACTAATTACTGTCGGAAACTAGCCAAAACATCTTGCTCCCCGCCTCTTTTTGCCCACTCCCTCGCTTCTTGTGTTTCTTACACACACACACACACACACACACACACACCGGTCTTTTTTTTCCTTGTGTTGACTCACCCTGCCTCGTGAAAGGTGGCCATAGGGAGTCTTTCTATATGTCAGCTTGAGAAGATGGATGGACAGCATCTGTTACAAAGCCTCGTCAGACAGATTACCTGAGACACCCAACAAAAAACCTCAAAGCACACGCACGCACACAGACACGCACACACATGGAAAGTACCATGGCATCGTTTACGCGGCCTGCTAAGACCTGACCTTCTAGTTGAGTATGATCACCCCCCATGGGCGTGAGTGGCATCTGGCTAGGTAACGCACGTCTCTGTGTTCTGCATCATGCTTTCCTGCATGTCAGCAGCAGCCTGCTTGTTTGCATGTGGTTATCTGTGTCTCTCTATACTCGTATACGCGTGTGCTTGAGTGTTCATGTATAGTTGGCAAGAAGAGCGATGCTGCAAGGCACCTGGGCAGGATCAGAAGGGCTAGTGTGCCCCCAGAGTTTGACCATCTGTGCATTATATTGATTGTCATTAAGGTTTCTAATTTGGAGGTGTCTTGGGGATTAGCCAAACCAGGGCAGAAAATGTCATTATGCTCTTCCTCACGTTGAGCTGCCGTGACCATATTTACATATTTATACACCTTAATTGTCTTTGCTTTGCTGGTCTGACATTGAGGCAAAGTTTAGTGCAGAAAATGGGAAACAAAAGAGATATTGTGGAGGACCACATGGAACACTATCCAAAACTCACGAGTTCATTCTTTAAAAACATCCTCTGACCAAGGGACCAGCCCAACGGACCAGAGATTTGCTGATGGACAAATTATAACTACTGTATTCTAGTTAGGTCGCTTTTCAAGCAACTCTTTGATTGAATCATCAAGTGAAAACACAAAAGATGATATTTTTTGTGTTTCAAATGGAATAAAAATTATATCAGTGTGTTTGTGGCAGAGGCAGGACCCAAATTCAATGAAGCAGCCAGTAGTCGATATGATTGTTTTGTCTTCCATTTCACTATTGGCACTAAAAATTAGATTTACACTTGTGTGAAAGTTATCAATATTAAGTGAGATGCGTGACCCAACTCACCTTCATATTGTGCCTTTCACTTCAATCCCCCCCAGGGTGAGGCTTAGAATCAGAGGCGAGCGAGCTTTTGCTGTGCCAGGTTCCAGACTCTTGCGTAGGCTTTCTTTTATTTGCTCTGTGTTGACACAAAAAGAGCACTTAAATTCCCGTCCTAAGACACATCTCCAATGTATTTCCTTTCACCTTGACTGTCATCATCAGAGAGTTTTGTTTTAATTATTATGATTATTTTGGTTTGAAAGGGGACAGGCAGACACAAAAGAGAAAAGTGAGCAACATTTTTAAAACATACAATTTAAAAAATAATAACAAAAGCAACAACTACATTGTCCGGTGTCTTCGTTGTTGGAATGTGTCATTTCTGTTGGTGGTGGACTAGCATCCCATTTTCAACCGCTGAGGTTTTCAGATCAAACGTTTGCTGTCAATTCGTCCGGCACTAAGACGTTCTCGAGGTACCTCATGAATTATCCAGTGAGTGTATGCGCTCTTTGCATCCAGTACGATCTGCAGAGTTGTCTGCGATTGGGCTTTGGGTACTTTAAATGAACTTGACATACCACATTGTGCGGGAAACCACAATTCTGCATCTGCATACGTTGTTCGAGTTGGAAAATATTTGCTGTGATAATTGCCAAAACACACACATGCACAGAATAAAATTGCAAACAATTACACAGCAGTACACGAGGCAATAAAATGAGACTTTAGAGAACGTAAACGTGTGGGTGTTGCACTTAGTCTCCAGACAAAAGAGATCCATACACACTGAGGGATTTAAGTGAACTGCTGTCTTCTTCCTTCCGGACATCTCTGTAATAATCCTTCATCTGGTTTGAAAGCAGGAAGGTGAAAGACAATAATGACTGAGGGTCCTGATGATAGGACTTGGCCCTCACAATTATACAAAATAGAAAGGTCTTGCACTAACACTTTTTGTTTGACGATAAAAATACATTATCTGCAGATTGTATCTTACCGTACTTACTGAAGGGTCGCATCTAGTTGGACCATAACTGGACCTAACTGGAGCCAGTCGCATCTAACTTTGGCCCAGAGGTGGCTAGTCAACCAGGGCAATAGGGTGTGACAAAACATTTGATTTAGTTTTGGAATGCTGGAAATGCCGAAAAACATATCAAAACACAATAGTCATATTCTTTAAAGCCCTGAATCCCCACACTGAAAAAATCATAAGCTTTCATAAATGTCATATTTTATGCAAATTATCCACAAGACTGATCAACAAATTCCAGCAGGACCATGCCTGGAGTTTTATGAAAAACAAATCTCTCAGGATATATATAATGTAACGCAAAGCAAAATCAAATGTATGCGAGGCATCAAGATCACCAGAGAGATCATGCGCTTGGTCCCGAGTTCCTTGAATTGGCCCGCCTTCGTAACAGAGCTGGATATCCGAGTGAGGTCACTCAGCGTCACCGTCAACGATTATAAATTCAACTGATTCAATTTATTAGTTCAGGGATGTTTTTGCTCTTGTTTTGTCTTAGTGTAAAATGGAAAAGACTTTTTAGATGAAGTGATATTGTTCAGCAAGATCTGAATTTGCACATTCATATTGAACCTAGCTATTTTCATTTTATTTGACGTTCATGCTCTGATTTCATAAAAGTTACTCACTAATTACTCAGTACTTGTAGTTTCTTCACTGAGTACTCTCTTACTACTACACAGATAATTATTCGGAGGACTACTTTTTACTTTGACTTGTCAAATTATTCTAAAGTAACAGCAATCTTAGTTGAGTGGAATTTTTGGCTAATTTGTGATTCAAACTAATTGCTCTTTTGCTATGGCTCAACATTGTTAGGTTAGATGGGCGAATCACAGCGTTTCCCGAAAAGCGTTGTACGAAATTTCCAAAAGAGTGAAGTTGATCTTGCCTCTGCGGGAGCTCAGCACCCCGAAACCTCGGAGCCTGGAACTCTGATACTTGTCTCTTTTGGTTGACAAGATTTCTTGTCGTTTTGACTTTGGCTGCATCACTTGGACGTTTGTGAGATGGAAGTAGTACATAATGCTGGTTTTTATTCTTGCAGATCCAGCTGTAGTTCTGGGGCTACCAATGACATTCCTGTTTATTTGTATTTTGTTTCCGTGAAAAGGTAAACACGCGAAGAAGAATAAGCTGGGAATGAAATTCAACATTAAATGGATTGAACAAGGGGGTTGCATTTGCATTGTTAGTTATTGCGCACTTCAATAAAAACCGAAATCAATGTAACTTATGAAACATCCGATTCATTCACGCTTGAAACCCGGTGAGAGCATCTCCGTAGTAGTCATGTCGCAGCTTCATGGTTACGAGCCCAAATAGGCAAGCCTGTCCCTGCGAAGAGGTTCCCGTGGTGTCCGTTTGAAAGAAAATAGCATTTAGCCGCCGGTGCGCATCTCACCGCCGTATGGCAGCTCGTGACGAATGCCTTACGAGGCCCAGACTTAAGCAAGTTCATATTGAAATAGTCCCCGAAGCGTCGCCATCAATCAAAGACTCTCCCAGGAGCTGCCGTGAGATTTTTGTCTGCCTTCTCCCGCGTCCGCGCCACAAAGATATTCAGCAATATCCCGACAACTCATTCGCGCTCTTACTCGGGCTGTTACTTATTTGCCTCCCGACGGCCCGAAGCAGCATATTCTACTCACACTCCAGCTCTCCAGCCTCTCTGCAGCTACTTAGTTATTCATCGCAGACTCACCGAGGAGGCCGCTTAGCTGACACAAACCAGATTTTATAAAGGGAAGAGGCCGGGCAGGCAAAAGCGGCGCCTCCGCTCAGTCGCAGAAGACATTGGCAGGAAGAATTCACTTTCGCCTTGAGTCAAACGACATCGGCGTTCGACATATTTGGCTAAAGCGCGGTGAGAGGCTCTAAAAAAAAAAAAAAAAAAAAAAAAGTGTTTTCTCTTTCATTAGGCAGCCTGTCCCTTTGGGCTCCAACACATCAAGCTCAGTGCATGGCCTGGCACCCCTCCCCACACACCCTCACTCTGTCTCAAGCGCCTTTATCCTTCTTTTTCTGGCACATTGGCCTTCATCTTTCACTCACCCCCCCCCCCCGCCCCCCTCTCATCTACTTCTCTTTCCCTCCTTCCCCGTCCATCCTCCTTTCTTCACTGCTGCGCTTACCTCTTTCCTAGCCCCACTCTCTCCTTCCTTGTATGCAATTTCTAACCAATCACCGGTCGGAGTGGGTGTGCCTCCACAACAGCAGGATGGACGATTATTACAGGGAGGAATAGAGAGAGCGAGAGGGAGAGAGAGAGGGAAGAAGAGCTGTGGCGCTTTCATGAAGCATCATTGGCGCAACATCCGCGCAATGAGGACTTTGTAACAGATCCAGGGTGGGCAGCATGGCGAGCAAGTGCGCGGTCGTGCCTCAACAAGGAGCCCAGCTGGTCCGAAGAGCAAAATGAGCGCCCCCCCCCCCCCCCCCCCCAAAAAAAAAGATGTCCTTCTCCGGATTATTTAGCCACCGCTCCATCGAAATGAACTTTATCAGCGTTTGAACTGATTGTACAGCCGCAAAATCAATAAGACGGCAATTTCCAGCAAGTCCCAAGTGGACCGGATGCGTGCGACCCCCGGTGACAATGTGTCGCGAGTGACAAGGGAAGGCGGCAAGAGGAACGCGGAGTCGCTGGCGTCTCGTACTTCTTCTGGCTTTCCCACGCGAACCCTACAGAAAACACACCAGGACGTCAACTGACCTTACCTAGGTTAGTTGTGCATTTATTGTTATTATCTTTGTATTTCTCACAATGAACGACTGCTCAACTTGAGCGTTTTGGCGACTGCGCGCATCCCTTGTCCTCTTGCAAAGGTGCCATTTCGCTGCTGACCAATTACATTGCAGTCTCAAATGCCGACTTTTGCACCTAAACAAGCTGCGGTCATATGCCTCCATCCACATCGCCCAGAGAAAGTGCCCATTTGTGTAGCAGTTTGTCCTAATTCGCATATTTTTTTGCAGATGACCCCCCCCCCCCCCCCCCCTTACCACTGTAGTTGGCCGAACACACCCAGGTACTTTTGTGCGTTTGGGGCTTTGGAACCATCCTTGTTGTTGTTTTTCCTCTTCCCTCTAGGAATCGCTCTACATCGTATTTGATGGATGTTGTGCATTTGGCTGTAGCATTTTGCTCCTCTTCACCATGTCATATAGCGTCCACGGCTCTGTGTGCCTCTAATAGCTTTTATATCCCCCGAACGCCCACTGAACTGTGCATTCGCCACAACAATTATCGGAACCTTTTGAAGTCCAACACTTTCAACCACTTAGTGCAAACGACAGCCCAGCAAAGCGCTTTTCAGCCCTCCTTTAGATAAGGATGCTAAGAAAGACCTTGTCACTTTTGATTGATTGATTGATTGCTTTTTTTTTTTTTGGGGGGGGGGGGGGTTATAAAAAGAAAGCAAGTAATGGACTCACCACCACGGTTGTCATTCGTCAGAGGCTGACTAAAAGAAAAATGGAATACAAACAGATTGAGGAGGCAACAAGACGCCTGGACAAAACACAAATGGCTGGAGAGAGCTGATTAGTTGACACAAGGGAGCAGGCCCCGGATAAGAACCGCTGTCAACTAACACGGAACAAGGGGACACCGAAGACACCGGGAAACAAAACGAAACAAAACGAACGTCCGATTGGGAACCGATGTTGTGTTCGAACGATCGTGCCAACTGTCATCACGACAAACCACCTGTGTGACAACTCTGTCTTTACTACACACGTTCGTATGAATTCGAGACATGCTGACAGACAAGACCGACCCGGTGCATGAATTGTTCATTTAAGAATCATTATTAATACATATGTATCGCATTATAGCCTTAGCCACTCACTGGAGGGTAGATATCTTTATTATCATTTTTCTGGACCCAGCGGTTCTGTTCTAGAAACTTCTCCGGGTCTCGTGAACTTCCTTTTTACCCCCTCCAGTGAGGCATGGGCTCTTCTTTTCAGTGAACATTTTATTCTTTTTTATTTTGCAATTCCCTTTTCGTTATGGATCACCACTGGAATGTTTGCCAAAGTACGCTCCAGCAGCATTTTCTCTAAAGTCCACGGTCGACTCCAACTTTACATACGATAAGATTTTGCATCTGCTGTTGCAGGTGGTGTGTGTTCTGCTACAGACTCTCATCGAGACACATGTGACGTCAGGTGTCAAAGTCAAAGATTTCCTTTTAAGTCACAGGTGTCAAAGTCGAGGCTCGGAGGCCACGTCCGGCCCACCGCATCGTTTCATGTGGCTCGCAAAAGCAAATCATGTGCATCAACCTCCCTGATAATTCTGATTCAAAATGTCAAATCATCATATGTAATAAATAATATTCTTGAAGTATTTCTAGCTTTTTTCTTCCCAAACCCCTTTTTTATACTAACATGAACAATAGTTGAACAAATTATTAACCCTGACTTCTGATTTCAAAACTAATTGTCCATCAATTTCTTGTGCATACAGTATGTAAAATTATGAGCCGATGAAACATTTGACATATGATTGAGATCATGATTATTATATGATTTTATTATAGCCGTCATAACGGCCCTCTCGTCATAACGGCCCTCTGTCTCCAATGTGGCTCGTGACAAAAATTTGTTTGAAATGTGGATGACACAATTTGATACATTTCCCACTTCAACGCCAATGCCCAATTGCAATGTAATGCCTGAATAGACATTTTTTGTTCTTTTTTTTTTTTTTTTTTTTTTAACTGTCTGTACATTTATGTTTCAAGTAACGCATGTTCAAAGTGGGTGTGTCTCCATTCTCGGAACTCATGAAACAGCCCACATGCGCGGACACCCAAATCGCATGCAGGCAACTTCACAAGCATCAAAAGTGGTCAGTGACAACATAGATGTAAACAATACACAGGGCCCCTCGGCTGCAATTATTTTACCTTATTTAATGAGCGACACACCTCTAATATGCCATATTTACACCATATTGTTTATACTTTCAGTGTAGTTTAAATTGACAGTGGGTCTTTTTCAATGTTTCTGTTTTTTGAGCAGACGGGGTTGTGGATACAGTATGTCGGCGGTCTGTGTGTTTTGATGATGTCAAACTTGACAACTTGGCATATGCAATGTGTGTGTTTCTGCGGTACTCACGTTGGCAAACGCTTTATTCGCTGCTGGTATGTAATCATTTTTGGCTACATTTGGAAGAGACCTGATTTGAATTGGAAAATATACAAATCCATACATTTTCTCTCTGTTTACGCATATCTATCATATCTGTTTATGGACATCTGAATTTTGGCACATGAGTGCAAAACCATATTTGGCAATTGATCCAAGCAGTGTAAATCCAGTTGATCTTTCCCACCACAAAGTACTACCATTTGTCCGTTACGTGTTTTTTCTTCTTCTTTTTTTTCTCCGTGGTACGTAGGTTTGGGCATCGTTTGAATTTGAGTGATTCCGGTCCCGATTCCGGTTCCTCGTTTCAATTCCGGTTCCAAATGATTCTCGATTCTGATTCTTTAGGGGGCTGGGTCCAAAACGTTTGCATGGTTTATATAAAGGCTTTTATATAATATTTTTTCTTAGCTTCTTTCACAGTGGATTGTAATGACGCCAAGAGTCGTCTCTCAACATTTGAAAAGACACTTGCAATTTGTCCTTTTTCCACTTTCTCTCAGCTCTTCGCACAGGTTGTCCCATTCAGCCTGGGCTTCCATTTTAGTTTTTTGCCTTCTAGTTTAGCAATGTGACAGGTGTCGTGAAACAAAGAGTTCAGAGCCTCAGTATCATCATACACACGTTCAGGTACAACACATTTTTGACTGAAGGCAGTCGAGGAGTAAGCAGCAGTGGAAGGGTTAATACCTCAACATCTGCGAGCGCCAGCGCGAGCTTTGACTGTTTGACAGCAAACAGTAGCTTCAAACAGTACAGGCATATGATCAGAGAAGAAGGCATCACAGATCTCCAGATTAGAAACACACAAACCATTGGATAAAGCAAGATCAAGTGTGTGACCACCTTCACGTGAAGGCCCAATTACAGAATGGACAATATTAAAGGAGTCTGATGTTTAAAAAGTCACTGGCTAATGGGTTCTTTGGGCAACACACGTGGATATTATAAATCATCAACAATAAGGAAGCGGTTATATTTAAGCATAATATCCGCCAAGAACATAGAAAGGTCAGGTAAAAAGTCTTTGTTATATTTAGGAGGCCGCTAAACCACCGCACACAGCACAGTGTGTGAATGACCAAGTTCAAACAGACTCGGTTCAAAGCTAGCGGCGGATGACAGTGACACAAGACTCACCAGCACTCAGCCATGTCTCGGAGATAAAGAGGAAGTCCAGTTCCCGAGATACACAATCACTCGGAACCAAGGGATAAGCAAGCGAGGCCAAACATCAATTCGTGAGACATTTCATCAACCAGCTTTTTTTCGTAATAGTACGATCGAGAGCTAAAATATATGTGAACACGCTTTAGCCACGGTATAAAATTCCATCCAGGACATAGTGTATTTCAGCAAAACGGTAACAGCAACACTTTACTAAGAGACAAAGACCAAAGCAGGGAAAGAGAACAACATCTGGCTCACTCATGACAGATTGTAACGAGCTTGTCAAAGCTACGTAACCATGACGTCACACACACCAGTGAGTGGCTAGTAAATATAATTCGAACATTAGAGCACGTTTTATTTTCAATTTTAATGTGAGTTTTATTATTTTCATGTTGAAAAACAACAGAAGTAGCAGGTAAACTTACTGTTAATCCAACCTGAAGGAATTCAAGACATTTCACCTGCACTGCTCAGTATCCAGGTATTTACAGTATTTCACAGTCACATTTTTTTGGCTAAAAAGTTACTGAATGGATTTTCAAACACTGAATCGCCTCGGATCGTTCTAGATGCACCAGAATCGGCAACCGCGAATCGTGATATGAATCGCATCCCGACCTCGTGTTGCACCAAGTACCGATACCGATACCAATACCAAACCAAGGTATTTTGATGTCAAAAATAGCACGATGCCATTTTTTTATGATACCAGTATTAATTAATACATAAATAAATAAATAAATGAAAAAAATCATAGGCAACAGTGCTCAAATGGTGTCTTAAAGGCCAGTACACAAATCGACAAAAAGCCGACGGTCAGCCAATGCCTGCCGACACGTTCGACATCCCTTTAAGTGTGGAAGGTAGGGTTCTGTGTGTGTGTGGGTGTCAGTGTATGCGTGGGCGTGTGCGTGCGTAACTATGCGCAAGCCGAGGAGCAAATGGCAAACCGTGTTGGTTTCTCTGCAAGTGGGCACCGGCGCGGGCGCATGAAGCATCCCTCTGATTGGTCAGATTTCGGGTGCTGTCGGTACGCTTATGTGCCACGTGTGGCGCACCTCACGGTAGGACGGCCGCATCCCCTCATGGGGGATGCTGCCCTATGCACAGTGTATGTATAAATATAAATACATTATTATAGTAATGGGGAAAAATATTAGACCACCCTTGTTTGTCCTATTTAGGGAGGCACCGATACTAGTACTAATACTTTCATTTTATTATTGCTTCTTACTTATTGTCTTTACTTGACTTTTTATTGTTTACTCTTTATTATGTATAAATAAATTTGAGTTGAGTTCTGTTCTTCTGCACACGGACTAAGAATACAAGTTTTAAAATGTAACAGTACAATTGATTGTTTGACTTCAGTAATTCAGAACTGACTGCGTGGCCAAGGTAAAGGTGTGAAGGTCATTATATTTGATTTAAAGGTGTCGTTCATGTCACCCGAGGTCACCTTACAAAGTATGGGTTAAAAGTAGAAACAAAAACAAAAAAATAAATCAATTAGAGAGCAATAAATCAATAAGACATCAATAAAACAGAAGCGGCAATAAGAAACAACAGGAACGATAAAACAGTAGAGCAGTAAAACAAACAGGTTTAGTGCAAATGTCCGGATAGAGTGAGTATGTGAGTTTGAACAGATTAATTTTGATTTGAGTTTCAAATTTTGTGAGGGAGTCCGTCTGTATTCTGTGTGAGGGGACGTATAGACTGCGAGGGGGAGAGAGTTCCAGAGTCTGGGCGGCGAGCAGCTGAAGGCTCGGGCACCCGTGGTGCTGAGGCAAAAGGTGGGGGTGGCGAGGAGACCGGCAGATGTTGAGCGGAGGGTACGGGAAGGAGCGTATGTCTGCAGTAGGTCGCAGAGGACGGCGGCGGCCGAGATGTGGGGAGCTTTGTAGGTGAGGAGTAGGATACAGTATCATACAGGGAGCCAGTGAAGTTGAATGAGAACAGGGGTGATGTGGTCATACGATTCGATGTGGGCGATGATCCGGACTGCCCAGTTCTGGATCATTTGGAGCTTTCTGATGAGTTTAGAAGGGATACTAGAGACGCCGACATTGCAATGATGGATACGGGATGTGACAAATGAGTGGTGCATGATTTCAGTGCTGAATTGAGACAGTGACGGGTGGAGTCTCGAGATGCTGCAGAGGTGGAAGAAAGTAGCCCGGGTGATGTTCGGAATGCGAGGTACAAATGCTTTCCAGGGTGGCCCGGAGACTCTTGGGATGGGAGGAAAGGAGAATCATTTTACGATTCGAGGTGGGGCTGGGGTCACTTGTGACTTGGGGAGATTTTGTTCAGTTTTATTGCTGTTTAGTTTAAGGTGACTGATTTGTGATTGGATAAGTTGATCAGGGGCAGAAAGTGACGATGAGTGGGTGAAGAGAGATGAAAGCTGACCGTTGTGTTTTTTTTTTTTTTGGTTGGGGCTTGATTCCGGCCAGCAGTAATCGTTAATTTTTGCGATGATGTTTTTGATCACCCGCTGCTCGTCTTTGTTAATACTTTACAGACGATCTAAAAATACACGTACAAGAATGCTATTAACCATCAGTACCACTGCAGCAATGACACAACTCTCATTTGTAGACCTCGAATGCTTTGAGTGGGTTGTTTATACCAAATTATGCGGGGGGGGGGCACCATTTGGAGGGAGAGACATAAAAGGCAGTAGAAATGATCGCGCTTTCTGCCCTTTCTGCCTGTTCTTTTGCACATCAACGTGATTGTCTCCTGTTGAGGAGCCTGATGTATCTTACTCAAGCTGTTGGTGGAGATGAAGAAAATGTCCCAGAGTTAGCAGGGTGAAGGCTTCGTTATATTCCATATGGACAGTCGTGTACTGTGGTTGTCTAAGGCCTTGTTGAAATGAATCTAAACATAAGATTCAACAGTCCTCGAGCTTTAGTCTGTACATCAAACTTTTAATTTACTTTTCTTCCTATGTCAGCGGAATTTGACATTTTTTAAGTTGCTTGTAAATATTTTTTAGCTTTCTCAAAAGGTCTACTGAAAACAGTTGCCTATTCGCAGGTCTGCTTTACTATTATTATTATTATTATTATTATTTGAAGTTATTTATTTATTAGCTGTAGGGTGGGGAGAGGCTGCCCCCCTTTTTCTCTGTGGTCTTCCAGCTGGTTGGGCCAAGGAGAGAGAATGGGGTCTGCCCCCCTCCCCCATTGGGGGCCCGCCTTCCTCTTCCCTATCTTGGCACCCTTGCCCGTCCTTGCTCACAACGAGCGCTTAACACAGGCTTTCAGTTTTCGGTTGGCGGCTGGTTCCTGGCTCTTGCGTTGGGCCCTGTTGGTGGCTGGGGCCCCCATGCTCTCCCCGGATGGTGGGGGCGGTGGTGTCGGTGGGACATACCATGTGGGGGGTAAGGAGGATTGGGCGTTTGCCATGCGGTGGTCCGGTGCCCCTGCCCCTCCCTTTTAGGACTGGTCAGGGTGCTTCTTTTGGGCTTGCCCTGGGTCCTGGGGAATGGGTGGCGTCCCCCTGGGTGGGTCCTCCAGTGAACTGCGGGTGGAGGGGGCCGGGCCAACCCTTCCTCAATCTGCCAGCTCAGGAACTCCGTTCACCAGTTGCCTAACATGCATGTGATATGGTGTTCATTCACTAATAAGTTCGATAGACATCTTCTACATCACCACTCAGATTCATAATGACATGACATCGATCCGTCTCCTCCACGTTCTAATCACCCCCTCTTCCAGAAGACAGATCTAAAACTCGGCAAGTGAGACGCATCTTACAAGCCCGACGTTGAACCCATGCTATGAGCTTCTCACGTCAAACACTACCTATATAGCTGCATGTTTTGTTCTACGTTTGTAAGGCCGAGAAGCGCTGGGAGCACACAACTATGGCCTTGCTTGTCGTGAGCGTTATAAATTCTGACACTCAATTGAAATTGTACACACCGTACCCACGCTGTAAAACATGGTGTTTGCTCAACTTAAAAGAATGTAACAATTTACAGTGTAGTCGGATATTTGTAAATTTATCTCTACTTAGTGTGGTGGCATGTACTCAACACTAGCTGAATTGAACTACCTTGAAGATATCTGTGGAAATACCGTAGTTGCAGCTTTTCTTGTCAAACTTTAAGCCAGCACCTAATTTTCACAGTGTGCGTCCAGTGGCCAAGGTCCTTAAAAATTGCCAGCCAGCCGTGCTCACTCTGGTATCTGTGAGCGGTTTTCAAACGAATGTTCATTTTCATTTAAGAGTGAAGAGATAATGTCTATGGGGTATTATCAAGAGGAAAATGAGGGGCACCAGACCCAAAAACAAAGATCTGACAGCAAGCATCAAGGACATCTGTGCTTCCATAACTACCTGGCAACGCCACAGGCTGATTGCCTAAATGCCACGGCACATCGAGGCAGTGATTCAAGCAAAGGGATTCCCAACAGAGTATTGAAGATTAACATCGTTTTGAAAGTACCATAGTTTGATTGATTTTATGTGGCCGTAATTTCTTTTTTTTTTCGACAAAAACTGAGAAGTAAATGGTGATTTCTTCACAGTATTAACATTTTTTGAATTCCTGATTTCATGGGTTTTATAAGCTGGAAGCCCAAATTATGTAAAAATAAACAAATACCTGACATTTTTAAATTGTGGACCCTGAATCAATAATCTATGAAATTTTTGGAATGGAATTATGGAAATAAACTTTTCCATGATATTCTTATTTTTGTTCACAAAGATCACTAGCACTATCACACAATGAATGAAAAACACCATTGACAAGCTAATGAAAATTAGCATCGAACTCACGGCACTTGTATCTCTCAAAATAATAAATATTGGTACACAAACACTGTATGAACACATACAAACTGGCAATATAACAATATATTCAAACTGTGAAAAACAGTTCATCATAACAGTATTCGATTGTGACTTCTACTTTCTTTGTTACTGCAAGTGTGTATCTCATTGCGTGCACCACACTGCCCCTCAGAGGTCAAGATGTGCACAGCAGTTACTTTTTTATTTATTTATTTTTGAACCTGTCCTGTTCAGCCGCATGGCCTTAGAGAATGGTGGATCTGTCTGCCTTTGTGCTGGAACAGTTTTGCTGAGCAACAGGGGAGTTTGAAATACTCCCTCTGCTTATTTTTAAATGTTTTAATTGTTCTGATGTTCATTGAAAATGCAGCAGGACAGAAAAGGGGTTTAGGGGACAGACAGAGGGACAGAGTAGACAATGGGACTAGGGGTGAAAACCAAAGCAGAACAATAGTGAGACAGTCTAGATATTTAAACACAAGTAACATTACAGCAGTCATTTGTAGATTAGGGGAAGACACCTGATGAGGACATGCAATAGCTACCCAAGAAAAGAAGATAAGAGAGGACAGAAAAGGGCAGGACAGGATGTTGGAAAATGAGCAAGGCAGTGCTACTGTCGAGTGGTGCGGTGGATTCTTTTTTAGTATCAAGAACCTGTGAGTTGATATGTTTTTACTAGTGATCCCAGCAGAAGTAATTAAAGTTTATCATGTTTCTATGGAACTTATTAGTGAATGAACACCATGTCACATGCATGTTCGTCAACTGGTGTATGGAGTTGCTGAGCCGGCACGTCGAGGAAGACCCCCGGAGAGCATGCGGGCCCTAGCCACCAACAGGGCCCAATGCATGAGCCAGTAACCACCCAAAAAAACGGTCATAGCCCGCCAAAGCGAGCCCAAGTTAAGCACCCGTCGTGAGCAAGGACGGGCGAGGGCGCCAAGAGAGGGGAGACGAAGGCGGGGCCAAAAAAGAGGGAGGCGGACCCCCATCCCTCTGCGGCCCGACAACCGGAGGCGCAGGCCCAAGGAGTCCAACCAAAAGCAATGTGAAACCCGTCCTGTCACTGTGGTTACCACGTCCCCGAATGGCAACCATTATCCCTGTGCAGTGATTGTGTGTGTGTTGGGGTGTAGGGCATTAAAATTGGAGAAAGTGGTGGGGGTGAGGTGAGACGGTCACAGGGGTTGCGACCAGACCGGAACCCTGAATGAGATCTGAGTGTGCCCGATGTGCAGAGTATGTACAGCGTGAGTATTAAAAAATGTGCAGTGTGTGTGAAGTAAGAGGCTCGACTCCTGCAGGTCCGGCCCGGCCATAGAGAAGAGGGGGGTAGAGTTACTTTATGTAACCCATTGATTAATAATTAGTGACTCTGTTTTTTTCAGACCTACTGTTGCTGGTTATTGTTCTCTGTTTGAGTAATATGGTATCACTTGATTGAGCCTTTTCTAACATTCCATACTACAGAAGTAAATTACGTATGATTATTGCTGAAATCGGATCGGACCGATATCGGTGTCGACCAGAACGCAAGGCTCCAATATTTGTATCGGATCGGAAGTGAACAATTTGGAACGAGACATCCCTAAATGAATGATAATGACAGTGCCATAATGCCATCAATGAACGATAAATATAAAAGAAGCGCAAATGTTAAATAACACAGACAGTCAAAAAACTAATAGTAACATAATCACACATTAATAACAAAGATGAGCATCTTTATTACTGTAATAATTCAAATGATTAAGTATGGGAACCGCCTGGCTTTTCGGGCATCATGCTATCGGCTACAAACAGAGCGTCCCTATTGTCACTCAATCTCACTGCTTTCCACTGTTTGGGGGTGGAATGCTTGTTACATGCTAATATGCGCCCCAGCTATCTACAAGCTACAGCAAACGCGACTAAATACGATGTCGAGTCGAGTCTGTGGAGACGGGATAAATCTTCGTAAAACACTTCCACCTCATCGTCGGTGTGGCTGATGGTTGGCGCATATATTTGTATCAATTGAAGGGAGTAACGCTTTTTAATAAAGATGGTACATGTGGCGATTCTGTCAGAAATACTTTTGACGCACGTAACATAATTGACGATACGTTTATTAATAATGAAACCAACTCCACCATTGCGTCCGATTTCTGATCCTCTGTAATAAAATAGATGGCCATTATCGAGAGTCAACATAATGGCCAGTATTATATTATTTAATATGATTTTTGTTATTATCATCAAGAAAACCATGGAAAATGGCTAGATATAAGCTCTTAAACCCTTTTGAGCTATTTGCCTTGTCATCATTTTATTTGTCCAAACAAAATGTACCTTTAGTTGTAGCAGGCATTAAAAATTAACAAGAAGCTGAACAAACAACGGTCATGCTGAAGCGGTCTGTTTAGAGCTGCATGCAAATTAGTCTCAATACAATAACTGGAAAAGTGTTTCTTGGAGGAGAGTGGGTTGAGACAGCGGGGGGGCAAAACTGAACATGGAACTTTGAAGTTTAAAAAAGTGGGACCCAGTTGTGGACAAGGTATTTCTAAAATGTGTTTAGATATGCTTTTCCTCTTTGTCCTACACCCAAGAGATTATGTGGTCAATAACTTGGTCACCTTGTTAAGATTACCCCTTCAGACACAGAAGACAGATTTTATTGATTCAACCTCCATTGTGGACTCACTTCTTCACAATGAAGCCGTCCAATTATACAAGTGCCGTGAAAAAGTTTTGGCCCCAAACATAGCTAAAATAAACATAAAATGCAGTTTTAGAATGATTTTACTTCAGGGAAAAAACTATTCAAAGCTACCTGGCCCTGTGTGAGTAAGTAATGCTCCCCTCCCCCTTGTTAGATCATGAATTAACTGTGGCTAATCACATTTTTTGGGTTCATTTTCACTGACCATACCCAGGTCGATGACCTGTAGACCTGTTCAATCAAAAGAACATTGGCCAAAAGATCTCAAAAGGCTGCAACAAAATGCCACAATCCAAAGAAATTCAAGAACAAATGAGAAATAAAGTAAATTGACATCGAACAGTCTGGAAGGGGTTACAAACGTGACGTAAGTTGAACATTTTTGGAAGGCTTGTCTATCAAATCATTACATCTGGCATGAATGTAGCACAGCATTTTAGAAAAAGAACATCATACCAATAGCCAAACTTGGTGGTATTGTGATGGTCTGTGGCTGTTTTGCTCCTTCAGAACCTGGACGACTTGCTGTGATTGATGGAACCATGAATTCAGCTCTTTAGCAGAAAACCCTGAAGAAGAATATTCAGCCATCAGTTCAGGACCTCAAGCTGAAGTGCACTTGGGTTCTGCAGCAGGACAGCAATCAAAAACGCAGCAGAAAATCAACTTCTGAAGGGCTTAAAAGGTTCATGCTTGAAAGCCCTCCATTGTTGCGGAATTAAAACAATTCTGCAAGGAATAGTGGGCCAAAATATCTCCACAAAGATATGAAAGACTCATTGCCAGTTATAGAAAATGCTTGATTTCAATGGTTGCCGCTGAGGGTGGCCTGAGCAGTTATTACGTTTAGGGAGCCATTACTTTATCACACAGGGCCAGGTAGCTTTGAATAGTTTTTTCCCCCTTAATGAATAAAATCACCATTTTAAAAAAACTGCTTTTCGTATTTACTTGGGTTATCTTTGCCTGATATTTACATTTGTTTGATGATCTTACGGTGGGGAAACTATGCAAACATAAGCATGTGAGAATGGGGCCACCACTTTTTCTGACTTCTGTCAGGTCTGAATTTCTACCACAGGAGAAGACTGCACAAGAATGGACAGAGTGAGTGTACTTACATACATTCAATCATTTTACTTGGATGAAGGGCAAACAGCTTGACTTCACCTTGACTTTCAAATCAGTAAGATAATCGTATGCTCCTGGAATACATTTTATACCCAAACATGGGGTCACATTCTGCCCAGATTGAGCAAATTGGTGCAAAGTCGAATGAAGTGGAGTGGTAAAGTCAACTTATTAAAAACCTATCAGGAAGCTGAATCAGCCCAGGAGATACTGCCAACACATCTGAGAAGATATGATAATAGCCTGCCTGTCAGGACACATCACTGCTGCGCCAATGAAATGCTTTTCTAGCCTGAATGACATATACTGAGGACTCAACAGATTTATTTATTTATATCATGGTGTTTATATTAACTGGTGATATAATAATTTGTTAATCCAGTTTCCATTCCAAAACAGAGTATGAAGCTTTAAGTGTGCACATAAGCAAACCATACATGTAACATTGCCCTTTATATGTATACTTTCTGTTTTGATTTCTATTGGGACTGGTTTTGTTTAAGGAGTGGCTGAATATCTCACATAGTGACCGGGGTAGTTAAAAAGTCAATGGTAGTTGGGGAAGGGGGTGATCCATTTTGGTAGGAGACTTGTTGAAGTTTAAAGTGTGGATTTCAGCTTTGCCTGTCTGTTGATTCGGTCTAAAAAAACAAAACAAACAACAACAACAACAAAAAAACATGACATGCTTGCTCTATTGAATACCTGGAACAGGGTTAAACCTTTGCCTCAGCCATGATGAAGTACGCCAGTCAAGGTCACAATCAGCATCACATGAAAGAATAGAACTGTTCCCAATGAAGTCATTTATCCCATTAAATATATGGCTCAATTAGAGGCTTCATAGAGATGATATTATCCCAGACCATTCATTAGCTAAACTCTAATAGTCGCTCATTTGATTAAAAGCTGCGAGGGGATTGACAAGGTGCAATCCAAGCATTTGAGGGAGATTGAGCCACTGCTAATGTAGCATACTCATTTTGGGTGAAAACATGGAAATGTTATCTAACTATTCAGAATGCATTGAACATCTGTAAGAAGCAGCCGTCACAAGCCAGGCTTGTAAATTTTTATTTGCATAGGTTGTACTGATCATGATCATCATCATCATCAGCAAGCAAATTGAGCAACTTAATTGTGTGTGAATTGATGCTAAATGTCTATGGGTTGTGTTTGCATGCATGGGCAGATACATTGATTGAAAGGGAGGTCATGGCTTCCCTACTATGAGATGATGAAAGTAGAGTGCGGTGGTGCATTTACAACAGGGGGCATTCTTCACTTGTAGTCTACTTTGAGATTTATTTAGTTTTTTTTGCTGAGCGAAAATTGATGAACTGACTTCACCCGACAAACGCTTTTACTCTCTTACAAAATTGATAAACTTGAGAGTTATAATGTGGTGTTTTTTTTTTTTTTTTTTTTTTAGCAATTCAATGGTGATTTCTTTCTTCACAATGATCAATGTCACACCAGTCACGAAAGTCAGAGATTGTGTGAAACTGTAAAACAGTTAAGGAAGCTCTGATTAACATTTGTTTCCTTCGCTGTTCCCAACATAGCACAATGTTTTAAATTATAAAAAGCTTTGAAAAAAAGCAGAATTGTCCACAAATAGTTGGATAAAACAAATGATAATCTTTTGTATGTGCAATTCTGCTGACATTATGAGGCATTATTCTACACTACACTTCTGTCAGTCAATAACAAATAAAATACAATTTAATTAAACCATATTAGAAAATATCAAATATACAATAATATAATGGACGTTTAAAACTATGCTGTTGGAAGCACCTTTGTTGTGTAATTTATTTTGAATAGAAAATCGCTTGTAAAAAAAGTAGTAGGCCAATATGACAAATCGTCAGTTGGTGCAAGAGAACCCCCCTCGGTGTAATAATTGTGGTCGGTTGATCACAGTTTACTGGTTGTGTTGGTTTTTCATCTACATTAATTCAAGATAATTACCCCCTATGCAGGAAATGCAGGAAAAAAAGTTGCCCCCTTTCCTGGGATGCAACGATACCGATGCCTGGTATCGGTACCGAAACTGTACGTCTCTATACCACTTCACCAGCCTGACATATACCTTTCGGCAGTGTTCATTTTCTTCGTGAACTAGTTCAAAGTTCAGTTCACCGTTCCAAAAATGAATTAGTTCATAGTTGTTTTTTTCCCCCAATTCCTCAAAATACAGTGGTGCGTTGAGATAGGAGGTTTGTTCGTTCCATGCCCCTGCTCTTAACTCAAAACATCACAAATCATCGTTCCCCATTGAAATGAATGAAAATGCCATTAATCTGTTCCAGAATTTTCTTTTATAAGGAAAAAAGCACTCCACCACTGTATATATATACTATAAATACTGTCGTTTATAATTTTTTTTTTTTTTTATAATTTAACAGATGATTTAATGCCACTTCCAATTCAGTGTAGTCTGCAACCTTGGCCACCGGGCGGCATTACTGTATAGTACAGTCAGGCAGACAAACGAAGAAGATAAGCTTCTTCTTCTGCTTTTCTACAGCTCAGTCACATAGTCTCAAGCGTAAAAATATCTATGTACTAACAAAATATTTTATCTTATCTCATCTTATGGTACAAAACAAAATAAATATATTATGAGAATGTAATCGTACAATGTTTTAATTACAGCATTCTGATACAAATGATAATTTACCTAACACAGAACACATTCAACCTCATTTATGGAGTGTCCCTGAATGCTCCGCACGTATGTAAACATGAATGATGGCCGCACAGAATCGGTTGGCAAATACGTTGTTTTATCAAGCGACATATGAAGGCTCGTAGATAGTGTAAACCTGGCACTCGAATGAATAAAAAATGAATGAAAATGAATTGCCGCTAAAAAAAATAAAAACATACACAGATGCCAGAATGAGCATGCTCTCAGTAACGTTCATCAGGCAGTAATGAACTTAGTTTAGTTCACATTCACCCAACATATGAACGAGTTGATATGGTTTGTTCATTGCAACTCTGTGCATTTCTATGTCAGTATTGTTTTATTTTGTATTTTTCCAAGTTGTTATTTTTCACTCGTTTGGTTGTGTAGTTAATGCTGGCTTGCGGTTCAGTGCAGCTGACATTCATGTTTGCATTGGCCGACGCTTGGCGGCTGCGTGGTGTGCATTCAGGGACACCTTGTAAATGACACCGAATGTGCTGCAGTATAGTATAATTTGCTTGGGGATTTGACATTTGTATTGGAATGATTTGGTTGACACATTATGCGATCACACAGTTGTAGTGCTCATTTTGGTTTATTTACCAATTGACATTGGCGTTATAGGTAACATCGGAAAGAATGGATGGAAGAGTTGGGTGTTAATATGTCAGTCATGACGAGTTGTGTTATTTGAATGAAACATACATTCAGGAAACGTTCGTACAAACGTTTGTGAGTGGCGTGGTGCAGAGGATAAGAGTACGCCTTGCAAACGCAGGGGTTGCTGGTTTGTATCCCTGACAAGAGAGCACGTTGTCATTGTGTCCCTGGGCCCTTAACCCCAGAAGTGGGTAGTAACGAGTTACATTTACTCAAGTAACATTTTGGATAAATTGTACTAGCCCAACATTGCGTCCGTGTGCAACGAATGTCCATGCGGTAAACATGGACAGTGGCCAAATGGTTCCAGGCAGCTTAAAATGGTTCCCGGCTGCGCAAATAATGCTTTTTAATAATACATTTTTATTGCCTCAAAGCAGAAATCGTGCTCAACCGAGCTGAATTAGCCTTTTCCTTCCCCCTCCCACAGCCCTAGTGAGTACTCAGATTTAAATACTTGTACCTGAACTTCGTTCTGAAAATTGGTATTGGTGCATCACTGCCCTGGGCCTACAAGCCAAATCCTTTCTCCGATCACTATCATTGATGTACGAGTAGTTTAACGTACATTTTGTGTGGTCTTGCATGCAAAAAAATTCATTTGGGCTCATAATTTGCAATGTGTAAAAAGTGTATGGGGTTGCTGATCATTTTTGTGTTCAAAATGAAACTTTCCAGTGTATATTTGTCCTGGAAATGAGATCGAAACAAATTATATTTCTTTGTCTGGTTTTCATTTACTACTTTTATGATCGTAGCAGTTTAGATTGAACAAACTGTATTCAATCCAATTGATGTCAATGAGAAAAAACATTTTACTGTACAGACAATGATTTAAAATCTTAACTCATATAGAATACATAATACATACTATAAAACGAAGTGAACAACTATAATCATAACTTATGCAAAATTAAAAAGGTAAATGAAAATTAGACAGCCTTTATCTATATTTGAGCAAATAAGGTATTTAGTAAAGGGACTATTGCTGAAGGCAGCTTGCATAAATTTACAATTTGACATATGACAAAAAAAACGAGAGACAAAAACCGGGGTGTAGAGTGCGCTGAAGTTCTTATCCTTGGGGTAAGGAAACTGTTTTAAAAGAACACATTTGTCCGATAACCCTGTTGTTTGTGTCTGTGTATGTGTTTTTCAAATAACTTTCAGCACAGAAGATGTACAGGTCCTGCTTTTAAACATTCGGCCCCGTCTTATAAATGTATGAATTAGTCAACGCCTACAATAGAAACCTAACAAATTCCTACCAACACTAACACGGATGTGATGCATGTCTGCAGAGCGATACGATCATTTTGTATGTTTTCTAATGCAGTGCGTATTTCTGAATGATTTCTTACTGTATATTGTTCTGAGCAGCCAAGACAGAGCATTCTGGTTCTATCGTCATCCCACTTTGACCCTTTTTGCCACTGTACACCTATCTCTGGTGGCATTATCGAAAACACAAACAAAGCCATACAAGCGAATTCCCTCTGCTGGACCTTAGACATTGCATTCTAGTGTTTTGATTTGAAGCATGGGCACATAGGTTTTATACAATTACTCCTAAATAACCCACTTTAGTGGAGCAGTTGTGGGTCTGAATGTATAAATTACTTTTACTATGTGTGATTGCCCTCTGCTGTGGACTTCTGTTGCATACTGTACATGTGCATGCACCCTCGCACGCACAGAAATCATGTGATTCCATTCATAGAGCAGCAAAGCCCACCGAGGGGACATCTCAAAATCACCATTTAATGGTTAACTGGCTTGCTTTGACATCAGCAGATCAGCAGCAAATGAAGTGAAATGTCTTGATTACCTCTTTCCAAGAGAATGTGTGTGCTGAGAAAATTATTTATCGTGCACGGGGATGTCAGCACAGATCCAACGAGCCAGACGAGCTGCTATCTTAACCCAGGGGCTCAGAGAAGGTTGGAACTTGTCCAATCACGGGTACCAGGGGGACCCTTGACGCTGTTGCCACCGTTTTCTTAATTGGTCACAGAGAATAGGAATGGTCAGGGTTATGCAGGGCATCAGAGAGATCAGGATGGACGTCATTACTCAAGGAAGAGATAGGAAGGTGTAAAAGGTCTACTGATTAAACCAGAATGGAGTGCCAAATTTACTGCATGGAGATTACTGCACTAATCAACCATAAATGTAGTGACCAGTGCTTGGGGTGATTTAGCTGATAATGTTTTTTTTATATGTGACTTAAATGGGATAATTAGGGATGTCCCGATCCAACTTTTTCACTTCCAATCAAGATACCGATATTGCAGTTTTGAGATTCCAATATCTGTCTAATCAGTTATCAGCAATAATCATATATACTTATTTGAAGTATGGAATGTTAGAAAAGGCTTGATCAACTGATAATACTCAGAGAACAGTAATCAGCAACAGTATACATGAGGAAAAACTGACCCATGTATTATACTGTACATGCGCACGCAGCCACCCCCACTTAATAACCAATGGGTTACATCAAGTAACTTTAGAGTTTAAACATAGGAATGTACTACAATTGAATAAAGTAAATAAAAAATATACTAGAAAACCCAGAAAAAGAATTGCAGTAAAACCAATCTTCTTTTCCTTTTGGCTTGTCCCGTTAGGGGTCGCCGCAGCGAGTCATCCTTTTCCATGTAAACCAATCATCTGCATCCTCCTCTCGAACACCAACTGCCCTCATGTCGCCCCTCAACCTCTATCAACCTTCTCTTTGGAGGAATGCGTCTATTTAAATGACTCATTTACTGTATATACTTGTGTACTATATACCGAGTATCTTCAGAAGTATTCTTGAGCATTTTCGACAGAAGGTAAAATATCAATGACCTCTAATTCGGCATTCAAGGCTTGGCCAGTGACATACCGTAAGTTTCAAGTTCAGTCAGATCAAACCAACATTAATTGAGATGGAAAAAAAACATAGTGTGATTAAATTACATTAACAAATACTGTTAATGACATGACAACTCTTTCTCACTGTCACCGGCTATATGGATGGGTGTTGTCCAGCGTTGTTTACGTCAGTGTCCGTTTGGTTGTTAGCTTTTCCTTTTCCTCCGTTGCTTGAACACTGCATGCTCCCCTTGTGCGCATTCTTCAGGTGCCTGATTAAATGTGTTTAGTTGAAGCATTTAGATGGCGCCCCCCCCCCCCCCCCCCCGAGGTACTTCAGTTTTGCACAGATTGCAAATGGCTTTCGTGTTGTCTGTCTCAGACAACGCAAAAAGGTCCCACACAGCCGACATGTTTTTACACCGAAAAGATTTTAAAAAAACAAAAGACAGACGTGTGACGAGGCCAAACATAAAGTAGCTTTTGGATTCAAACATACACAACGGCGACGCAGAGTAAATGTCTTTTGTGGTGATCAATGACATCATTGATTGGATCGGTGGATTGTGACATTAAAGTCGATCAGCCGATGTGCATAAAACTGCTAATTATCGGCCGATCGAGGCGATCCGATCGGTGTAAGGTCCACACGTTAGCTCTTTGCTAGTCACATACCTTCCATTTACATCAACACTACATCAGAGCACCTACGGCAGTCATAAAGCAAAGCTCACTACAGTAACTATGACCAGTAAAAATAGCACGTGTTGTAATTTTAAATTTGTATAGAGAGAAAATATTACCAACTGCACGGCAAGCACACACAGCCGTGGACATTACCTCAGACGTCAGCCAGGAGGATTGTAAGGTCAAAAGTACCTCATATTATATGAAATCCTATTATAATATAATATTGGTATCAGCAAAATATATATATATGTAATACAACTAAGCTTTGCTTAAGCTCGATACAACCCATTCAAAAATACTTATTTTGCAACATATACAGGCCTCTACACTAACTCTTGCACTGGCAGCACTTTTTCAGTTGGTCACCAGCACATGATTTGGGTGCACCCTTTTTTTGGGGAGGTACAGCAACATCATGCATATTCGACTCAAAATGTTCATTTTGGTCACGGTCTCTCGCCCTGATATACCGTGACCGTAAAGACATGCAATTTATACCGTGATATGAATTCTAGGTCAGCCCTAGTTGCTGCCCTAAATGCAATACTTGTTGGAACATGGTGCATGTGAAATACTTTGCTTTGACTAGGCCCCCGTGTGGATTCAGCTGATGCTGGATTTTAACATGATGGTCTCAATAGAACTGTGTGGGTGTGGATAGTCATATTGTGAATATGCTTTTAACGTTAAATTAGCAATGGGGGCCATAAATACGTAAACAAACAACTGTTACAACTTTCATGCAGCTGCACTGATGGATCCATGTTGCATAATACTTTAAAAGTGGTTAACTGTTTCAATCACATTTTTCCGCAAAGGAGAACACAATGAGGACGTGAGACATCATTTACATGAAGCAACCAGCCCAGCCCATATTTTATCACCACATCATGTTTATTCCGATAATTGTGCCCTATAATGTGATTGCTTACATGTCCCAGGATTGGACGTTATTACAGTGCACAGCCTGAGGTTATAGAATGTTAAGAAAGACAGCAGAGAAATTCCGAACAAATTGAGATTTATGGTTTATGCTTAATTAAAATCTCCAGAAACTAATGGTGGGAAAATTGAAACGCTCCTAGTTGATTGAATCCCCCCCACTACCATTGGATTTCATCATACAGTGAAGCCATGTGTGACCAGATAGAGGTCTGTTCTGTGTAAAACAGGATTTCCTGCATGTAATTGTAAAGGAGAACCCATCCAAAGGTTGTCAGCTGCTTAAGCAATTTCTCTCCATGACTGAGACTCAGAGACTTAAGCTTTAATGCACAATATTGTCTACAAACCCTACTGCTCCACTGCGTGTCGTTTTCCCAGATTTTGGGGCTCATTACCAAAGCAGGAAAGCCTTTGGTATTGTTCTCGCTCTCTTAACTTTGTTTCACTTTAAGCTGCTAACAAGCTTTGTATTAAGGTTTGGGCTGACTCCAATGGATAACATTCACTTTTGCTTCAGTGCAGGAATAGGGTACAATTTGCACATCAATCCCTGAGGTGTCATACACTCATTTCAAGGAAGAATTCCCTTTTCTTTTTGTTTTTTTTTTCCACCCAATGACTCTACTGTAGTGCCTCCAGAAAACACTTCTGAGGGCTTCCATTCCAGTGATACCCAATCAATACATTAGCTCACAACACCTGGGACCATCAGCGACAAAGCTCCTAGATTTGTATCTGTGCTGCTTACAGGTTGGCCTGCCATGACAACAGTTTTTTAAAGACAACATATTTCCCCCAAAACTATCACGATAAACAATACTATTGTTTTTTTTTATATATCTCTGAAATCATGAAAAATAAGGTCCGCCCTCGAGCTGCAAGACTGTGGTTGGTGCGCCGAAGACAAGTCCTTCACCTGTCAATCAAATACAGTCCCCTCCAAAAGTATTGAAACGGCAAGGTCAATTCCTTTTGTTTTTGTTGTATACTGAAGCCATTTGGGTTTCAGATCAAAAGAGGAACATGAGAAAAAAGTTCTGAATTCCAGCTTTCATTTCATGGTGTTTACATCTAGATGTGTTCAACAACTCAGGACACAGCACCTTTTGTTTGACGCCACCTACTTTTCAAGAGCTGTGTGTGCAAGAAGCTGCATTCATAATGCGAATCCTTCTTTCAGTTGCTCCAAAACAACACCAACTTGAAAGTTCACAAGTCTCTAGTGATCAAGACGATGATAACCTTTTTTTTGTGGCTGGAAGGTATTGCAATCTATTTGGCAATAATGTGGTCATCCATCAAAAACATTATACTTGCAATCCTGCGACAAAACCTTCTCCGAAGCAGTGCAAAGGAAAAGAAAATACTCTTAACACGGCAGTTGCTGTCTGTCAGCGACATCGTACAGTATAACACACAACTCATCGTAACATATGATGGACCTTGGTGCTTTCATGTCCCTTCGATTGCCCGCTGCACTTAAAGATGGATGCCAGCCATTTTCTCTACACTTTTGGTGTTGGCCGGGTGTCACGTAACCTTTCTTGGACAATCGCTCTCAGGGATATGGATGAAATTCTCCAGCATAGTGAGCTCGTTGAAAATGTGCAGATGTGATGAGAAATATGTTTCAAGACTCCCCCACAAAAATAAAAAAAGAAAATAAAAATAAGAAAAAACTATTCACTGAATAAGAGAGCAAATGAGGTGGCAGTGTAGGCTTGCGTCCTTGATGGCAGTAATGAGCATAACAGACATCAGTTTGTGTGTTTGTCTCCTTGACCAGCATGATGGCTGTGTCAACTCACAGCCATGATTGAAGTTTATGAGGGGATTAAAGGAATAATATGAGCAATGGACAGATCTTTAGACCCTTGAAGGCACATGCATGTAAAGAAGTTTCATTTCGTAATTAGGCTTGTTTGATGCTTGTTTGGTGCGACTTTTACATTTGGTCAAGCTGTGATTTAATCACTTGAGGGTCAATTTCAAGTTCAGCAGCATTCTTCCGATAACGTAATATGGTATAAGATGTTTAAGAAGATACTCCGGTTTCCTCCCACATTCCAAAAACATGCATGGTAAGTTAAATAAAGACTCCAAATTGTCCGTAGGTGTGCACGTTAGTGTGAATGGTTGTCTCTATGTGCCCTGTGATTGGCTGGCAACCAGATCAGGGTGTACCCGCCTCTCGTCAGCTGAGATAGGCGTCAGCGCACCTACGAACCGAGTGAGGATAAGCAGTTCAGAAAATGGATGGATAGATGTTTAATATGTAGGGATGCACCGATACCACTTTTTTTTTTTTCAGACCAAGAAGCAGTACAAGTACTAACATTTGAGTACTACTCGTCAGTGCAAAGTACAGATACTTGCAGGGTTCCTGCACAAGTATGGAAAGTGGAATGTAAGTAAGTAAGTATGGAAAAGTAGGGAATTTGAGTTCATACAGTTCCAGATCTGGAAAAGTATGGAAAATGGAAACGATTGTATGGAAAAAATATTCACGTTTCCAAGACGCTTAACACAACTGTATTTTCTAAAACAAAAATTAAGAATATCTAAAAAGAAATATTGATCGGTCTGTTTTATATTTGATTTATTTATTTTTTTAGGCGCTTGGAAGCACAGCTACGATGTTTGAGTGAGAGCACACAGTATTATATCTTAGTGAATACTCAATTCTGATTGGCTCAGAAAATTCCATCGGCGTACATTATCAGGTGATCAGCTGATAATGTACACCATGGTGTCAAACTCAAGGGCCGGGGGCCAGATGCGGCCCACCACTTCATTTTATGTGGCCCGCGAAAGAAATGCTCGTCAACTTCCGTGATTCTTGCTAAACTCTGTACCCAAACTCCAACTTGTCATAATAATAAACAATAATGTTGAGATATTGCATTTTTACCAAAGCCTTCTTCTAGAGTAACTTAAACAATACTTGAACAAACTATTATCCTTCTCTTCTGATTTCAAAACTAGTTATCCCTCAATTGGTAGTGTAATGGTAATAATATGATTTGGTGATTAAACATTTTTATGGTTCCACTGTTCTCACCGCCCTCTGAGAGAAATCATAACTACAATGCGGCCTGAGACAAAAATTAGTTTGAATGTCTCAAGTAGCCCCTGTCAGAAAATCATTAAATCCAAGATGGCGCCTACCAGTGTGGTCGCCTCGGTAACGTGCTCTCTAGTATTGTCTTTGTTTTTGTGTTTTTCGTCCGTCTTTGGAGACCTTACATGACTCACTTACACAAGGGGAGACCTGCTAACCATCAAGGAGGCTACTCCTTTTTCCCCGAGTTACTCACCGGAGCGGCGTCCGCGGTTTTCGGCGTATGGAGGCGGAAGCGGCGCCACAGAAGGAAACGAGCCGGCATTCAGGTGAAACTCCGCAAGAGAGGACACAGATTGGCGTTTCCGTCGATCCACCTCGCGAACCTACAGTGAAAACAGTCAAAAAGTGGACCAATGAAGCAAAGATGGAACTTCAAAGCTGTTTAGACTGCACAGACTGGAGTGTCTTTGAAAATTCAGCTGGCAGCCTGGATGAATATACGGACACTGTCACATCCTATATCAGTTTCTGTGAAGAAGTTTGTGTACCAAAAAAATCATTTCGGACATTCAACAACAAGCCGTGGTTCACTGCTAAACTTAAGCAGCTTCGCCAAGCTAAGGAAGATGCATATCAGAGTGGGGACAGGGCCCTGTATAATCGAGCTAGAAACCAGCTTACTAAAGAAATTAACATTGCAAAGAGGATCTATGCAGCAAAGTTGGAAAAACAGTTTAGCGCGAACGACTCTAAATCAGTCTGGCATGCATTCCAATCGCTGACTAATTACAAGCGACGATCCCCCCAAAGCTGAGAACAATAGCACACAAGCCAACGACTTGAATACCTTCTACTGCAGATTTGAAAAGGACAGTTTTACACCACACACCCAACCGGCCGCACCCGCGACCACAACCACACCTCTGACTTCTGCGTTAACCATCCATGAACAGGATGTGAGACGCATCTTCAAACAACAGAAGATTAACAAAGCGGCAGGACCATGTGTCCCCATCCTGCCTCAAAGTCTGCGCGGACCAGCTCGCTCCAGTCTTCACTCAGATCTTCAACAGATCTTTGGAAATGTGCGAAGTTCCATCCTGTTTCAAACGCTCCACCATCATTCCAGTCCCCAAGAAACCTGCAATCTCTGGTCTGAATGACTACAGGCCTGTCGCTTTGACATCTGTGGTCATGAAGTCCTTTGAACGTCTCGTGCTGGACCACCTCAAGAGTGTCACAGGTCCCCTGCTGGACCCCCTGCAGTTTGCCTACCAAGCGAACAGGTCTGCGGATGATGCAGTCAACATGGGACTGCACTTCATCCTAGAACACCTCGACAGTGCAGGGACCTATGCGAGGATCCTGTTCGTGGACTTCAGCTCAGCGTTCAACACCATCATCCCTGAACTCCTTTCAACCAAGCTTCTCCAGCTCAGCGTCTCACCTGCCATCTGCCAGTGGATTTACAGCTTTCTGACGGGCAGGTCAGGCTGGGGTAGGCCACCTCATCCACACGCAGCATCAGCACTGGGGCGCCCCAAGATTGTGTCCTCTCTCCGCTGCTCTTCTCTCTCTTCACGAATGACTGCACCTCAGCGAACCAGACTGTCAAACTCCTGAAGTTTGCAGATGACACCACTGTCATCGGCCTCATCAAGGACGGTGACGAGTCTGCATATCGACAGGAAGCGGAGGGGCTGGAGCTGTGGTGCGGCCGACAAAACCTGGAGCTGAACACGCTCAAGACTGTAGAGATGATCGTGGACTTCAGGAGGCATCCTTCGCCACAGCTGCCACTCACGTTGTCCAGCTGCCTTGTGTCAACGGTCAAGACCTTCAAGTTCCTGGGAATTACAATCTCTCAGAACCTGAAGTGGGCGACCAACATCAACTCCGTCCTCAAAAAGGCCCAGCAGAGGATGTACTTCCTGCAGATTCTGAGAAAGCACGGCCTGCCACCGGAGCTGCTGAGACAGTTCTACACAGCGGTCATCGAATCAGTCCTGTGTTCTTCCATCACAGTCTGGTTTGGTGCTGCTACAAAAAAGGACAAACTCCGATTGCAACGGACAATCAAAACTGCTGAAAGGATTGTCGGTACCACCACTGAGGACTTGCACGCTGCCAGAACTAAGACAAGGGCGTGCAAAATCCTCTCGGACCGTCTGCACCCCGGTCACCAGCTCTTCCAGCTCCTTCCCTCAGGTAGGCGCTACCGATCAACGCAAACTAGAACTAGTAGACATTCCAACAGCTTCTTCCCTCTTGCGATCAACTTCTTAAACACCTAACCTATAATTCCATTACAACAAGCTGGACATTTTTTGACTTGAGTTGGTTGTCACATTTCTGTGGGGCCAATTATGTATTACTCGTGCACTCACTGTAGTTGTCTCGCCATGCTGCACTATTTGCATATACTGGCCACTCATGCCAGAGTAGCATCTGCTCCATTTGCACACTGATTGAGGAGTATCTGTAACATTTGCACAACCAACATTGTCCCAGATGATCGCACTACTCGTCACTTTAAACCGCATACACTCCTTGAAGTCTCAGCCCCCTTTGCACAATGGTCATTGCAATATTAGTCATTCGAACTGCTCTAAGTGCTAGAGGACTCTGCATCTTTTTGCACAATTGTTTTTTGTCAATGTCTTTATGTCTCCAAAGTGTTCTGTAAATTGACTGTCTGTTGTACTAGAGCGGCTCCAACTACCGGAGACAAATTCCTTGTGTGTTTTAGACATACTTGGCAAATAAAGATGATTCTGATTCTGATATTTGCTTTATGGCACTGTAAAAAATGAAATCTTTTATTTTCAAGTATCAAATTAATGATTTAAATAGACCACAAAACATTTTTTCCCCACCTTGGAACTCTGCCATGGATGCCATGTTTGTTCCGTCTCTTTCTTATTGTTGTGTCATGAACACTGACCTTAACTGAAGAAAGGTAGGCCTGCTGTTCTTCAGAAGTTGTCCTGAGTTCCTTTGTGGCTTCCTCGATGAGTCATTGCTGTTCGCCTGGTGTAATCTTTGTAGGCCGGCCACTCCTGGGAAGGTTCACCACTGTTCCATGTTTTCTCCATGTGAGGATAATGGCTCTCTCTATGGTTCGGTGGAATCCTACAAATGGCTTTTGTAACCCTTTCCAGACTGATAGATGTCAATGACTTTATTTCTTGACTGGAATTTCTTTGGATCGTGTCATTTTGTTGCAGCTTTTTTAAATCCTTTGCCCGACTTCATTTTGTTGGGACGGATTCTGTTTAAGTGATTGCTTGATTGAACAGGTCTGGAAGTAATCAGGCTTGGTTTTGATCACTGAAAAATAACCAAAAATTGTGATTAGCCACAATTGCAGTAATTCATGATTTAACAATGGGTTAGTTTTTTTTCCTTAATAAATAAAATCACAATTTATAAACACAATTTTAAGTCCATCTGGGTTATATTTGTTTGGTATTTACATTTGTTTGATTGCCTTAAAATTTAGTGGGGAAACTATACAAAAATACAAGAATTTGAGAAGGCGCCCAATATTTCTTCACTGCACTGTAGATTTTTTCCCTCAGTGACTTGACGATAACGGATGTATTTTTATTAAAAACACAATTGTGTTGAGCAAAGTCTCAAACAGCCCCTGTTAAAACAAGCAAGATTTGTTTGTTATGCAAAGTTTAAAAGCATTGCAATGAAAAGAAAATGCAAGTCAATTAATTTAAAAACTTTTTCCACCGATAATGTGTCTTCTAATCTGTACAATCCAATTTGGGGGGTACTTTGAGAGGGGAAATGAAACTACACCACAGAGACAAATTGGTTGCACACGCGTGCACACCGTCTTATAACTGGGCATTTGGCTTTGTTCGGAATTAACTAATCACTTTCACTTTTCACACTGCATCTAGCACACCGAGTGCGCCGTTGCGACCAACACATTCTTTGTGTATGCGTAGGTGTGGCATGATAATTACGATATTGACTTATCAATCGATAAATAAACTGGACACCATAGTTTTTCTGGACTGCATAAATTGTCATTTCCATGCGCGTTTTTAAAAAAATTTTTTACATACAGTACGTCATCGACATTCAGTTGCGCTACCTGTTCACCTCTCATGTCGGTAAACATTCTTGACTGTGAGGGAGGCCGGGGAGAGAGAGAGGGAGAGGGAGAGAGATTGAAAGAGAGAAAGAGAAAGAGGGACAGATGGCTGTGGAAAGCATTGACGCAAAGGGGGGGGGGGGAAAGAATGTGTACTCGAAGGTAAGTTTTCTGACAGTGAGCCGGTAGCTGTACAATTACAGAAAGTTGAGCGGCATGATTGGAATGAGTTCCAAAGCCTAATGCCATATCTCATAATATAATAATGTGCCGTTGTGGGAACATTTTGGATTCAAGCCAGATGAACGCATTCCCGGTAACATCAAGGAGCCCGTATGTCGAATTTGCATGAAGTCGGACTGGCAAGTGGCAACACAACAAACCTCAAAGCGACAAAGTCCATTGAAAACACATCCATTATGCTCAATTTCTTCAGCTAGGAACGAAACAAAACATGGTGGGACATTTGCCGTTTCTTGTCAGCTTGCAGTTAAGGAAGTCTTTTGCCAACAATGCAAATATAAACATGATAGCGTGTATGGCGCACACCCATACTTGGCGTTACTCCCTTTATAGTGAAAGCGATGCAACCATTCAACATGTTGAGAAACCAAGATTTCAAGAAATGCTGCAGGCTTTTGATACGAAGTACAAATCTTGATGCGAAACAGGTAACTTTGATCTACTTGCACTGTTATAAATGATAATTTGCACTTTTTCTTAACTGGAAACTTGATTGGCAGTATTAGCTGTTAAGGTACAGTATTAATGACTCTGTACGTCTGTGCCAAATGTTTATTTCAGTCCAATTTTTGTGAACAGAGCTAAGCTCTTTTTTTCTGCTCCCAAAAAGGATGCACTTGAATAATTATGCTCGAATACAGGCAACTGTGTGTCACACTAAATTCGTTTTAAGAGAAACATTTTTTTTTGGTTAGGGCCAGCACATGTATACCGGGACTTGCCATGCCAATGCTACACATAGAGCCTGTGACTGGTTTCGTTGGTGAGAGAGCAAGATTTAACTTGGTTTTTTGGAGCAGTGCACAAACTGTGCCCATCTTTGACGCTTTGCCAACCGCAGGAGCTTATATTATGCTAAAATGGCATGTTCCAAGTTCCCTGCAGAAGGAAAAGAAGAATTGATGGGAAAATGTTGCAGCGTAGCGCTAGATTTGCGCTCGTCATGAAAATAGAGCCCAATGTTTGAAGACAACAAAAAACAGGAAATTAAAGCCTCAGCTTTTTCTACTTTTTATGTCAAATTGGAACTGACGTTTTATTTGTTTGTTTTTGTTATTTTGAATGAAAAGGACATTTTTTCATTTCAAGGCATGAGATATACGATACCATGGAAGACAGTCATCATCAAATGGAGAAAATATGGAACAACAATGACGTTATCAAGAAGAGGACGTCTGTCCAAAATTGATGCAAAGATGAGAAGAAATGTGGAAAGGCAGGCTGACAAAATCCCCACAGCAACATTAAAGGTGCTGGAAGAATTTCTGACAAGTGTTGGCTGTTTAGTACGTGTCACGGCAATCTCTCGTCTTCTTCATGTGTCTTGGTTATGGGGTAGAGTGGCAAAACAGAAGTCTTATTTTTTTTCATGAAAATTTTTTTTTTATGAAAACTAATCCAAGCCTGGCTATATTTTGCAAACACACACTTGAAATCTCCCAAACATATGTGGGGAAAATGTGTTATGGTCCAATGAAACCAAGGTTGATCTTTTTGGCCATAATTAAAAAAGGCATGTTTAGCTACAACACAACACTGCTCATCACTAAAGGAAAACCACACCCACTAGTGCTGCAGGGCGTATCCTGACCAAAAACGTACCGTGGTACCTCACTAGCAAAAAACTTATACCACTATACCCTGTTTTTTAAGTACCGGTTGGGGGAAAAAAAATACAACAAAAGTGTCTAGATTGGGCGATTTCGGTGTGTGTGCTGGCCTTTCAGACACAGTAGGAGCACTGTCCCAATTGTTTGTTTGCTTTTTTATCCTCTTCCCCCCCCCCCCCCCCCCCCCCCCAAGCTACCATTGCAAAAGAAAACCATTCCATTTGACGAGGCAGTGAACAAACACTGATCGTTAGCAGTAATCCACACAGCCCCCAGCTACGCAGTTGCATCGAAGTAAAGACTTGTTCTTGACAATAATTCCGTAAATGTATTCTTAACTATGGAAGAAATCAAATGCAGTCAAATATACAGTAAAAGTACTGAATACCATGTACAAGCTTATTTGTGTATGTATGTTGTGTGTATTTTTTGTGCTGTTTTATTTTCTTTATTTGCAACTTGGGCCTTAGTCAAGGTGGAGGTCATTATGATCAGTTTCAGTGTTAGTGCAAAACCTCCAGGGTTCTGCTGTGAAGCTCAAAACAAACAAAAAAAGTCCGTAAAATCCTACTAGAATATCTGAAATGTATGAGGTTAATTCGCACTTGAAATGGTTGCAGGTGTGTGCTGACTCCCATCTAACATTGTGAACGCAGCCACATCCCCAGTGATAAGAGGGTTTGCAAATGCCCATCTTCCCTTCTCTCCTGCACAGCAAATGAGAATGTTGCTAACATGAGGACCACTGTTGGCATTGTCTCTAGTAGAATAAAAATCTGAGGTAGAAAAAAACAACTGCAAAATATAGCAATATGTTGTTGCTCTTTTTTTCAAAATAAAAGCACTGCATATTTTAAGTTTTTTGTTTGTTTTGACTTAATAGAGACTTTGTGAGTGCCAGTCAAAGACTGGACCGTGACCTGATTTTGAAAATGTAAATAAAAAATACAAAATCTGTTACAGAGATCATTTTACACTTGAAACGATGTGAGTCTTTTTCATGGACGCCCCTGCTTATTTCAGCAAGACAATGCCAAACCACATTCTGCACGTGTTACAACAGCGTGGCTTCGTAGTAAAAGAGTGCGGGTACTTGACTGGCCTGCCTGCAGTCCAGACCCGTCTCCCATTGAAAATGGGTGGCGCATTAGGAAGCGTAAAATACGACAACGGAAGACCCCGGACTGTTGAACAGTTGAAGCTGTACATCGAGCAAGAATGGGAAAGAATTCCACCTACAAAGCCTCAACAATTAGTGTCCTCAGTTCCCAAAAGTTTATTGAATGTTGTGAAAAGAAAAGGTGATGTAACAAAGTGGTGAACATGACCCTGTCCCAGCTTTTTTGGAACGTGTTGCAGCCATAAAATTTTAAATTCATGATTATTTGCTAAAAACAATAGAGTTTATCAGTTTGAACATGAAATATCTTGTCTTTGTAGTGTATTCAATTAAATATAGGTTGAACGTGATTTGAAAATCATTGTATTCTGTTTTTATTTAAGTTTAACACAACGTCCCAACTTCAGTGGAATTGGGGGTTGTATTTATGTAACGATAACCCGCCCTCCTCTGCCTCAGATTGGCTTGCACCAAGATAAGACTCGTACTTTTATTGGACAATAATTCGCTGAAGCACTTCAGCAACACACACATATGTGGGTAAGCAATGCTGTGCGGCTGTGGACGCAGATTAACCATGCTTTGAGTCCCTGCTCATTTTTGTACGTCTCAGTGAGGGAGGCACATCAAACGAGATTCCTGTGTTAGACTGACTTTATTATTTTTTACTTATGTCGGAAAAAAACGGATATTGCCTTTATAACCACGGTGAAACAATGGAAACTGCGTTCAGCCTAATTCCCATGTGTGACTGATCTACGGGTTAATCTATAGCACTAGAAAGACTGGGAAAAAAAATTGTTTCAGTAGCCATTATCATTGGGAATTCAGATTTTCTTTCTTGTCCCTCATGTCTTCCAGTCACCTTCATAATTCTCACCGCTCTCTCACAGCCCTCTCACCTATTTGCCAAAGTCTCTCTCGCTCCTCATGGGATGTTTCTCAGTGGTGTGTTTTGACGGCTTTGCATTATGTCGGGAGCTTGTCACTTTCAACTTTCCCACCTGTCCATCACCGCCTGCGACAGCACCAATGCATTAAATAGCAATCCTTGTGGTAGAAACGAGTCACAGAATACGTTGCTGGGGTTGACTTCACTTGGCAGGTCTGAAGGAACTCTCTCGCGACGGGATGATTTAGCCCACTTCTCAGTCTCCATTAGCTGGCAAGGCTGCAATTGCAGGAAGAGGCTGCTAAGATGGAGCATTTTTTATATTACCCTCGTGCATGAGTCCCATGGGAGCATCTGATTGTTGGATTCAATTAAACTGACATTGAAACACACATGGACACACACACACACACACACACACACACATTAAGTAAAAAATATTTTAACTCATATAAAAATAATTAAATATTTGTTCGGTTCTTAAAAAACAACAGAAACAATAGCACTTGTCAAACATGAACAGTATTTTGCCTTGTTTTCCTCATTTTCTGGTCAAAAACAGAAACCATGATGTATGCTTATATTCTCCTCTCATTTGTCTGTTGTTAAATATTTCAGGTTGGTCTTCAATTCCATTTTTTTCTTCTTCCATAGATTGCTCATTTGTAATGAAACAGATTTTCCACACTTCCCACACTTAAAAGGGGGCTGTCATCACAAGAGGCAAGATGTCAAAGGCTATCACGAGTTTAGATTCTTTTTTTATTTGTCATGTGAAGGACTGAGAGTCAGTTCAAATGCATCCATTCAGTTGAGCTTAATGGAAACTAGATATCAGTAGTATCCTGGAGGAAGTACAAATTCTTGTCACTGAGAGCTGAGTAGTAGCTGCTTGTACTAATCCTTGGTAATAGTGGGAAACCAGTTTTCCTAAGCGGGTCAGTGGGATAAGGTTGGACAAGGTGAGAAAATGTTCAATAGGAAACAAAAAATCTGCTGACTCATAAAATGGACATTTTACAAATGCATGGAGAACCACTACTTTTTTTATTCTTCTGGAAGGAAGTGCAAAACCTTTGTGTTATCTGTTGCAAGACCGTGGCTTTCATAAAAAGTGGGATCGTTAAGCGGCGCTTCCAAACAAAACACAAATCCTTCCAAACATACCAAATGAACTCCTTGGCAGAACACGCAACATGAGCAAAGTGAGAGCCCAGTATGGTAGAGCTACACAACTGACAGCCCAACAAGAAGCAAATTAATGTTCCTTCCAGATAGCGTGGATTTTGGGGCAGCGTAAGCAAACATTTAGTGACGTTTCGGTCATAAAGGAATGTGTCAATGAAGCCGCTAAGGCATTTTATTTTTTTTTCTCTCTTTCTTTTTTTTTTTTTAACTTGAAATGCGGAATGCAATGTGCAAAATCCACCTATTCTCGTTTAGTTGAAAGTGAGGCTTAATTTGCCTTTTCAGTGTTACCTGAAATTTAGGCCTGTGCTGCTTTACTTCAAATTGTTTGCCAAGCCTTTCTTTTTAGTTGCAGGCATCAAAATACAATTTGTACTGTAATGTAGGCCTGAAATGTGTGTGCCAGTTTACTGGGTATTTAAGCTATTGGTGATCTTTGCATTTCAATTTGAACTGTTTTAAGGGTTTAGATATGCGTTTAAAAAACACATTGAATTTCTGTGCATTTTGGGAATACATTTATACATGTTCATGCATTGTTCTCCTTTAGTGGGATTAAAATAGTTGAATTTATGGTACAGACAGATTCGCTTTTTCATGAGCACCAAAACACCCTATTTGGAAAAACCACAAATGTGAAAAGAAAATTTTGATTTTGTTTCACAGCTTGGCAATGCAAATCAAAACATTTTGCCTCGGGACAACCTTTGCAACCCATCTGAATTGAAATTGAAGATCCCTGCTTTCGAGTCTTCCCTTTTAACTGAGAGGCAAAAAGGAAGCGTAATGCGGAAATTATTATAGGTAAGAGAAGTCCTGACAAGGACGAGATGCAGAACCAGGGGAGGCGGGTCAAATCTGAGATCTTCCTCGGCACTTCCCTCACAATTATCCTTCATGCAATTATCCTTAAAGTTCTTTTGAAATAAATATAATAATTCCTTGCCATTCGAGCAACCCGTGACAAGAAAAGGAAGACGTTTTTGTTATAGCATCCATTGTGCTAACACTTGTTACATAATACTGTGGTACCTTGACTAATGAGTGCAGCAATTTACAAGTTTTCTTGTTACAAGCTGTCGCTAAGTTGATTATTTTGCTTGGTTACGATCCAAAGTTTGATTGCGCCAGCTTCAGATATGCCAGCAGCCCACGTCTCACTCGCAATTTGAGATGCAATTAAATTCAGTTACATGCTCATTTGCTAAACAAATTCAACTCCTAAGTCATGGTACCCATGAACATATACAGTGTAACAGTAAGGATTCAACATTCTCTGCAGAGAACTATGCTTTGTCTTTTGCTTCTCTTTGACACATTCATTATCTGGTCTTATCTTCTACTTTTTGTTCTTTCACCCATTTTGCACCCTACACTTCTATCTGTCGCTCTCTATCTGCCCTCACCCTTAAATGTTATATCTTTTTGAAACTGTCCCTCTATCTACTTGTCTGTGATTCACTGTATTTGCTCTGGCCTCGGGCCCTTCATTACTTTGTCATTACTCAGTAGGCACTTCTTTCCACCCAGCGCTACTTTGGGATTAGTGTTATCTCCTTATGTCACTTGCTTATCTATTTTCTAGACCCTTGAAGTTATGCTTCGCCGATTGTGTGATGTACTACAGATTACCAGAGGCATAACGCAAACCCTCCACCTGGCATTCGCCAATCCTATATCAAGGAAGAGGTGCATTTTGAATATTCGCTGATAAGCGACATCAGGGTTGCCTTGTAACACAGGTGGCTGCAGAGAATTGATAGTCTCAGAACAGTTGCGGTCGGATTTGGGTTTTGCTATCCCCTGGGTTACAATAAAACAGCACTAATCACTCTATTGAACATTCTGTGCATAACTATGCACATTCCTGCATTCTCACAAGATATGAAAACAGTATGAGATTAAATATTGTTTTTAGATATAAACTCTTTTCCAGAACAGTGAAACAGTGCGGTAATTACTTGGTTTATGACAGATGGCCTAGAAGTGTATTTCATAGAAATATGTGTTGCCACAAATATGACTTAACTACTGCGTTCGTCTAGGTTAGTGATAGATAATGGCATGTTCCAACTGATGTACAGATTTGGTTTAAATTTCTGCTGTAGGAACAGAACTCCGTGGTAAACAGAGGACCTATGTACACTGAAAATATTTAGGCTTGGTATTAAAAGATGATAACCAGAAAATAGATCACTATTTCAGCTTTTTTTTTCTCTGTATTTACCTCTGGATCATTCATTAATGGTAGAGTGGTTTCCTTGCCTGTCTTCATGCAGGCAGTGTGTTTCAATTCCCCCTCAGTCACGGTGTGAATGAGACTGTGAATGGTTACCCGTCTCCATTATGTGCCCTGTGACTGACCAGTCAACGGTGTCGTCTGTGTCTTGCCCAAAGTCAGCTGGGATAAGGTCTATGGCTGAACAATTTATCGTTTTTAGATCAAAATTGTGATTTCAGATAATGCAATAATTTGATTGCCAAAGCTGCGTTTTTACTTTTATTTTTTATTATTATTTCTTTCTCTCTTTTCAGACTGACCCAGAATCTGTGTCAACTACGTATAGTACATTGGCAAACTCGCCATTCAGAAGCGGCATGCTACTCGTCCACAGGTCATGCGAACAGCTCCAAGCTGGTTAATAAAAATGGCGCATCCTCCCTTCTTTTTCAGCTTTTCGCAAGATGGGGGGAATGCTACACAGCGCACTAAGCTATTGCTCCAAGTCCAACGCCGCACCACCTACAAACTGTGCTTGCTTGCTGGCATACTTAAAAAATATCCTTCCGCGGTGGGATCTTCTCCTCTTAAGTAAATTTTTTGTTGTTGTCCTGTTCAGTGACATGTTTTCTGGACACGCCTCCTCGACAGTGTTTGACTTGAGATAAATCCCAGTAATCGTAAAAGACAGGACATGGTGGTATCTGAATAAATGTCGTGCCATGTTGCCACTGTCTGTCCGAGATACGGCAAGATAAGTTAAACTTGTGACAAGTACCGTTATCACCAAAGGTGGACTTAAACTAGCTAAGCATGCGAGACACACCGAGCAAGAACAGATAACACGCTAATCGTGAAGCTAATGGGAAATGTTGAGAAGCAAAAGAACAGAATAAGCGCTTCGGTGTACAATACACTTTTAACATAACTCTGTACCTGTGTGACAGTGGAGAGTAACCTGAACAGTAAAAAAGCAGGTAAATTAAGGTGTCTAGAGATAAAAGTATAGAACAACTACACAGGAAGCACACACCCATAAACCGGAAATGAATCTGTTACTGCGTACGTCAGCAAGGACAAATAGCTTATAAAGTCAAAACTGTATATTTATAACATCAGCAATGTTATTTTCATTCATTTTCACTATTTGGCACCATAGAGTGCACTGTTTTATGAGTTTTGAGATGTACGCAATGAAAGAGCTTTTGTTTTTGTTTCCAAGTTGAAGAAATTGGGTCGGATGGTTGTGTTTTAAATGGATGTTGTCACTTTGAGGTTTATGTTGTGTTGTCATTTTTTGTTGGAACTTCATTCAAATTCGACATACCGGCTCGTTGGTGTTCATCTGGCTTGAATCTAAATTGTTCACACATCGTCGCTTTGGCATTAGGCATTCAAACTAATTAAATTTTCCCCTGAACTTTCTGTAATTGTACAGCTACATGCTAGCTGTCGTAAAACTTAGATTCGACTACGCTAGCAGCTCATTCTGTCTGACTCCAGCACCTGCATTTCACACACACGCACACACACACACACACACACACACACACACACACAACAGTATAAGCCAATAAGAGGGGGTCCTGCCCTTCACTATTTCCGATTGGTTTAGACCATGATGGGTTTAAAGTGTGTCTGCAAAGTCGCTGAGATTTCCCTCGAATGGCTGGGCACACCCATGTGACCTCTTTTTATTTATTTATTTTTTTTCCTTTTGTGTGTGTGCACCACTGCAAATTAGGGCGCATGTGCACAGTGCAACATATGTGGCCAATTAAGTTAATAATGCTAATTATGCTCATTAAGAACATTGCTTAACACATACAAATTAGGATCTGGGAGTTTTTGTTTCCTTAGGATTAGTACTTCACATTTCTGCAATCAATTTTTGGTGTACTCAACATCTCCGGGTTCACCTAGTTGATGACAGTACGAAAGAAAGAAAGAAAAAAAAAAAGAAAAAAAAGTTCAACCATGGTAAGCCTATTTCAATTTTGGTAGGGTGACTTTGACATGTTGCAACACTTATAGTAGGAGTAATGAGATTTGAACCTGTTAAATGTTCCATTTGCATTGTTTAGACTGATTTAACCTGTATTCCCCAGTGCCTGGCCTCTCGCTCAAACTTACCTCTGTGTCTATCATGCTAAGTCATTGCTGCATAAGTTGCTTTCCCTAAAAAGTCTGCCGTGTGATTTATGCACCTCATTTTGTTGCCAACGATAAAGACTGAATTAAGCCAAGGAACAAAGGAGATAAAGTCAAAGACAGGATGACTATAACAGTGGTGACAGTGAGTTTCCACAGCTAAATTTAGGGCCAACCATATCAAACACCCACCCACACAACCTTTGGAGTGATGCACATATTTCACCCAGACAGTTGGCAAAAAGAGTGGATCATATAGTGTACTAATAAGCTCATCTTCTTGTCACCTGAACGCTTATTTTTATTCTGTTAGGAAAAAGACACCCAAGTATTTTCTTGTCTCCCTTCACAGGTTTATGTTCTATGGCATGAATTTGCTTGCACGACTCATCATTTCCACATCCTGTTTAACCTATAGGCACACATCTGCCAGGCCAAGATTAAGCCAAACAGAAATGTGATTAAACAACTATGGCAACTGTCTTCTTGCACATCTTAATAGAATTCACAAGTCCTCCTTGTTTAGGGCTAAATCCAGCTCCAGTGTTGGATGTTTTTTTTTTTTTTCTCCTCCTTTCATTTATCTGAAGTGAGGGGCCTCTTAGAGTCGACAACTGGCTTATTGCGCTCACGGGCAGGACAGAGCAGATTAGTCCAATTAAATGAAGCTGTGGAGGAAAAGGGGCTCAGTTTAAACTCATCCTTAAGCCTCAATTCTGTTGCTCTAAAGAATCTGCTCAGGGGACTCAAATCACTAGATTTTTACAAAAAAGTGAAAAGGACAAATGCAGTGCATAAACATGCTTGAACAAACGCTCTGTATGTAGTGCCATAAATTGAAAGACAAAAAAACTCAGTGGAAAGCGGTTCAAAAATATTTTTTATTTAAAAAAAACAAAACAAAACTGCTATCTTTTGATGTCTGTGAAATCTGATGGCATTCACATTTATTAGGACCCTGGCTTGGATAATTATATATTTACAAAGTTTTTTTTTTAAATTAAAGAACTCAATTTTAATCTGAAATGCTTATTTTTTTTTATTTAGGTTAGTTGACTACATATTTAAGGTAATTATACTTTTTGCCGAGCCCCATTCATAAGCAAACGTCAAACGTATTGTGCCTGCTTGGCCTGTAGTATTGTAAAGATTCACTAAAGGGATATGCAAATCATGTCTTTAGAATACCCCTTGTCAGAAAATGTTAGTAGTGACTGTATACTTTGATGAGAGCAATGTAGTCAAAGCTTTTGCCGTTGACTGTGACATCTGGCGTGTATTTAGACTAAGCCATTTTCACTATTTTGTTTGCAGACTACTCAATGCTGGACAGTAATGGTGTCATTTTTATCGGCATCTATCCTCAGTCCTGTTTCACTTTTTACGTTCCACAAACACAATTTTCATGTTACCGTAATTTTTTCGTGTATAAAGCGCATTCCCGCCCCCCCCCCCCCACTATTACACATTAGTATTGCGGAAAATGGGGAAAAAAAAAAATTCCCATTTTATAAATGTATGCCGCCATTTAGAGGTCATGAAAACGCTGTACACTTTCATTCCAAAATGCCAAATTACAGTAATTAACACCCAAACGACAATGTTTTCAGTCAGTTTGTAGTTGGAAAAAGAAACAGTATTAGTCTTAGTCTCCTGATACCATACTGGTGTTTTATTATATTTTAATACAAGATAGGCCAGGACAGTGAATTTTGAACAATGTATTTGAAGTTGTTGAATAGGTGGCCAAATTATTCATTTGCATTGTTTACTCATGCTATTTGTTTCGCTGTCACATGTGCATTGTGTTGCTTTTCAAAGTGACAAGATTTCCCCAAAATGAGACTCTGTCGAAATGGAAACCTTTTGTGTGATACTGCCTATTGAAAATCTGGTTAAAAAAAAAAAAAAAAAAAAAAAAACACCTTCAAATTATAGTAACAGTATAATTTCATTATTTCTCAACATATTTCACACAATGTAATTGGCCAAGGTGAATTCAATTTCAAACTTTTCTTTTATAAGGGCTCATTTAAAGGCGTTAGTGTAAATTGCTGGGAAAAAAATGTGTCATAACTTATAAATTTAAATTTAAAATGAGTTTTTCAAGGAATGGTCTATGTTTTATCAAAATTAAAATTATGAAGCTAAGATACACATATTTGGACATAAATATATGAACTCATGATGTACCATAAAAATATAAAATTTGAAAATGTCAGCATTGGTTGCCATGGTAATGGGAACTTTGTAATAGAATTATGTTTTTTCACTAGTAGCTCAATTTGTCAGGAACAACTGGATGGATTAGACTGAAACGTATGCAGCTACCTATAAAGTTATTGTGTGCAACTATGACGTTTGGTGCTGCACAGTTAATTCTGCTTGATTGCTGTAGCTGCCGGAAGTTGTACTTAAGACCCCTCTATTTTTTTCCCCCTTCTTTCATTGTGATAGTGTTAATGGGCAACTTCATTAGGGACAGCAAGGAGGGGCTAAACGCGACCGCGTGTGTTTTTTTTAGGAGGTTTTCCTGCTTCGTTATTTACGTACATAAACTAAATCAATCACTCCAATAATTTAAGGGAACCCATGTTTTGTTTTATTTACCTCGCCCTCAGGACGTAGTAAGTGAATGTGCAAGTGAACGCGCATGTGTCACAAGTTATCTGCTAGTAAGGAAAGCCCTTCTTTGACTTGCTGACAAGTTTCAGGAACAATCTCCACAAATAAGCTTGTACGGGCAGAAATTCAAACGTGTTCTCATCATTGACTCCTTCACAATTTCGTCACTTGCCCTAAAAGGCTTGACTTAAATAGCACAAATAGAACAAGAGCAGTGTGTGCAGTTGAATAGGTCATGCACTTTTTCTTTGTTTTGTTATTTTGTTCACTAATTTATTTATGGAGGATTTCAGAGGCATTTGTAGTGCTGAATCGCTGTTTATTTAGAAAATTCCTCCAAAATGACGGCCACTTGTCACGTCGCTACTCAAAGCAGAACTGTATTCACAAACTACTTTGGCTGTAGTTTGGTGAGTGTGATAGCGATGAGGCCGTGATAGATACCCCAATAGAGCACCTTGCTTAGATTCAATTGCAATTGTCTTTTCGTTATCATGAATTATTTTAAATTCTATCCTGCATGTAATTTTTCATCAACCAAATTAGGGCATCTTGTCATTTTGTAAAGTATGTCAGTATGAAGCAGATGTGGGTTGACTGTCACCATGTTGACTGTCAAATGGCAGTTGTCAATCTGCAACACCGTACCGTATTTTCACGACCATAAGGCGCACTTAAAAGTCTTAAATTTTCTCCGAAATGGACGGGGCGCCTTATAATGCGGCGCGCCTTGTGTGTGTACCGAGTTCCAAAATCTATAAATGTTGTTGTGTGATGAGCGCTCCGCTTGACAGACAGGGAGCATTTCCTGCCAACACGTTGCTTATATAGAGGAAAGGCAGCATGCGGAAGTAAAGGGGGAAGAGTGCGCGTGAACGAGGACGCTAAAGGCACGCCCCCAGTAGCGCCGTTATGTGCATTGTGCAAAACAACATCGGTTTGGCCAAGGACCCCCGAAAATGGCACCTACGAAGAGACACGCTTACGGAGCACAGTTTAAACTGCAAGCTGTCAGTTACGCGGAGGAACATGGGAATCGAGCAGCCGCGAGCCACAGGGCTTCAGTTTTGTTCCCATTTCTTCAAATTATGTTTTTTTTCTTTTATGTAATAGAGAGTTTGAGTTGAAGGAAAAAGATTGTCTCAGTTATTATCGGGGATCATTAGTTTTGTTGTTGTTGTCAGCGTCCAGGATAAAGTTATGTGAAAAAACATCCTTAACTCGCCACATGTCTGTGAGAGACTTGCCTAAAGGTTACCCCATTGTGTGAAATTAGCAAAGACAGAAAGGTCATTGAGATTGTTTCCAGCTAATAGATAAGCCTCAAAGCCTTAATGGCTTCATATTTTGCCATTTTACAAAGCAAGGCTAATTCCCAGGGACTGTCCTTTTGTTCCTTTCACTCAGAGAAAGACACACACAATCATTGCAGAATATTTGCTTGATGTAGTATTGAAAACAAACTGATGATGTTAAATAGATAGTTCATTAGATATTCCATTTTTCACCCAAACCTCGGCAACTTAGCTTTATCTTCTAGGCATGTGTCTAGTTGTAACTGAATATTAAGGATATTAAGGTGTTTGATGGAGGTGTTTCTAGGTAACTAGTAAAAATAAACATTTCTGGTTTCTATTCTGCTAGAATGTGGACATTTGATACAGTATGCTTAACAACACATTGTTGCCGCTATTGAACATTATTACAAATACAGTTGAACCTGTGAAAAGTACTGGTGTAATGGCCTCAGGTTGTATGATCTGGAATATGACCAAAGATTTGCAATTTGAACAAATGCCTGTAATGTAGCACAACACTGTTTGTGTGATGTGTGTTTGAACCAATGCAATGCTTGTGGTCAGCACATGGTATGAGAGCTCAGTATACCTCACAGGAGCTTAGTTTAGTGGTCATGGTAGAGTATGTTTTTTTTTTTTTTTTTTTTTTTTGTCAATCATCAATATGTGTAGAACACACAGAGGGCTGAAATTTCTCTCTCAGTGCCCACTGTCACGAACACAACAACATAAAACATGAACAATAATACTCTTTGTTGTTTAAAGCGGTTTTAGATAAATCATTTAGCACGCAAAAAAAAAATCCAGTACATCGTTCAGTATTCCAGTACATCGTTCAGTATTAATGAGGAGCCAATCACATGTACTTGGCATGGATCATAACTCACTGTGCCTCTCGGGTTCCAGCTTCAGTTTTGAATAGGAAGCAGCTGAGCAGCTCCTTGGGGTGCATATGCCCTTTGCTATTCACAGAAGACCCACAGCAGGATAGTTGCAGAAACTTCCTTGAAAATAAAAAAGTTAGTCTGTGGGGTTATCTGTCTGAAATAGTAACACTCATGCACATTTGAAATTAACTTTCATTGATGTACTGTACAAGTCAATGAGATGTATACAGTTTAATTCACTATTTCCCCCCATAGGCCGAGGTAATTATGTCCGCCCCTAATGCAGTTAATTTTTCAAATAATAAAGTACCGTAATTTCTTGTGTATAATGCACATTTCTTCCCCCCCCCCCCCCCAAAAATTGACAAACATAAATTGTGCGCATTATACATAGGTATAGGGGAAAATCAAAATTAAAAAAAACGTTCACATTTTATAAATGTATGCCTCCATCTAGAGGTTATGAACAATCTGTACACTTTCATTCCAATGTCACCACTACCTCGACGTTATGAGTAAGGTGCACACTTTCATTCTAATATGCCGCCACCTAGAGGTAATAAAAAAGGTGTAGCCTCCCCTTTAGTTCCAATATGACTGGGGTACGTATGAGTGCCTTTATGCATATATTTGTGGTAATAAGTTTACATAGCCTGGCAAAATTTGTGAAAGTTTTTTTTTTTTTTTTTATAAATACGATTGATGACTGAACAACAACCATCATTAATTTCTTTATGGTTATGTTTTGTTTAAAGCTAATGCTTTTCTGAAATGCTTGACCCTTTAATTTGAATCTTATTAAAAGAAAATTAAATGTGTCTTGCCTGGCCCTTCATGTTTTCTTGAAAGAATTGTACCCAGTTTACAAATTCTGCCTGGGTAATCAAACATATGAGTGCAACTGTGTGTTTTCTCATTTACTAAATAAAAGTAGGGCTGTGAATATCAAAATAAGCGCAAGTAAATAAAAAAAGTATTATGTGTTCAAATAAAGTGCTTAACTTCAGAATAATTCTTAGAAAAAACTAACAAAATACAGATAATACTTCATGTTTTGATCTTATGAGCGGAAGCAAAAATCATACATTGTAAAAATGCATTATACATGGGTAGAAGGGTTTTCCAGAATTTTGAGGTCAACTTTGGGGTGCGTATTATACATGGGTCCGCATTATACACGAAAAGTTACGGTAATTGTTTTCTGTTAACACAGGCCTCCCTATTTACAGCGGTGGTTTGATATACTAGTGACTACAACTACAACCCACTGTTTGGCCGAATTTTTGCTTTGACTTGCATTAAACAACGGGTGTAGACTTTTTATAGCTACTCTATGTGAGTTATTCACTCAGAGGGAACTTTTATGTCGGAACATTGGTTCCCCTATATGCAGGTAGATAGAGCTCTGGTCTAAAAATATAATGGTATTATAATGGACTTTATGACATGGTACAGCCCTATCACTTACAGTATTTGTGTGTGTATTTGTGTGCCATGTTGACATAGCACTTCTGCATTCCACTTTTTTCTGTCTGCCAGCATTACATTATTTAATATTCCTTTATTTAAATGTATTGATTGTTTCTGAATAGTTCACAGTATGAATGAATCATATGCATGCCTTAAAAATGAACTGTGTAATGATGTTTGCTTTGTATGATCTCTTTCGATTTAAATAATAAGCTAGAACTTGAAAATCATTTCCAGATTTTTATATTTTCACAAAACTTGATTTCAACCTAGGTCGTCATTGTCGTTTGCGTCGCATTCTGGGTAGTGATGTCAAAAGTGGGTGCGGCCAGTTTCACCTGTGTTTTTAACAGTAGCTACTACAATTAGCAGCTGGTGGCAGCGATGAATGCTGTTCAGCCTTTTCAGTTCGAGCCAGAGTGTGATCACAGACATGAGGAGAGAGAGGAATAAACCGTCAATGAAAATGGATATGAGAATGTAGATGACAGGTGTGAAGAACCTCGAGTTGGTCACTTTCGGTGTGGTGCCTTTTTGGCTGCTGCTTGTCAAAGCTGACTGAGAAAGAGGGCATCTGCTTTAAAGAGCTCCGTTTCATTTCCACCGCTGACTGTGTTCACTGTTGTCATCAGGTAAAATACACATATTAAATCATCATCAAAGATGATGTCACGAACTCAGTCGTTGTGGTCAGTGATTGGCAAGTGTACATCAGCTTCCCATTGTACAGCTAACTCGGAGATGCACAGCTCTGTCTGAGTGGATTCATCAGACATAAGTGGTGAACACTGTACACTTAGTACTTCATCACATTTATTCAATCATAAAAAGATAAATTAATAGTTAAGGAAGAAGCGGGTTGCTAAAGAGGACATGGACAAGAATAAATACGAGATTGTGGATATTTTAAAAGGAGTCTCATTCAATTATTTTGTACATATGTTGGGTACATTTTGGTGACAAGCTTCCACAGGCATATTATACTTTTATGAATATAGTTAGGAATTGATGTATAACACAATATTTGATGCTTTATATACTATTTATATGGCTTGGGGTGGCGCGGCGGCACGGCTCGCTTAAAACCCGGAAATGTATTTTCAGCGTGAGAGAAAGCTTATCTGCAGTTAGATTGGTTGCAAACTGCGACGGTGTGTGCTGATGATTCTTTTTTTTTTTTTTTTTTTTGAATTGTGGGGAAATCAGTGGCAGACTGATTAGCCATTCATGAAAACAGAACAAAACGCACACGCCGCGACAGTCCACTTCGGTTCAGCTGCGTCGCTCAGTGTGTGGCAGCCTTTAGCTCAGCATTTTTTTTAAAATATATTTTTTTAAACTTTATAGCAATGGTAGTCGTTTAAAATAAAAGTGTGCAGATTTAAACATTTAACTAATATAAGAAAGGGCAACACTGTACGGCGGCAAACGGCAACCGTTTTACGTAATTAAGCTCAGAATGCATTGCGCATGCAAAAACATGGTGGCCACCATGTGTCAAATTATGGTGTAATGTGTAACACTATTTCAAAAATAGAAGTCAGTGGTTGTATTTTAAGATGTATTTCTCATTAATATTTACGATCACTGGGCTTTGTCAAATCCAACGCAACCGGATGCACTCGTTACCACGGCTACGACAATGGATCGCGCCGTGTGTATTGTGCTGGTCAAAAAATAAAATGGGGGGGGGGGGGGGGGGGGGAAACGTGTGGCGGTGATGGTCACAGGTGCTCGGGAGTAGATGTGCGTTCAAGGATTGCTTGAGGTACGTTCACGTACTTTTAATACGATACAGCTCACAAGCAGCCAACAAAACGTTATGTAGCCTAGCAAGCTAGTGCTAGCACTAACAGTTGTAGGTAAACATAAGTGGCGTTCTGTTGAATCATGCTGTAAAGTAATTTAATTATAATAAAATAATTGAAGTAAGTTAGCACTCATTATTTCTGTCAAGTTTGTAATGTTGGTTTGACCTGACGAGAATATTTTTGAAGATACTCAGTATACAGTACACAAGTAGAGACAGTAAATGAACAAGTCATTTAAAATGGACACATTGCTCCGTCTTGTGATCGGTTATCGCTTTTTTAAAACTCCCTGATCGACCCCAAAAATCCTGATCGTGTGATGTTTCATGGTTGATGTGGTTCTTTACCAGTCAAGGGGATACAGTCGGAGTCAGTCCAGGTTGAACCGATGTAACGAGAGGAAAAGTGAACAACAAATCAATCCCGGGATGACTTACTGTTTTGTGCATTATTTTGCAGTTGTTTGTTACAAATCTGTCAAATGTTGCATGCCGCAAGCTCTGCCATGTGTATTGTCCGAGAGGCCCTGTTTACCAAAAAATAAGCCAGAATGCAAGATATTCTGCTGCAGGAGGTGAGGCAAAAAGCCACGACTGATTTCACTGTGCATTTGTGGCATTTCACTGAGCTGATATGTATCTGTGCTGATGCCGTTCTTGGCTGTCATATTCTTGGAACATTTTCTTTCACGTCAGTGCTATTGTATATTTGAGAACAAGTCACAAAATAAAAAAAAATCAACAATACTGTGATTCATAAAGACAATACGCATAAAGTGTATGGGTCTTTTTCATATAATTTAAAAAATAACAGTAAAGTCACTTTGTATTTTTTTTTCCCCTTTCTAATTTAGCAATGTTTTCTATGCTGGCTTTGTGAGGTGTCTCCGATGCTGAAACCACCATGCTTGAAGTCATATTTCTTTTAAATTTATTTATAATTTTTGTCCATAAGAGTAAAGACAAGCAATACACTAATTTCGTGGCAGTCCAGTGCAAATGTAATCTGAACAAGATTTCTTAAACATGTATGGGAAAAATCATAAACAATGCTGACTTATATTTTGACACATCTTTGTTGATAGAACCCACTGGCTGAGCAAATGGTGGTGGCCCACTGAAATACACATAACGGTAAAGACAAACAGCTTCGCAGCAACCATGTGAATTGCACAATTGACATGCCTTGCCCTTCAAACTCTGGAAATACAAGTGCATAATTAAGATATTACACTTTTGTCTTTATACAGTCATGATAACAGTGAAGCTATGCAATTGTTCTGACACATTCACAGTCATACATACCTCAGAAAATATTTTGCTCTCTGCTATTTTGTGAAGGCAAAATGGCTGCCACATCTTGACACGTAAGATCACAGATCTCTCTGGTCTATTGCAACAACATAATGACGCTAAAGACAGCTTGAGTCACATTGGACCGTTTGTAAAACAACCAAAAAAGATGCAGTTTTGTTAGTTTTCATGGGAAAAAAACATGTTATACAAAAGATGAACAATCCTGGAAAATCCTCGCCCAAATTTCTTCAAATATTTTTTTTGCTCCAAGTAAGGCCTTTGAGAATACATTTTCCATACTGCTTCTCCTCACTAGGGTCGCGGGCATGCCGGGGCCTATCCTAGCTGTCTTCGGGCGAGAGGCGGGGTACACCCTGAACTGGTCGCCAGCCAATCGCAGGGCGCATAGAAACAAACAACCATTCGCACTCATATTCACACCTACGGGCAATTTAGAGTCTTCAATTAACCTAGCACGCATGTTTTTTGGATGTGGGAAGAAACCGGATTACACGGAGAAAAGCCACGCAGCCACGGGGAGAACATGCAAACTCCACACAAGTGAGGCTGGATTTTAACCCGGGTCCTGAGAACTGTGAGGCAGCTATGCTAACCAGTCGCCCACTCCTATTGAATTTTTGAAAATGATTATTGTTACCTCAGTTTTGAAGCCATGATTTTACAAAGTATCTTCTGTTCTTCAGCATGCATATGCCATGTTTCATAAAGACATTTTTTTTTATTTAAGTATATTTTAAAGCTAAAGTGACAGTGACATTGACACCCAACATCTACGGCACGAAAGTAAAAAGCACATTGAATTACTTGCACTTAAAGTAACACAACCAGGAACATGAGCCAAATGAGGGACAATATGTTCCGCAACTTAAAACAGATTTTCCCCTTTTACTTATGGCGTATCCTCAAAAAGCTACTGGTACCCCGCTTGCAGTTGATTGGTCGCTAGTTGATTAAAATTCATCTGTCTTTTCTATGCATATGATGATCAGTGAGGTGGTTTGAAATTGAAACATGAAGATTATGACTTGTTCACAATACCTTGTCAGGTTCCCCTTGCTATGATATAACGTGTGCTAAATTGTGCAGACAAGTTCATGGAGCTTGTGATACAGTAAAACACTAATAATACACACAGGACATTTTCATTGTCTGGCCAGGCTGCAATCGTTCTTGGCAGAATTTCAAAAGCACTGTACAGAGATACATTGGAAATCTATACTTCCTCTGCTGTTCACATTTACTGAGGAACCTGATCATCTCACAACATATAATGGAGGAAGTGCAAGTCACCCCTATCGCTTATCATACTGTACACAGCAGTCCTTAATAAAAAGCAGTCCTGCAAATGCTTTTACAACAGATGCTGGTCAGAATCAATAAATGGCACTTGTGCTACTATAAAACTAGGTTAGGACTACTAAAGAATCAATGTGCACTTTTTGAAACTCAAGGCGATTTGATGCCACAACAAACTGTAATTTAAATGCCAGCAAATGCAAAGTGTCATATTTATTTTCTATTGAGAGTAGAAATCATTCATATAATAGTTCCCAGCCATTTTCAAATTCTATCAAAATCACTCTACAAACTTACACATCTACATTTATCAAAGCTAAAAGCATATTGGTACTGTAAAAAGCTAGTGCCGTCTAAAATATCAGTTTATTGGTGTTCATCTAAAGCAATCTTCAGTCTGAACTGAGGCTAAATTTCAGGTCTTGCTCTATTTCTGGTGGTAGCTTTGTCAGCAGTCTTGTGCTGGAAATGCTCCCTGATGAGCCGGGTTATACTGCTGATGCCCATCTCCCGTGGAAGTCACTATCCAAATGAATTATTCTCCTACTTTGCTAAGGGCTACCTGAAATATTCAACATCCTTTCGAGACTTTCCCTATTAGTAGTACCATTGAAATATAAATGAACACTTTGAGCAGATGAATACAATTGGGCATGTAGTGCATCATTTTGGTTTGGTCAAAGTTATTGATTTATGACTGGGTCCTATCATTTGCATACTCCGTCCATCCATTTTATGTTTGCTTGTCCTTATTAGAGTCAATAATTGGCTGGTGCCTAGCCCAGCTGACTTTGAGCGAGAGGCGGGGTACACCCTGGACTGGTTGGCAGTCAATCGCAGGGCACATACAGGTATACACAACCATTGTCACTCACATTTACACCTTGGGGCAATTTAGAATCTTCAATTAAATACCAAGCTAGCATGCAAAGAAAAGAAAAAACAAAACAAAAACACGTTTTAGAAATTTTAATGATACGGTATATGCCTTTTCTTAAGAAATACAGACCTGTGGTGGTGGTGGTCAACAGTGCTCGGGAGAAGCTGTTCAGTCAAGGATTGCTTGAGGTATGTTCACGTACTGTTAATACGATACGGCTCATAAGCAGCCCACAAAACGTTATGTAGCCTAGCAAGCTAGTGCTAGCATTAACGGTTGTATGTAAACATGCCGGCGTTCTGTCGAATCATGCCCTAAAGTTTTGGGGTGTGTGAAGTAATTTAATTTCAGTAAGTTAGCACACAATATTTCCGTCATGTTGTAAAGTTGGTTTGACCTGACTGATTAGAATACATGACCTGACGAGAATGTTTCTAAATATACTCAGTATAGAGTGCACAAGTACAGTGGGTACGGAAAGTATTTAGACCCCTTAAATTTTGCACCCTTTTTTTAAATATTGCAGCCATTTGCTAAAATCATTTAAGTTCATTTTCTTCTACATTAATGTACACACAGCATCCCATATTGACAGAAAAAAAGGAATTGTTGATATTTGTGAAATATCACAAAGCCAAAAGTATTCAGAGCCTTTGCTCCATATTTAGTAGAATCACCCTTTTGAGCTAATGAGTTTTTCACACCTGGATTTGGGGATCCTCTGCCATTCCTCCTTGCAGATCCTCTCCAGTTCTGTCAGGTTGGATGGTGAATGTTGGCGGGCAGCCATTTTCAGGTCTTTCCAGAGATGCTCAATTGGGTTTAAGTCAGGGCTCTGTCTGGGCCACGGAGTTGTTCTGAAGCCACTCCTTCGTTATTTTAGCTGTGTGCCTAGGGTCATTGTCTTGTTGGAAGGTGAACCTTCTGCCCAGTCTGAGGCTCTGAGCACTCTGGAGAAGGTTTTCCTCCAGGATAACCCAGTACTTGGCCGCATTCATCTTTCCTTCGATTGCAACCAGTCGTCCTGTCCCCGCAGCTGAAAAACACCCCCACAGCATGATGCTGCCACCACCGTGCTTCATGCTTGGACAGGTGATGAGCAGTGCCTGGTTTTCTCCACACATGCCACTTAGAATTAAGGCCAACAATTTCTATCTTGATCTCATCAGACCAGAGAATCTTATTTCTCACAATCTTGGAGTCCTTCAGTTTTTTTCCATGCGGGCTTTCATGTGTCTTGCACTGAGGAGAGGCTTCCGTCGGGCCACTCTGCCATAAAGCCCCGACTGGTGGAGAGCTGCAGTGATGGTTGACTTTCTAGAACTTTCTCCCATCTCCTGACTGCATCTCTGGAGCTCAGCCACAGTGATCTTTGGGTTCTTCTTGACCTCTCTCACTAAGGCTCTTCTCTCCCAATTGCTCAGTTTGGCCGGACGGCCAGCTCTAGGAAGAGTTCTGATCGTCCCAAACGTCTTCCATTTCAGGATTATGGAGGCCACTGTGTTGTTAGGAACCTTTTTGTAACCTTGGCCAGATCTGTGCCTTGCCACAATTCTGTCTCTGAGCTCTTCAGGCAGCTCTTTTGACCTCATGATTCTCATTTGCTCTGACCAGCACTGTGAGCTGTAAGGTCTTATATAGACAGGTGTGTGGCTTTCCTAATCAAGTCCAATCAGTGTAATCAAACACAGCTGGTAGTGGCTCCAATGAAGTTGTAGAACCATCTCAAGGATGAGCAGAAGAAATGGACAGCACCCGAGTTAAATATGAGTGTTACAGCAAAGGGTCTGAATACCTATGGTTGTGTGATATTTCAGTTTTTTTTTTTTTTTTTAATAAATCAGCAAAAAATTCAACAATTGAATTTTTTTTCAGTCTATAGGGTGCTGTGTGTGCATTAATGAGGCAAAATGAACTTAAATTATTTTAACAAATGGCTGCAATATAACAAAGAGTGAAAAATTGAAGGGGGTCTGAAAACTTTCCGTTCCCACTGTATATACAGTAAATGAACAAGTCCTTTAAATAGACACATTGCTCCACCTTGTGATCAGATTGGTGATCGGTTATCGTTTTTTTTGTTTTTTTAAACTCGCTGATCTGTAATCGGCCCCAAAAATCCTGATCGTGTAAAGCCTAGTTTATATATTTACCATCTTTTAAAATCTGAGCAATTTAGTTTCATAATAGCTTGCTGCTGGTGACCCTTTGGTTTGATCCCGGGAAAATAGGCTCAGCAAGTTAATGTAGGGCAGTTTCTTAAAAAAAAAAAAAAATGTTTACAGAAAAAAAACAAAGTGGCTTGTTTAATGACAAGTGTTCTTATATGACACGGATCATAAAAGCAAGCCCTTGCTAGGACAGACTAAATATAATTTGGTTTAATTTGAACAAACCTTTATACGTGTTAAGAGCTGCCAGTGCAAGACTGGCTGAATGTTTCATGCTTGGTTTGCTCATCTCATGTGTCAAAAAGGATTAAAGTGTGCTCCTGAATGCCATGATAGAAGAGACAGTCTGCCTTTTAGCCATACTAAAATGAATAACCCTTTCAACTCCTCACAGATTCAGTCTTTGTCCTCAGGTCACGGACCTCACTTTAACGTGTAACAGAGTGTAGAAAATGTCACTTTGCAGCAATTGGTCTTGTTATCTTAATAACAAATAATATAAGGCTTATACTGAACCTCATATTTTTCATTCTCAATCCTTCATTGCATACACATTGCAGAAAGTTTAAGTAGACATTAGTAATCAATCTGACTGGTATTTTATCCTTGTTAAACAATGTTTTGCAATCTTCTGCCACTTGTCTTTGTCGTGCCCATCTTAAATATACTCGTTCACTAAATAATAATTCATTTGAATTCCAAATTTGGCAAGGGTGTGAACAATTTAGGCCGAAGTGTGATCGTAAGTATACTCATAGCGGCCTTTTCTTTTTCCTTGATGTTAAAAAAAAAAAAAAAGAAAAATGAAGCCAAGAGGATGAATGGGACTCCAAAAATGATGTTCCGTCTTTACTGGGATGCTGAAAGATTGAGAGATAGCCTGTGGATACAAATAGAGAGAGAGAGAGAGAGAGCAAGGGAGAGAGAAGCGAGTTACTGTATGTGAGAAAGATGAGCCGAAAGCAGGGGATGAAAAAGAATACAAAGAGTGTGACTGACTGCAAACTAACCGGAAGATACAGCAACGATTTGAAGCCCTGTTCATTACTGACTGATACATAAGTTATATATTTTGGGGGGGGGATTTAAGAAATTAATTTTTGGAAAAAAAAATCTACCCAGTGGGGCTCCACTAAATGTTAACTTAGCCGTGAAAGAAGAGTGATTCATCTCGCCAAACTTTCATATCTAACTTTGGAAAGCAATTGCAGCCTCTGTACTGTGAAGCTGAAATAGCAGCAAATGTGGACAGCTCAGGAGGCAACTTTTAATTGGTGTAGTTTTCCTTTTCTGTCCCCCCCCCGGCTTTCAGGATTCATCATATATTTACAGTATATGAAAATGACAGTCACAGTTTGATATAATTTCGTTTATACTGTATCATTCTAGACAGTGCAGTTTCACATGTCCCTGAGATGGATATGGAGATCTTAATCGATTAGTACATTTAAATAAACAATTTTCAAATAACGGAATGCTGGTTAAAAAAAAAAAAAAAAAAAAAGGAATTGAAATTCAGTGCCCACAAAAGGAAGTAGTATACATAAAGAGCGCTGTTGTGTGCAGAATGCCTGTGGCCTATCATACAATACAATAATAGCGTTTTTCCCCCCCCATTTTTATTTATTTTACTTTTTTGTTTTAGAGTAGCATGGCAGCCTTCACTGATGATGATTTTGTAATTTGTAGCAAAAAGTGTCATAGACACTATTGGGTCTCCGGACTCCTCAAAATAATTTACAATATAGTACAAAAACACATTAAAGTGGCATATTATTACAAAAAAATGTATATGGATAGATTTTATTAAACATTAAACCTCATTAGACCGCTCTAATGCTGTGAACTTTGGCACTTATTCCATAGCAAGGACTTAAAAACGGTGTGTGCAGAATTTCCCCCTGCCCCACAAATAGACTCAGTAGTAATTTGAAGCTTGTTATCTGATGACATGTTTGATTTTCAGTCAGATTTTGGGCCCTCCACATTTAGGTTGAAACCTGTGTGAGCCAGCCGATGTCAGCACTGGATTGATATTATTGAAAACGACTACCAGTTTCGTTTTCCTGAGCAAAAAATACTTGAACTTGTTTGTGAAATATAGGCCATCGCACCTTTTAGGTCCTTTTAAGAGATGAAATTAAATCAGTTAAATCCACACTGAAGGCTCAGGTAGCAAATACACCGCCCGCCATTAGATGCAAAGCTCAAACCAGCTAAGCCACAACGTATGACATTTCTTTCAAGTTTGGTCTGTGTCTGTGGCTGTGAAGTCAGTGATGTCACATCATGGAGTGAGGCTATTTGAGCAATTCCTTTCTTTTTGATGTGAGTGATAGAAATTGATTTGTGTGTGAGAAGAACGTATGATAGAACCCCATAACCTTAATCATAAATACTATTTTGATATTTTTGCCAATAACTTGAATACAGAAGATTGAAGCGGTTGGCTTTTTGAAATGCTGACAAACGTCTGTTGCCAAATATTACATAATAATCTCTCTCTCTTTTTAAAAAAATAATATCACAAGATTCAGATAATCTGTAGAAATCTTAGCAGGAAGACAACTAACATTGAATGCCCTGACCTTCAAACCCTCAGGTGGGACATTAAAAACTGGCATCATTATGTAAAGCAAAGCAAAGCAAATTTATTTATAGAGCACATTTCATTCATTCACATTCATTTCTTTCATGTCTTCAGGACCTAAACCATTTAGTGATTTACCACCAGTAGAAGAACGTTAAAATCTATTCTAAAGCTGACTGGGAGCCAGTGTAGAGACTTTAGAATTGGAGTAATATGTTCTGATCTCTTTGTTCTGGTCAGAACCCGAGCTGCAGCATCCTGAAGGAGCTGCAGCTGTTTAATGCTCTTTTTGGGGAGTCCAGTCGGAAGACCATTACAATCGTCAAGTCTACTTGAGATAAAAGCATGGATGAGCTTCTCCTGTTCTGCTTGGCACATGCAAGCCTTCACTCTGGATATGTTCTTCAGATGATAGAGGGCAGTTTTATTAATTGATTTGATAAGACTGTCAGGTCGGAATCTATCAGTACACCAAGGTTTCGGACTTGGTCTTTGTTTTTTTGACTCCAGGTGTTTCCTAACAGCAATTGTCTTTTCTTTATTGCCAAAAACAATTATCTCAGTTTTGTTGTGGTTCAATTGAAGAAAAATTTGCCTCATCCAGTCATTTATCTGTTGTAGACAGTGACACAACACCTCAATTGAAATATAGTCATCAGGAGACACTGCTATATATAACTGTGTGTCATCTGCATAACTATGATAGTCAAAATTAAAGTTCTGAAGAATTTGACCCAAGGGTAGCATATACAGGCTGAACAGGAGGGGTCCAAGAACTGACCGTTGAGGGACCCCTTAGGTCATTGCCATTCGATGACATTAATCACTTCCATCCATCCATCCATTTTCTGAGCCGCTTCTCCTCACGAGGGTCGCGGGCGTGCTGGAGATTGGCGTTCCCGTCGATCCACCTCGCGAATGTACGCTCCCTACCCAACAAAATGGATGAGCTTCATCTTCTGTTAAAGACCAGTAAAGACTTCGGACGTTCCGCGGCCATGTGCTTCACGGAGACCTGGCTTTGCGACGCTGTACCCGATGGCGCCGTCATGCTTCCCGGCTTCAACATTCATCGAGCGGACCGCGACATGGAATCATCGGGGAAAACAAAGGGCGGCGGGATATGCCTCCATATAAACGAAAAATGGTGTACGGACGTCACGGTGCTCAGCACACACTGTAGCCCGCATCTGGAGTCGCTGTTTTTGAACTGTAAACCATTTTACTCGCCACGTGAGTTTGCATCGTTTATACTGGCTGGAGTCTATATTACACCGCAAGCTAACACGAACGCCGCATTGCTAACGCTCGCCGAACAAGTCAACGAAAAAAACACCCGGACTCACCCCTCATTATTCTCGGGGACTTTAACAAAGCTAAACTCAACCACGAACTCCCTAAATACAAGCAGCACATCGACTGTCCTACCAGGGAAAATAATACTTTAGACCACTGCTACACTACGGTAAAAAACGCATACCGTGCTATACCTCGTGCAGCCCTTGGCTCGTCTGATCACTGCTTAATTCACTTAATACCGACGTACAAGCAAGAACTTAAATGTGCGAAGCCAACAGTGAAAACAGTCAAAAAGTGGACCAATGAAGCCAAGATGGAACTTCAAAGCTGTTTAGACTGCACAGACTGGAGTGTCTTTGAAAATTCAGCTGGCAGCCTGGATGAATATACGGACACTGTCACATCCTATATCAGTTTCTGTGAAGAGGTTTGTGTACCAACAAAATCATTTCGGACATTCAACAACAACAAGCCGTGGTTCACTGCTAAACTTAAGCAGCTTCGCCAAGCTAAGGAAGATGCATATCAGAGCGGGGACAGGGCCCTGTATAATCGAGCTAGAAACCAGCTTACTAAAGAAATTAACATTGCAAAGAGGATCTATGCAGCAAAGTTGGAAAAACAGTCTAGCGCGAACGACTCAAAAACAGTCTGGCGTGCATTCCAATCGCTGACTAATTACAAGCGACGATCCCCCCAAGCTGAGAACAATAGCACACTAGCCAACGACTTGAATACCTTCTATTGCAGATTTGAAAAGGACAGTTTCACTCCACACACCCACCCGGCCGCACCCGCGACCACAACCACACCTCTGACTTCTGCGTTAATCATCCATGAACAGGATGTGAGACGCATCTTCAAACAACAGAAGATTAACAAAGCGGCAGGACCGGACCATGTGTCCCCATCCTGCCTCAAAGTCTGCGCGGACCAGCTCGCTCCAGTCTTCACTCAGATCTTTAACAGATCTTTGGAAATATGCGAAGTTCCATCCTGTTTCAAACGCTCCACCATCATTCCAGTCCCCAAGAAACCTGCAATCTCTGGTTTGAATGACTACAGGCCTGTCGCTTTGACATCTGTGGTCATGAAGTCCTTTGAACGTCTCGTGCTGGACCACCTCAAGAGTGTCACAGGTCCCCTGCTGGACCCCCTGGAGTTTGCCTACCAAGCGAACAGGTCTGCGGATGATGCAGTCAACATGGGACTGCACTTCATCCTAGAACACCTCGACAGTGCAGGGACCTACGCGAGGATCCTGTTCGTGGACTTCAGCTCAGCGTTCAACACCATCATCCCTGAACTCCTTTCAACCAAGCTTCTCCAGCTCAGCGTCTCACCTGCCATCTGCCAGTGGATTTACAGCTTTCTGACGGGCAGGACACAGCAGGTCAGGCTGGGGGAGGCCACCTCATCCACATGCAGCATCAGCACTGGGGCGCCCCAAGGTTGTGTCCTCTCTCCGCTGCTCTTCTCTCTCTACACGAACGACTGCACCTCAGCGAACCCGACTGTCAAGCTCCTGAAGTTTGCAGATGACACCACTGTCATCGGCCTCATCAAGGACGGTGACGAGTCTGCATATCGACAGGAAGCGGAGCGGCTGGAGCTGTGGTGCGGCCGACACAACCTGGAGCTGAACACGCTCAAGACGGTAGAGATGATCGTGGACTTCAGGAGGCATCCTTCGCCACAGCTGCCCCTCACGTTGTCCAGCTGCCTTGTGTCAACCGTCGAGACTTTCAAGTTCCTGGGAATTACAATCTCTCAGGACCTGAAGTGGGCGACCAACATCAACTCCGTCCTCAAAAAGGCCCAGCAGAGGATGTACTTCCTGCGGCTTCTGAGAAAGCACGGCCTGCCACCGAAGCTGCTGAGACAGTTCTACACAGCGGTCATCGAATCAGTCGTGTGTTCTTCCATCACAGTCTGGTTTGGTGCTGCTACAAAAAAGGACAAACTCCGACTGCAACGGACAATCAAAACTGCTGAAAGGATTGTCGGTACCCCCCTACCCACCATTGTTGACTTGCACGCTGCCAGAACTAAGACAAGGGCGTGCAAAATCCTCTCGGACCGTCCGCACCCCGGTCACCAGCTCTTCCAGCTCCTTCCCTCAGGTAGGCGCTACCGATCAACGCAAACTAGAACTAGTAGACATTCCAACAGCTTCTTCCCTCTTGCGATCAACTTCTTAAACACCTAACCTATAATTCCATTACAACAAGCTGGAAATTGTTTGACTTGAGTTCGTTGCCACATTTCTGTGGGGCCAATTACGTATTACTCGTGCACTCACTGTAGTTGTCTCGCCATGCTGCACTATTTGCATATACTGGCCACTCATGCCAGAGTAGCATCTGCTCCATTTGCACACTGATTGAGGAGTATCTGTAACATTTGCACAACCAACATTGTCCCAGATGATCGCAGTACTCGTCACTTTAAACCGCATACACTCCTTGAAGTCTCAGCGCCCTTTGCACAATGGTCATTGCACCGGACTCTTGCAATATTAGTCGTTCGAACTGCTCTAAGTGCTAGAGGACTCTGCATCTTTTTGCACAATTGTTTTTTGTCAATGTCTTTATGTCCCCAAAGTGTTCTGTAAATTGACTGTCTGTTGTACTAGAGCGGCTCCAACTACCGGAGACAAATTCCTTGTGTGTTTTGGACATACTTGGCAAATAAAGATGATTCTGATTCTGATTCTGATTCTGATCCCAGCTATCATCGGGCAGGAGGCAGGGTACACCCTGAACTGGTTGTCAGCCAATCGCAGGGGACATATAAACAAACAATTCGCACTCACAGTCACACCTACGGGCAATTTTAGAGTCTCCAATTAATGCATGTTTTTGGGATGTGGGAGGAAACCAGAGTGCCCGGAGAAAACCCACGCAGGCACGGGGAGAACATGCAAACTCCACACAGGCGGGGCCGAGGATCTCAGAACTGTGAGGCTGACGCTCTAACCAGTCGTCCACCGTGCCGCCTAATCACTTCCAATGGTTACAAAATAACTCCTCAGTATTCAACCTTATATCATTGAGCACTTTGATAAGTGCAGCTTCTGTACTGTGATGAGTTCGGAAACCTGATTGCAATTTGTCGAAAAGTCCACTGATGTTCAAGAAATAGCTGAGTTGATGAAAAATAATGGCTATGAAAGGGACATTTGAGATGGGTCTATAGCTTCCTAACATGGAAGCGTCCAGCGTTCTATTTTTTAGCAGAGGCTTAATGCTAGCTACTTTAATAGGTTTCGAAAACTCGCCTGACTGAAGTGAACAATAGATTTACTGCAAATCAGTTGGCACAGACTTTGCAATAGCTTAAAAAAAGTCAGATGGTATTGAGTCAAGACAGCTCGTTGATGGTTTCACCTGCTAAACCTTTTTCTCTCCAGTTTTTCGGTCAACTGTATCAAATTCTGACATGGTAATAGAGTTTTTCCTGGGTGGCTTCAGATGTAGTATCATTTGATCATTTTGATGATTTGTGCTGTTATTTCACCTGATTGATTGTATTTTTTCACAAAAATAACAAGAAAATTCAATTCATTCATCTGCTGTTGGACTTCTGGGGCTATCTGATTCGAGGGGTTTTGTGAGCTTGTCAACCACAGCAAATAGAATGTGAGTATTGTTGAAGTTCTTACTGATGATTTCAGAAAAGTGTTGCTGTCTAGCCCTGACTAACTCTTGGTGGAAATTACAAAGACGTTGTCTGTAGAGGTCATAGTCAATTTGGAGTTTAGTTTTTCTCCACTCATGTTCTGCTTTCCTACACTTTGATTTAGAGGTCTTTACCATCATTGTGCTCCTCCACGGTGTTGGAGGTCGCCTCAAGATTGTCTTAGTTTTAATATTATTTACTTTACTATTTGACACTTGTTCCATCCATCCATCTATTTTCTGAGCCGCTTCTCCTCACTAAGGTCGCGGGCATGCTGGAGCCTATCCCAGCTGTCATCGGGCAGGAGGCGGGGTACACCCTGAACTGGTTGCCAGCCAATCGCAGGGCACATACAAACAAACAACCATTTGCACTCACATTCACACCTACGGGCAATTTAGAGTCTCCAATTAATGCATGTTTTTGGGATGTGGGAGGAAACCGGAGTGCCTGGAGAAAACCCACGCAGGCACGGGGAGAACATGCAAACTCCATACAGGCGGGGCCGGGGATTGAACCCGGGTCCTCAGAACTGTGAGGCTGACGCTCTAACCAGTCGCCCACCGTGCCGCCTGACACATGTTCATAAAATAAAAAAATTGCTGGTGTTGCCTCATTTAAAATGGTATTACAGCTACTTTCTGTTAGCCACGTTTCATTTAGTAGCAAAGTGTTAGATCGTTAATGTCAAGCTCAGGCCCGGGGGCCAAATTTGACCCACGATGTAATTATATTTGGCCCGCAGGACCATATTAAATGTTTATTAGAGCTGGCCCGCCAGTATATAGCACATGCGCCACTAATATTACAAATCCCAGAATGCTTTGCTAGTTTGTTGGCCCATCAATCTAGACCAGCGAGTCGTTAGCAACTATGCTACCAGTCTCCTTTTGAGCAAATTTACACTTCCCCTTCCCAAAGATGGCCAAACGAACGATGGAAAACGGGTAATTTCCAAGACAGGTGGGAGGCAGATTATCTCTTCACTAAAGTAAAAGACAGACCTGTTCGTCCTGTGCGGAGCAACGTGGCTGTAACAAAGAATATAACATCATTGAATTAATGTTTTTTTTTTTTTTTTAATGCCCTTTATCAACTCCTAGCCAGGGACTGTTAATAGTTTGCGGTTTGGATTTTTATTGAAGGACATTCTTATTTTTTGGGTTGTTTTGTAGTTGCCCTTTGAAAAAAGATTTACATCAAAAAGAAAGGTAGTTGGAGATAAATAGAAGATAGAGAGACAGAGGAATTCATGTTATCCATCCATCCATCCATCCATTTTCTGAGCCGCTTCTCCTCACTGGGGTCGCGGGCCTGCTGGAGCCTATCCCAACTATCATTGGGAACATACAAACAAACAGCCATTCACACTCACATTAACACCTACGGGCAATTTAGAGTTGACAATTAACCTAACATGCATGTTTTTGGGATGTGGGAGGAAACCGGAGTGTCTGGAGAAAACCCATGCAGGCACGGGGAGAACATGCAAACTCCACACAGGCGGGGCTGGGGATTGAACCCAAGTCCTCAGAACTGTGAGGCAGACACTCTAACCAGTCGTTCACCGTGCCATCTCATGTTATCTATTTAAATAAAAAACAACAAACAAATACCACTGATATCTTTTATCGCAAATTTGATTTCTCATGTGGTTATAATATTAAAGTATGTTTATTTCAGATTCAGTGTTTCAGCAAAATGTAAGTTTGTTGTCAAATGATAAACCTTAACACTACATTTCTGCAGAGAAGGGAAACATGCATATCACAGTGATTTTTCATTAAATATTGCGTTTGGCCCGCTACGTTGTCCCAATTTTTAATTTGGCCCACCGTGAATTCGAGTTTGACACCCCGGTCTAGATCATAGGTTGTAATGATGTCATTAATCAACATTGATTTATTACCCAGTGACTTGATATTGAAAAGAGCTAGTCTCGCAGAGATAACAGGAACAATGGTTTGATAGATTCACATTTTATCCTCACTAAGTTTTTAGTTCTACTTTTGTGCCATATTTCTTTGACTAACTTTCTGTCCCTTGTAATTACAGGGATGAAACATGCTTGATCTCCATAGGGGTCTGACTTATTCTGGAAAAGACCCCACAGACATCAGTCAGATTTGCAAATAAGATTCTTCATGGGTGGAGGAGGGGCCCTTCGCATCTTAGTGGACGGTGGTTTCAGGCGAGGGGGGATGGGAGGAAGATCTTGGTGTGGTGTGTGCGTTCCTCAGATTGTTTGAATGACGCTGATGAATCCATCTGTGCCTCGTGTCGCCTTATCTCTTGTTCCTCCGATTCTTTGGGAACAACTGCATCTTTTTGTCCTTAAGCAATGTCACCAAGGCCTGTGTTTTCTTTTCGGGTCGCTGAATTTTACACAGTAAAAAATGTTGGCACCCAATAACTTCACCCCTTGCCTATTTAGACAGAAACCGTCTGCCTTGTAAAGATGTCTGCGCTCCCAAAAAACGCAGAAATTGTCAATGAAACTCACGGATAGTGCAGTACACACTTCTTTGAGCCACTTATTCATTTGACTGACCCTACTGAAACGTTCATTTCCAAATCCTACCATTGGGAGAAGTCCACTTACTGTATGAAAACCTCAGCATCCAAACTTTGCACTTTTGTTAGGAGATCAATGAAATCTCGCTTCAGTACCTCTGATTGCTGCTTGACAACATCCAGGGGCCATGTGTGTATAATGACAAATTTCACAGTTGGGTGTTCATGAGTGATCTCCAGGATTTTTTTTGAGAGATATCAGACACTATTTAAGTGGTAAAACACAGTACTTTGATGTTCTTTGACATCCTTGACAGTTCCATCACCAACTATTAACGTTTGGGGTGCCATTTTTTTCTTGTATGATTTACTTGTAGTTTCATACCGTTCAGTAGTGGTGGGGGATGAGCATTCTTGGCCAGGGTCTTGTAAAAGTGGCTCAAATCTATTTGTAAGTCTGATGTCAATACTTTGCATTGACACGCGTGCTCTTTTCTTGCCCTTCGCTGTCGTGACCGTCCACAGCCGCTGATTTGGGGTTGAAGAAGCAAGCAATGCAGGCCAGCCGGATTCCTTGGTAATCTGGTGGTGTTGTGTCCTTCTTTTTAGATGTTGTCCCATATCATTGGGCTTTGTTCCTAGTAAATTGAAATGCTGGATGATCCATTCGCGTTTCCACCGTCCACATCTGTCCTCTTTGTTGAGCTAAGTGGCTACCTGTTAGCACACTTCTGCTCACGATTTTGAGACATTGGAAGAGTGGTTTCATTCCCCGACTGTCCCTTTACATCCACAAACACTTCGACGGTGGATTTTTGTTTCCAGAACCGACATCCTCTGTAGCAGACTATCATAATCCTCAGCAGAATAGAGAGTCATCTTGTTGCTGGTCTCGTTACCAATAGCAGGCCTGAGCTAATTAGCATTAGCTAAGGATATTGTCACGCAGGCTCAGGAATACTTCAGGAAACCACTGTCACTTGAAACACACTTCGTTGTACATCTTCCAATGAAAGTTAAAACTCTACCATGCAAAGCTTCATTAATTAGTGTCCTCGGTTTCTAAAGGCTTATTGCGTGCTCTTCAACGGAATGGTGATGTAACACAGTGGATAACATGCCCGTCCCATGTTTTTTTGGAACGCCTTTTAAGCATCAAATTAAAAATGAGATATTATTTGCAAAAAACAATAACATTGATCAGTTTGAACATTAAATATTGTGTCTTTGTGGTGTGTTCAATTGAATATAGGTTGAAAATTATTTGCAAATCATTGTATTCTGTTTTTATTTACACTTTGCACAACGTGTCAACTTCATTGGAATTGGGCTTTGTACATTATGATATCAATGAGGATTCTTGGGTACTTTACTTCAGCTACTAGAAATTAAAACGTGTGTAATAAAGTATGCAATATAACGTATAAAAATTCAAATACAGACCAGATGATAGTCTTGTTGCTATTTTGAAAAGCTGTTTGAATAAATTTAAATATTTACGTACATTTCCAGACTAAACCGTCCAATCAAATCAATTAAATACCGTAATAGTTTTACCAGCCCTTTTTTGATGTAGGTGACATCAACACTTCAAACGGATACTAGTTTAGTTTCATTGTATGTGTCATTACATTGTTCATTGTAATGATCCAATACGTTTACATTTAACTAGTTGCTTTTTAGATAGTCTAGTTCTGTTTGTTGGTGCCCCACAAACACACACCTTTATCTCAGTTACCTTTGGCCTTTTCTTGCTGAGACTCTCTCTGTGTCCACATCGCTCACTAAGCATCAAGAACAGGAAAGTGTTTGTTTCTCGTTAGCTGCGAGCTGCATCCTCCTGTGGGAGTCTGCAGTTTTGTAAGATTGCAGGATGCATAATTAGAGTTGGCAAAGCAGCACTGCCACGGGTGCTGTGCCTGGAGCGTCACAGCCTAAACTAAGAGAGGTGCAGGCAAAGTAGCCCCTTGGCTGTAATTCAAATAATTACATCTTCAGCTCTGTATTCCAAGCTATTTAGCATTTGTATGTTTTGTGTAACTTCAGAAAGGATATTTTTCTTAATAAAAAAAATTGACCTTTGCTTATAATATTTCTCTTCACTTGTGGACCAATGACTGTTTTGCTCTGCAGTAGCTCCACTTTGAAGCTTCTAGCAGCCAACCCAAATGCTCATTATTAATTAACACCACAGTTTGTCAGTGCTGGAAATAGAACACACCGAGGTCTTTGAAACATCTAAAATGCATTTAGACTCGCTTCAATGATGCAACTACCCAGTTTTACCTAAGAGTGATACAAACGGAATGCTTCATATCTTTTTAAAAAAAAATTTTTTACAGCTAAATGTACAGTTGTGATTGCACAAACTACTGTAAAGAATCACAATAATTCTCTAAACCAGTGGTTCTCAAAATTCTTTACACCAAGTACCAACTAAAAAGTGCTACCATGAAGAACAACATTAAAATAGAGTAACGTAGTAGGCCTAAATGTTCATAAAAGACAAAAAGAAGCCAGTTTAACATAAACAGTGTGAATGTTAACTCTGCGCTTGAAAATAGGAACAAAAATCTATCCCTCCATCCATCCATTTTCTTCCGCTTATCCGAGGTCTGGTCGCAGGGAAGCCCAGACTTCCCTCTCCCCAGCCATTTAACCCAGCTCCTCCAGAGGGATCCCGAGGTGTTCCCAGGCCAGCCGGGAGAAATGTCACTGTAACGCTAAACATAAATAACAAAATAATTACACCTTTTTGAATATTCAAATACGTCACAGATTTAGTTTCTTAATTTTTGTTCACAAAAATTGCTACCTCAAAGCTAACACACAATGAATGAAAAACGCCATTGACGGGCTAACAAAGATTAGCATCGAACTTGTGGCACTTATCTCTCAAAGTAATGAATATTGGTACACAGACACTAACCAATTGAAAATCACGAATTTATACATCCATCCATCCATTCTCAACACTGGTTATCCTCTTCTGGATCGCTGGGTGCAGGAGCCTACCCCAGCCGACCTCGGGCGAAAGGTGGACTCCACCCTGAACTGGTTGCCCGTCAGTCGCAGGGCACATATAGACATGGACAACCACTCGCACTCACCTTCACACCGTCACTGAGTGGGAACTGAACCCACTCTGCCTGCAAAGAAGTCAGGCGACTGTACCACTACACCATCAGTGACTCTGCTCTAAACAGTCCAAGGAATTAGTATCGTCCTAATTTCATTACCATCAGTTTTTGTGCTGTGTTCTATGCACAGATGGAAGAGTTTACGTACGTTGTGGTTTTGATGACTTAGATAAGTTTTAACACCTTTAGGGTTTGATCAGGGTGGTTCAAAGCTGAGAGTGAATCTGCATAGATGAGACTCAGCAGCTCTAAATCTGTGGCAGTCTTACAGGGATTGGGTTTTCCCTCAGGTAGAAGAGTTTCTCAAAGTTTGGTTCGTGAGTGAGGTAGGACATTTGCAGTGATGCATTTGCTGTATTGGGATATCCACTCCACTTCAGAGGTTATAGTTTTTAAATATTTGAAGGAATATCATGTCAAAGTCAAACTTTTATCTGACGGCATCTTGCGATGATGTTAGATTGTTCAAAAAGAATCTGAAATGTGTCCAAGTGATTGTCGAACTGAATGAAATGTAACCTTGATTGACCTATAATGTTCGGAGGGTGTCAACATAGCTTTTTTGTTTATTTAAGCTTGCAATGACCAAAATGTGCAGCTGAAAAAGAGATGGTTAGATGACGTACTTTACTAATAGATAAGACTGATATCTTCCAATTTGAATCAGTACTCTATTGTATACCTTCATTTTCAGTAATGTCGTTGTTTACTGAGATTTCTTTACAAAAAATATTGCAGTGTTAAGTCATAAATAGATTCGGCTGGGTAGTCAACAATACACATTACTGTCTTGTGGTTTGATGAAAGTCTTCAGTTTCAAAGGAGCATGCTGAAGTTCATCTGCAGTTGAAAATCATTTTGCAGTCACCCTTTAGGATCCTTTACTAGCACCGCTTCTGATATTTTATACAATCAATATCTCTTTGCTGGTGCCTGAGAATCTGACTTTTAAGTATTCACTGGCTCCTGAGGGCACTGAAATGTCTGTATTGTATGCAAGACTCCTGGCAGACTGTGATTCTACGCAAGCATAAAAACACTTGGATCTCAACTCTTGGAGCTTGCACAGTTAGCAGATGGTCTTTGCAATCTTGTGTGACGCTTGAAACAAGGTAGCCAATTTACACAAATTAATTGGTGGGAAATAGCAAATTCACTGTGCTGATGACATTTCTTAAAAAGGCTTGTGTATGATCATAACAATTCCTTTATCGCAAACACAAAAAGGCAGCTGTGGACCCATTGTTTTGTGGCTGTGTTACAAAATACTATAAGGTATTGGTCTGTTGTTTTTGAGAGGAAGTCTTTCCTGCTTTTTTCATGTTTTCCTTCTACATCATCATCCATTTGTATCTTTACGGCCATCACAGACCTCAGCCCAATCTATTTTCTCATCTCATTCCTGCACAGTTTATTCCATCTCAGTGCTATTAGAAGGGAATGAAATCACATGTACACAGCCACTTCACAAGCATACCACGCTGGGAAAATGATTCGTAAAATAGCTTTAGCAATTCCAAACAGCCGGGGGAGAATTTTCAGTGTTTGGATTATAGGAGAGTGACGAAAAATCCTCGCTCTTTAAGCCTTCTAAATGAGAGAACAGCAGATAGTGAAGGTAATAATTTTATTCCTTCCTCTCATATTTGAAAAGAAAGGAAAACAACTTCTGCTGCCTGAACAGCTATTCAGTTTTGTTCTCCTGGTGCATGGAGGAAATGAGGTGCCTTGCAAACACCATTTCCATCACTGAGAGACCAGTGAAAATGCGTTCATTCTGTGCACATATAACAACTCCGGTGCTTGTCGCATTGAGCAACTTTTAAATACAGTAGTAAGAAAAAGAGCAGAAGCTCGACTGTGATAAAACGGTCCAAGTGACAAGTACACAGTATATCCTATGGGCTACAGTAAACCAATGTTTAGCCATTACTTGGTTCATCTTATGATTATGCAGACAAATATTTCAGTTTGCTTGTTTGTAATTAACTGCTTAGAGCGGTGTTTTAAATAAACCTCAAGTAATGTTACATTTTAATCCAGTTAGTTTACTTTCTATACAATGTCTGTGCATGAAATAAGATCAGATAAGACAAAGGGACGTTGTATGAGCCACTTTGTTTTTATAGTGGAAATGAATATTGTATGTAAATTATATTTTGTTTGTGTTTGTATAAACATTTTTTTAGGTTTTATATTTTCTGAACAATTTTACCTTTTCTTTATTTGAAATTTGAGTCACACATGACCACTGTTTGCACAGTATTGTCTTTTTTTTTTTGTGGCAGAGCAAGAAGCAGGCTGCGCCAGAAGTCCTATGAGTATAATTGATTAAGAAAATAGTGTTAATTGGGTAGTCAATGTTGTGCCCGCTGGTAAACCCTGAGTCACCCGACAAGGACTTTGTTGTGCACAAGCGGGTGTCAAACTTGCAGTGAAATCATACATGACAAAACATGGGGAGGATATTAATCCAAATTATTAGATATGTTCCCTTTTGCTAAAAAAAAAAAAAAAAAAAAAGCAATTACACAGCAGGTCACTTAAAACATTTTAAATAAAAAATAAAATTATTCTCTCACAGATGCTAAGATTTGAAGCTTTGTTTAAACATACAAATTGCTTCCATTGCACACAGGCTTTGTTTTGTCTGTTGGCTCTGTCAGCAAAATACTTTGCTTTGATTTCACTCTGCCTCTTGTTTTGTGGTCATTTCTGTCTTTTTCTTCATCTTGCACATGCAGAAAAAGCAACTATAGGTTTGCAGTAAAAATAAAAAATACTGCATTATACAAGAAGAACATTGAGTGTATTTTATCTTTTTGGCAACTTCCTTTTTTCGGATTTTCTAATTCTGGACCCTTGGCATCCACTGGTGCTTGAGCTCTTCTACAAATGAACCACCTGGTCTGTCATACAGTACATAAGTATTTTTTATTTGTAATTCATCAAACCTCGTCACTATAAGATGGCTAAGTCAACAAGAATTTGATGATAGTAAAAGAAAAGTGTTGGTTCATCTCGCCGTTTATCTGTCAAACACTTTCAACATTTTAAGCCTTCACTGACTGATTTTTACGTTAACATCCATCCATTCTGGGAGCCGCTTATCCTCACAAGGGAGGCGTCCAGAAGGCGTCCTAATCAGATGCCAGAGCCACCTCATCTGGCTTCTCTCAATGTGGAGGAGCAGCGGCTCAACTTTGAGCCTCTCCCGTTTACCGAGCTTCTTACCCGATTTCTAAGGGGACCGCTTGTCTCTGTAAAAATACATTCATTCATTCATCTTCCGTACCACATATGCTCACCAGGGTCGCAGGCGTACTGGAGCCAATCGCGGTGCACACATATAAATAAACAACCATTCGCACGCTGTTCAGCGATGATTGAACATTCAGTATACGTACAAAGACCATCCACAATATCAGCTATACAGAAGCTGAAATAAGTATTTAAAACGTCACCTTTTTTCTCACTAAATATATCCATTTCAAAATGCGCTATTGACATGAACATTTCAACAGATTTTGGGAACAACCCAAGTATTCCATACATACAAAGAAAGTTGAACAAATCAACTCATAAATTAAGTTGTGTGTAATAATGTGAAATGACACAGGGAAAAGGTATTGAACACGCCAACTGGTATTTATTTGATGCTTTTTACAAAAGCCTTTGTTTGCAATGACACCTTCAAGACGCCTTCTGTATGGTGAAACTAGTCGCATGCATTGCTCTGGTGTGATTTTGACCCATTGCTCCACACAAGCAGTCTTCAAATCTTGAAGGTTCCTTGGGCTTCTTTTATGGACCTTGAGTTTCAGTTCTTTTCACAGATTTTCGATTGGATTCAAGTCAGGTGATTGGCTGGGCCATTCTAGCAGCTTTATTTTTTTTTCGTAGAAACCAATTTCCACTTTCCATGCCGTATGTTTTGCATCATTATCCTGCTGAAATGTCAAGATTCCTTCAATAATGTGAAGTTTACCAATACCATTTGCTGCAAAAGCAGCCCCACACCATCATGTTCCCATCTCCGAAGTTCAGTGTTGGTATGGTGTTTTTAGGGTGATGTGCAGTGCCATTTCTCCTCCAAATGTAGTGTGCATTATGGCATCCAAACAATTACATTTTGCTCTCATCCGACCAGACTATATTCTCCCAGTATTCAACTGGCTTGTCCAAAAGTTGTTCAGCAAACTTTAAACGAGCTTTGACTTGCTTTTTTTTTTTTTTTTTCCAGCAATGGGGTTTTGCGTGGTGAGCGTGCGTACAGGCCATGGTGGCGGAGTGCATTACTCACTGTTTTCCTTGTGACAACACTACCTGCTAATTCCAGGTCTTTTTGAAGCTCTGCACAGGTGCTCCTTGGCTCTTGGACAACTCTTCGGATTATTCTTTGCACTCCTCTGTCAGAAATCTTGCGAGGAGCATCTGCTCGAGGCAAATTTATGTTGTTGTGATTGACTTTCCACTTATGTATTATGGCCCCAACCGTGCTCACTGGAACGTTCAGAAGCTTAGATATGCACCCATTACCAATGCCATCGTTATCTTTCGCAACAATTTTGTTTGCGATGGTCTTGAGACAGCTCTCTGCTCTTACCCATCATGAGCAGTGTCTTGACTCACACCTTGGCAATGAGACCTTTTTGTAGGCCATCAAATAAGGACTGAACCAGCTAATATTCATTTGCTCTGACCAGGGGCTGAATTGCCTTTTGGTTATCGATAGATTTGTGTTGTTTTCTTGGCTTTCCATGCCTTTTTGCATCTCCCTTTCTTCATGTGTTCAATACTTTTTCCCTGTGTCGTTTCACATTTTTACACACTACTTAATTTCTGATCTTATTTGTTCTACTTTCTTTGTATCAGTATATCTTGTGAGAAAAATGGTGACGTGTTAAATACTTATTTAGGCCGCTGTATGTGCATTGGAGGGCCGTGCATTTGGTATATGGGCCTTTAGTGGGGATTTACCTGACTTAGGACCTGATTTACTAAAGGCAGGAAAAATCAAACACGGGCATAAACTTGATTAATCACTAACAGATGTGGAAGCTGATCTACTAACCGGGCACACCCAGGATTGCTTCTGCCAAACGGGCAAAATCCCACAAAGTTCATTTTGCGTGTTCTGGGAGGAGTAGAGGCAAATAGATTAATTTGTGATTAATTTGTGATCAAACCTTCTCTGGATCTAAGAACCTCAGGGAAAAGTCTCCTGCTGGTGCCCAGAGTAAGGACTAAACACAGCGGGTTTTTTGCAGCTAAAATCTAAAAGTTATAAAAGTTCTTAACTCTGACAATGTTTAGTTTTATTTAGCTATGCATATGACAGATTAAAGTACTTTATCTGCACGCCTCGCCTTTAATTTAATTAATGAATGTTATTTGCTTTCTTGTAACTTTATGTAGCTGTAAAGCACTTTGAATTGCCTTGTGTATGAATTGTGCTGTACACATAATTTAGCTTAGCCTTCCTTGCCTTTGTGTGTTTTAATACTTGTATTGAAATACTATTTTGATTTCAGAAGGGAAAACAGATGTTGGCGCTGGTGGTGGGGTGCAGCAGGTGGTAATGGCGTAACAGTGGTTGAAGTGACACAAAAAAAGGTCAACAAGGGTATCACAATGTGGTTCTAACATTTGGAAGACATTTGCAGTTCAGATTCAATCACAACCACAGCAATAAATTCATGAGAGGCCCAGAGAAAATCAAACATGTTTGATATTTACAGCCGTCTATGGGGTCTTGAACTGTCCTGCAGTGTGTTAGAGGCTGCTGAAAACCACACACCCACAGCAAAGAGAAGCAGGAGGACACTTATTGAAAAACTGATGAAATCACACATCGTACGAAATCTCTAACAAGATTGCAAGCCTCAATGTCAGCAGGAAACAATTTTTAGTCTGGCAACTGAACCCTCGATTATGGCTTTATCGTAAGACGGAAATTGTATTCAAAAGCCAGTAATTGTCTGTTGTCTGCCAATTGAGTGTTAAGAGGAAAGAAAGGACAAGTTGAATTAGATCCACATTTACTAACAGCATGCAAGTGATGCTATGAATTTACTTTATATCCTGCATAAAAACTATGCATCACAGTAGTGCCAGCCTGGTTTGATTTCAGTACAAGAAAAACAATCCTAATATTTAGTTGTATTTAAATTTGACAGGAAAAAAGGAGTATTGGACATGATTTAGCCCACCACCCGCATCGCAGCTTAGCCTGCCAGTCGTGTAGCATGGGTAGCAAGTGCCCAGCAACATTTGCAGCCCCTTCCATCTGCCCGGCAGTTATCCTTTTTGAGCTTTTCGGGCCACCGTTTCCATCACTATCGATTTACTGTATACACAAAATGAAAACCTCAATCTGAGAAGGAACATTATGTAAATACATCATCCGAAACGGAAAGACAATATAGCTTTCTACAGCATAACTGCCAGCGGTATGCAAGCCAGCGCTCTCAAGGTTCTCATTGAAACGCTGAAACTATAACTTCCACTTCTACTTTGACTGCTATTCATTTGAGCACAGTCTTTCTGTGGCATCGTCTTTTCAGAATGTACATTTCTTACAATAGCAACTGCTGTTGTGCTACCACTGATTAAAAAAAAAAAAAAACATCCTTGAAGGCCTTATTACTGTGGACCAAGACGTTTTGGTGTATTGTCGGACATAACGGGTGAGAATCTAGTATTAAATTTCATGCAGTCATTTGCTCAATAGTAATTAGAGGTCCCATGCCATGAGTATTAAAAAAATAATAATAATAATCTTTGATGTCCTTGTATCAGGTATTCAATATAATTTTGGTTGAGAAATACCAGAATGCTTCTTTTCAAGCTATTGTATTTGGTCTTTCCACTTTGCATTTGAGACGGCCAGATTTCTCATAAATGTAAGATATGTAAATTAGCTTTGCTCTGATTGGATCGCTGATGTTTCCATTTTAAATATGGACAACAGCATTGCTCTGATTGGTCCTTGGCGGCATCTCGACGACATTGCGTGACTCCCGTAAACGGAAATCCTGTAAAGGCCGCGTATATACAGCATATTGTACTTTATCACATTTATCAAACCATAAAGATAGAGAGATATAGAGTAGCAATGAAGGAAGGAGTGAATTCCTAAAGAGCACGTGGGCGGAAAAAACAATAGCTGGGGATACAAGCTCCGGCTCGGCTCTCATTCACTCTGTGCCCCGCGCAAGACGCTCTTTGCTCGCGCACATTTTGGTGATGATGATTGCAAAGGCTTCACTATTTATGCCGCAGTTACATTATAAATAGTTAAGTATTGTTGTAAAAGCCATGTGTATGCTTTTATATACAGTGGAACCTCCATAAAACGGAGCCAGATATAACGGGTATTGGATAAAACGGACCGTCGAGACTGTATGTGTCCAAAAATGGTTTAAAATGCCGTTGACACAGTCTGTTAGATCCAGAATTGGCCAGTGCTTTTTACTCGCGCTGTGGCACAGTGCAGGAAGAAAATGGGACTGACCTATTTCCGGGTCACAGCTCCAATTCAGTAAGACGTGCCTCCTATGCCTACGTGGCGGCCATGTTAAATGTGAGGCATTGACGTGGCGGCCATGTGATAATGGTTCGATCTAATGTCTATTGTACATAGAGCGCAGCACAGAGAGAGCGGCATGCCTGTCGTGTTAACAATACAAAAAGCAAGTCTTTGGAGCCTGGAACATGCTATTTTTGGTACAGTAACAGTTTTTTGTTGTAAAGCCGTTCGCCTTTGGCAATGAATTTGGATCTAGGAAGCACACTAATTCCTCACGGCTCATGAACGCGACTTGTCTATGATGAGTACTGTACGTCAACAATGTCACCATGACCAAGCGCACTGGCGTGGTAAGTTTGGATATAATGTGAAACTTTCAAACATCCATCCATCCATCCATTTTGTGAGCCGCTTCTCCTCACTAGGGTTGCGGGCGTGCTGGAGCCTATCCCAGCTGTCATCGGGCAGGAGGCGGGGTACACCCTGAACTGGTTGCCAGCCAATCGCAGGGCACATAGAAACAAACAACCATTCGCACTCACAGTCATGCCTACGGGCAATTTAGAGTCTCCAACTAATTCATGTTTTTGGGATGTGGGAGGAAACCGGAGTGCCCGGAGAAAACCCACGCAGGCACGGGGAGAACATGCAAACTCCACACAGACGGGGCCGGGGATTGAACCCGGGTCATCAGAACTGTGAGGCTGACGCTCTAACCAGTCGGCCACCGTGCCGCACTTTCAAACATTTTCAAGCTTTTTAAAAATATTTATTTACAATTACTTTGTACTGTACTGGGCCTTTTAGGCGATGAAAAAAAACTGCAAAACTAATGCCTGCATATGGCCTAAAAAAGGTGCTTCAATGTAACAAACAATCGGCTATATCGGACGACCCAAGCCAGAAATTCACTTCCAGCCGTGTGTGAAAGCATATCATTTTGTTTCAGAAATGCTTGGGAATTTTTTCAACAATAAATTGAAGCCATTTATTCCTCAACACTAAGTTTGGCAGGTGATACAAAGCTTTGCACAAGACACAACTGTGTTGTCACTAAGCCATTTTTCTGAGATGAGTGGGTGTGGAGCGGTCACGAACTAGGCAGGTACTTGAATAATTAGTAAAATTCCTACATCACAAACACACAGAAATCCGATCGGGTCGTTTTGGAAGCCTTATGCCGTTTATCGTATTTTGTATTCAATCGACAAACTGTGTCGATGTCAAACTTAAACCAGGTCACAGACTAATTTTGATGTATTTGGCAGTCAGAGAGGACTGACTGACTGTTATCTAAACTACGCGTTAGTGTGTTTTCAATGCACATGAAAGGGCTAAAAAGACACTATGAGGGAAATCAAAGTATTGACTTTGCTAACCTGGATTCTGAAGTTATGCTCCATTAAACTAATTGTTTGGCATGTTAGGAAGCGCTGAAAGACCAATCAAAAACTACACACACTGTACTTTCATGTAAAACATCAATAAGCGATGGCATTTAAGTGTATTTTTAAAAAGTGTCTGGAGTTGTTGGTATGTATTGTCTGATGCGTTAAGATTGATCCATTTGTTTAACCTATATTTCTCATCATCCATCATCCTGCTTTTTAAAGAATGGCACTACAAGTTTGTGATCAATTCCATGAGGTTTTCAATACACTTGGCACATGCCATCTTCACTATATTTGGTATTCTTAAATAGTCTGTGCTGTTTTGTCGGTCAACTATTCGATGCAATTTTCCTCAGGCAATGTCAGAATCACAGCAAAAGTAGTAAGAACACCTCAGGTATCATAATTTCTTATTAGTGCCATTACATGAAATGTTCTGAGACACAATGCCAAGAAATGATAGTCTGATGCACGGGAATGTGGAATATATGGGGGAGGCATCACGTTGACAGGCAAGGTTGTTTGAAAATAGGCCTTTTAGTCAAGCAGCCAGTGGTATAGAGTGGGCTGTTTAACCTTCATAGAATATTTATTACCAGTGTGATCGTTGTCTTGGTTTTACACCCATGACGGTTTGATTAAATAAAATGTATCACAAAGTGAATGGTTCTTAGATTTGGGTGTTTCTAGAAACTTTTATACACCTGCACCAGATATCACACATAAAGTATACCATCGTATTATGATATAACTCAAATACTGGCTGTCACAAGATTGTATTATGACAGAACATATATAATTTGATGCCACTCTTTGATTTAGCAGACTGTCAAAGCCTTCAGGTCGACTTTAAGGACAAAGTAATGACGCAGATGGAGAAATGGTGTAATGGCAGGTATACAATCATTCCATCCATGAACATGTGGATAAGTAGTGAAGTAATTTCAGTACAATGTCTAATGTGACAGTAGGATCTTTGCTTTATTTACGAAAGCAGGGCGCTACAATGGGATGCGTACTGTCTATTAATCATGTAGCCTACACGAGCAGACATGTCACTCATCAGTCTGCATGCACTCTGCCACTCATTTATTAATGTTATTATACCCTTGTGCCCTGTGTGATAAAGGAACCGTATACTGTTTTTTAACAGTAATTGTGTGAAAATACACTAAGAAAGTTGGTATAAGTGGTCATATTAGAAATTCCTGAGAGATGAGCATGTGTCTTGGCACATGGAAACACATTTAAATTAACTTGGCTTACTGTGTGTAACTCTATAACATTTAGAGGCATACAATTTTAAGACTAAGAGCTATTATTTTAATGACAAGACACAGAAACACATGCTACCCAATAAGCGCAATTAGTTCCACAACTGTGACTTCCTCGAGACTTGAATGAGGAATTTATATTTGCTGTAAATGGAAGAAGCTTCAGTCATAGTATTTCCCCCTCCTCTTTGCCAGCTTTAGGAGGTATTGGCTCGTCATCTAAAATCTTGCTTTAACAGACAGCAAATATAGGCAGAGAACAAGGCCGGAGGGTAGATGTCAAACTCAGTCATCCAGCACATTGCCCCGCTCGGTTTGAGGAAAATTGCAACATACATTAATTTGTTACATTTACCCTAAAAATCAGGGCCTCTTTGTCACTGTATTGTCACTTCAGACTGCTAAAAGGACGCCAGTTAGACGCAAAAGTTTATTTAACCATGCCCCAAGAACAAAACGGTCTAACTAAAAGGTCTACTGTTGATTCTCCTTCGCGTGAAGATCGCTGAAAGATTGCACACGCATGCATTCATTAATACTGAGCCTAATCATTATCTGCAAGACGCGATAATGAATTGTGATGAAATTTGGAAGTCTCCACTGGATCAATGGCCTTCAACGCTCTCTTTTTCTCTACCATCGCTGACATAGTTGTTTTCATTTTGCATCGGTAATGACGACCAGGAAAACACCTTTAATGACAGTTGTCTTTTTCCATTGAGCCAAAATACCCATGCAGCAAAAACAGCAAACACAAGCTGTTCTGGTTCAGGTTAAATACCGAGCAAATGTGTCATAGGTTACTTTTTATTTGTATTTTTTCTCCTCAATGTAAAGAAATGCTCATGCGGTGGCCCATTAAAACAATTATAAGAGCAATTCAGGCTTTTTAGTGGAAGGGTTCCAACTAAATCACTATGTTTCTGGAGCATTTCAACATGTCTTTCAAAGTGGCAGTTTTAAAAATGGTGGTGTTACTTTTATCGTCCTAAGCATGTGTGATGAGTGTTCACTTTTAGCTTATCGCTGGCATCGGACCAAAACCTTTTATTTCCAGATGTGGTATTTCGTGTTATTTTTTGCCAATTATTGACTTATCTTAAGTGTTGACAATTGCTTAAAATGTGAATGGCTCAAGAACATGCCGTTTTTTGGGGGGGTTTCCTGAAAAGTGATGCTTTTGGAGATACGAGGTTTCCGTCCAACGGCAGCGATAAGTTAGTCCATCAGAACACTGTCGTAATTTCCAGTGGTGCATCGCCCCCAGAAAGCTAAATATTTCAAAATATACAGTATCTATTTTTAGATGAGCAGGATACATATTTTATAGTTAATGTTAAGTAAAGTTGTTTCACTTGTATGGTTTGATTAGAGATGGATTTCCAATCTGTCAAAAACAAAATACTAATTGTACCGGCATTACCAGATAACTCGCAACTCTTTATTGCTCAGTGACTGTTTTTTTTTTGTCAATGTCTTTATGTCACAAAAGTTGTCGTACTGGAGCGGCTCCAACTACCGGAGACAAATTCCTTGTGTTTTTTGGACATACTTGGCAAATAAAGATGATTCTGATTCTGATCTGGAGAGCAAAAACCTTTACCAGTGCACTTCCCTGTTTGGTGTAAGGTGGTGTGTAAACACAATGTGGCACCATGGGAAAGGTGTTAAAAGTCCAAACCGAGTTGACGCTGAACATAACGGCACACCGCAGTGTTGACTGGACTTGCAATCTCCTCGTCTTTGAAAAATAAAAATGGATTTTCTTCAAAAAACATTTTTTGTTTGAGAGGAGTTGCTTCTTTTATGTGCCAACGTTTTTGCTGTGTTTTGTTGTTGTGTAAGTACTCGGCTTCTCATAGAGGGAAGTTGCTAATTAAGATTTTGGAGTGTCTCTTTAAGGAAACAGATGAGATGAGTGGGGATTACTTCATCCCAAGGGGCAACGTTCAGGAATATGAAGCAAATGAGCCAAACGTGTTAAAAACCGCCACTGAATTATTGTGTTGACTTAACAAAATCCTTATTCCAGAAATTCTACAACCTGAGTTGATTCAATTATATTGATTAAATTATATCGTTTATTATTACTTTATTAAGGTCAGAGGTGGGTAGAGTAACCACATTTGTTACTTTAGAATATGACTCAAGTAAAAGTAAAGTCATCCAAATATTTACTTGAGTAAGAAAGTACTCAAAGAAAGAAACTACCAAGGTAAAGAGTAACTTGTGAGTGACCTGAAATATATATATATATATATATATATATATATATATATATATATTAAAATCAGAGCATGAACATCAAATAAAATAAAATAATAATATATGGAGGTCGACACACACCTGCCACCATTTAAATTTTTAACTGCCCTAAAACCAACAACACATGCATGGTGCCCTCCAGAAACATTTGCTTTATTCACTGAAATGACTTCATCAAGAAGCTGTTTGCTGAGCAGACTTGTGGTGATGATTTTGTGTGTGTGTGTGGGACACCATAGGATAGGGCTAATGTTGACATATCCAGTGCCAAAACAACAATAGAAACATCTGCAACTTATTGCAAGGTGTAGCGAAGGCTACGTGTGCGGTCATGTAACTGCCTTGTGTCATTTGATTGGTGGACTTGAGTCAAACGTCACTGTGGTAACGCTGGATTGGCGCAAACGGGCGCCCTATGCGGAGGTCGAAGATGGAGTCTGAAAAATAGATGCGCACGCGCAAGAAGGGATAAATAAAAGTAGCGGACAGCATGTCGAGCATTGTAACGGAGTAAAAGTATCGATCCTTGTTCACATACATTTTCAAGTAAAAGTAAAAAGTACAGTGCATTTAAAGTACTCTGACAAGTACAGTTGAATGAAAAAGTTACTTGAGTAAAGGAGTAAATGTAGCGTGTTACTAACCACCTCTGATTAAGGTCATGTCAATTTCAAATAGCGTCACTGATGGTGGAGTGGTGCACTCGCCTGACTTCAGCAGCGTGGATTCAGTTCGCACTCAGCGACGGTGTGAATGTGAGTGCGAATGGTTGCCCGTGTCTATATGTGCCTTGCGACCGACTGGCGACCAGTTCAGGGTGTAGTCTGCCTTCAGCGCCCCGCGACCCTAACCAGGATAAGCGGTGTTGAAAATGGATGGATGGAAATTTCAAATAGATGCTCTATGACCCTGTGTGTAATTTGTAAAGATTTTCTTTGAAAACAATTTTACAGATTTTTGTTCCCTCTCTTTTCTTCTCACGCCGTTATGGAAAGACCGTCTGGTTTGTAGTACCGCTGGGATGCTTGCAAAGACACGAGACTGACACGTGTCAACATGCGTTGCCTGCTCGAGAGCTGAGACGATGGCCTTGCGATTGGCCTTGATTAAGCCGCACCACCGCAGGCAACACAGTTACAATAAGGAACATATTTCTGGAATGACAGGGTCATGGCCTCTCTGAGTGCAATACTCATTTGCCATTGAAATACTGAAATAGAACGAGAGTTGTCCCTGGTGACCAACTGGCATAACTTCCCGCAGAATTAAAAAAAATGGGACACCCCACCCACCTCTATTCTCCATTATGATGTGTTTTTTTTTTATTGTAATGTGTATCAGGACCTGCAATATTTCTCAGCCTTACCTCTTCTGATGTATGTGCACGTTATCAGAGGCAATAAAAACTGAGCACAGATAAGACCAAAGGGATAGCATTACATTTTACATTTCAGCTCAGAGCTGAAAAGAACTTTCAAATTGGGTTTTAGTCTCAGTCTGTATCATGCAGTAAATGGTACACAGTTTAATAAAAGAGTAAAATGCATAGTAGGTGTAGAAGTGATGCAAGAAAGAAATGGAGTAGGATGGCTGTGGGAAAACAATGAAAATATTAGCAATGATTTTGCTGTTTTCACTAAATAAGTGACAAAGGTTTAATTTCTTCATCTAGAGTCACAGCCAGACCTCATGACCTTCTTGTTACCACATTGAAGATGGAGAAATATTGGAAAAAAATATCCATCCATCCATTTTCTGTACCGCTTATTCCTCACGCGGGTCGCGGGGGTGCTGGAGCCTATCCGAGCTATCTTCAGGCGAGAGGCGAGGTACACCCTGAACTGGTCGCCAGCCAATCGCGGGGCACATACAAACGAACAACCATCCGCACTCACATTCACACCTACGGGCAATTTAGAGTCGTCAATTAACCTAGCATGCATGTTTTTGGGATTTGGGAAGAAACCGGCGTGCCCAGACAAAACCCACGCAGGCACGGACAGATTCGAACCCGGGTCCTCAGAACTGTGAGGCGGATGTGCTAACTAGTCACCCACCGTGCCGCCGGAAAAGTATATCACCCAAAAAATAAAAATAGTATGTAGGCGGTATTGCCAGTCTGAATAATACTATACTTTAAACATAATGTTGCTGTCTAAACCTGGATCTTGACTTGAGTGCTGGAACATTGTCAGACAATATTCCACAGTTGTATAACCCCTCATCAAGTCGCAAGAGCAATAGTGATCTGCAAAAATCTGTCTTTTTCAAAGTCCACTACTTTTGAACGAATAATTCATCAATAATTTCATGATGTATGTGTTGAAATTTGATAGCTGTTTGATATTGTCATAAGTCCCCTGTAACACATAAACTAAAACATTAAAAAAAAAAAAAAAAAAAAAATCAGTGTTGGGGAGTAACAGATTACATGAACGATATTACCTAAGTCTACCGATTTGTGATCGGCTCGCTCTCGTCGCGTGGCATTCAGCCGCCCTATTCGATCGGCTTCATAATGTTACGCCGCTCAGCGGTCAGCTGAAATTTTGCAACAATGCCGCCGGTCATAGGTTTGGAAAGACAGTAAATACAAACATGTCAGTTTAGTGCAAAGAGGGTTTGCTGCCAGTGAAGGTGCTGCCGACGGTGAAACAGTCGATGTCAAATCCGAGCACACATTTTACGGGTACATAGCCTACTAGGCTAGCGATAACTGCTAGCACGCGCAATAAAATGTGGTAGAAGTGCCAATGTTCTGTGTGTCTTTTGATGCCTAGAAGGTGGAAGGATGATGACAAAGTCAGTTGTAGTGTCGTATCATTTATGATGCTGTCAAACATGACATCCTTTTCCCTTAAATATAACCTCGAAGCGCCACTTCCAAAAGAACATTGACTATTGAACAGTTCCATCTGTATTATTTTTCATTTGCTAATGGAATATTAATGTCATCATTTATCTAGGTTTGTATATGATAATAGCCACCTGACTGATGTAGAGTGCTTGGAAATCTGTTAGCTTTGTGTTGTTCTGTTACAGCGAAAGTGCCTTAATTTGAGTTGCATCGACTGTTGCAAGTCGTGTGAAAGTTTATAGATATTGTGAATGCAGAGAAAAGAGTTCCAGTAAGTGTACTGTGCAGCTGAAGTTCAATCGTGTGTCGTCTGTTATTATATTGTCTTTGTGTCGCCTTAAGCACTGCTGAAAGATTTTAACGCTATCAGGTCATAAAATATGAAAATGCGTAACAGTTGAGACAAGACCATTTGTTGAAAATGAAGAAGAAAAATAATCAAAATGTAATCAAATGTATTTAGTTATATTACTTTGAGCAAGTCATTGAAATAGTTACATTAGTATAACATTTTTAACAGTGTAACTTGTAATTGTAACCAATTCCATTTTCAAAGTAATCTGCCCAACACTGGAAATAAGTGTAGCTGAGCAGCTGCGTGGGCGAGTGCTGGCTGAGCATGAGCTTGACAGTTTTAGAGCAAACTCATCACCATTCTGTTGTTTCTTTGTGTCTTCTCTAAAGAGGGATGGAATTCCTTTGCTTTTTTTTATTAGTCTGCAATTGACACTAAATGATGAAACTAAATGCAGTCCACCTCCGTGCTTTTAATAGAATAGTCATTGGAGTGCATTAAGGTAGTCATTTTTTCTAAAGGCAATTGATGTACGGTATATGTTGCTACGGAGCCCCTACAGGGACATGGGGGAAAAAAAGAAAACTTTTATCTCATTCTAACGGGAAACTTTCTCATTCGAACAAAAAACTTTCTCGTTCGAATGGGAAATGAGAGAACCTTCTTACCTATCATGTAATTGTAACTTTTTCCACATTTTGTTATGGTACAGCTTTATTCCAAAATGCACGGTGCCGTGGAAGTGCAAAACAATATAACAAATTATGAAACACTTTTCCATTTCAGAAAACAAATTCACAATAGCAGAAATGCTTGGAAAGAGTGGTCAAAAAACGTAACATCACAAAAACATTAAATGAGAGCCATTCAAAATCAACACGATACATTGGTATCAATGTTGAGTGGACCCAGGTGGACTCCGGCTTCAGACGACTTTTACACAGACCCAGAATGATTATTGATTGATTTGAGGAACGCTTGTAATTGAATCATTGCAGTTTATGGCCGTCATTTCTGGTCATTAGTGTAGTAAGTGAAGGCACACAGGAAGTACACTGACCAATTGCATGCATTGTAGCTCCTCCTTTGTGGCACAACTCAGCCAGAAAATGTCGTCATTCATCCTGTCACCTCCAATAGCAAGTGAATGGGGGGCGGAACTACGTGCTCAAAGGGCAGTCCTTGCAGTAAAGTGAGATATTTGTTATAAACATCGTAAGGCTGTCTGGATTTGTGGCAGTTTTTCTCAAAGGTTGCTTAGTTCTAAAAGTTGTGGGAGGAAGTTAACATTTTGAATGTTCGTATTTTTCAACTGTGAACTGCAATGCTATGTAACCCATAGAGCACAACAAGGCTCAGGATTGCCAAAAATATCAAGCAGCTCAAACTGCTGCTGATGAAATGCTCAGCCGTCATAAATATTTACTGTATTTAGGTTATTTTTCCACTTTGAGACAGTGTTGCTCAAAACACATTGTTTTTTAACACTTCTTGTACTTTTCTTTGTTTCTTTTTAACTTCTTTCTGTCCTCCAGTGGAAAAAAATAATAGTTGTTGTAATACTATTGAATCGTATCTTCATTATTTGACAGTAGGTGGGTGATCGCTAACTATTTGGGCTATATTACAATGTATGCTATGCATTACATTATATTGTATTCTTCAGGCGTTTTGCCGTACAATTTCTTCATCAGTATCCGACAACATCATCATCCTAGCTGCTGTGTTGCTGAATCATCACACAATAATATATTGGTATAAGCATCTTTAATACTGTACATCCCTTGCAGAAACTCAACATTGCCTTGGGTGAGCTAATCGAGTAGTGCTGTGCTTGTAATTTGAGCTTCGTATCCCCTTTGGCCTTTTCAATTACCAGAATTTGCTTTCTGGCGAAATATCAACGTATTCCCTCGTGATTGAGATCGGGCCTATTTGTACAAGTACTTGTAGCGAGCAAGTAATAAAGATGCTGTTGCTGTATCCAGGCAGGGACTGAAGATTGTTTTACTCAGTGCTGAGCAGCTTTCTTTTTAATTGTCTGACGAACGGACGCCAAAGGTACAGTAGGTGAGAGGGAGTTCAGTGACGGAAGGAAGAAACTTAGTATCACGATGAGTAGTCCTGTCGCCATCATTTTTTAAAAATGATATATTTTCCCCAAGACTATCACGATAAGCGATAATTCTGTTTTTTAATGCTTCTGAAATCATGAAAAACAAAGCCCGCCTATATTATTTAGAATTATTTATTTTATTGTATTTTGTTTGCAAAGAAAATCATTGTTATTATTATTCTTATTATTATTACTGTTATTGTTATTATAATTTCATTTCGTGTTTCTCTGTTAAAAAGTTTTTCTTTACTCTGTGATATGGGTCTGGGTCTGAAATAAAGAATAAAGACCTGCAAGTGAGTAATTTGTGAAGGCGGTTTACCGAAACTTTAAACAATTGTTGTTGCTTATGGATGGCTTGTCACTCCCTGAATTGTTTCTTGCATCATGATGTATTCAATGAGATATACTATGATATATGTACTGTATTTGTGGTTGCCTTGATTGGTGCATTGCAATTACACAGAACACTTAACAATGGCAAAATCCTGGGTTGTGTATCTGGCAACAATAGTTTTAATTGTTGTAACGGTAATTGTATTACTGCCCTTCAAGTTGAAACTCAGTCACGTCCTAATTATACATCATTTGGGCTTATTTGTTTTTTGTTTTGTTTTTATTATGCTATATGAATGGTACTCTGGCACGCTGGTGAAAGTCAAGCATTGCCGTCAACAGTAAATCAATTGAAAACACTTCCAGGGGAGTAACACTGTTACATTATATTGGCCATTATTCCTAGACTGTCCAAACTACATGATGATGTATTGGTACTGATGATTAAGATTTAGAATTAACTTCAGGGATAATTATTAGTGTTAGTAGTCACATTGATAAGAATTTACTACTATTTATAACAACAACATTATTTTTCCGGTGAAAGTGTATCAACAAACACCACAGACTGCAGAGAATGAAGACGACTGATGATGATGATGATGATGGAATGTTGGCTTACCCAACGACCTGGTTGACGAGCAATTCTGTTTGCAAACAACATTTTCAAAGAGCATTCTTGGCGTGGCTGTGGGATGCTCAGTTTAGGTTTTTCTTGCAGCGTGTAAACATCATTGGCTCCATACCTCACACATTGCAGGTATCTTTGTTTTTTTTTTGCTCTAAATTAGCTGTCAGAACGGCTCCAAGGAAAGTTAAAACTGCTCATGACAGTATTATTCAAAGACATGGCCGCTTTGAAGCACCTCAACCTCGGGTTTGAGCCTGCCGACGACACAGAGAAAAACATGGAAGATAGGGGAGGGGGGCGTTGTTAACTGCAGGTTTTTGCTTTGAGTTTTGATATTGACTGATGAAAGAGGACAGCCTTGAATAACTATGTATTCAATCAAATTCACATACTAATTAACAAAACAGATCCCTTGCTCACAGGTTATCTGCAAGTAGCAGGTTTTGGATGTGAGTGCAGTTGGTTAGATAACACTCTGCCTCCCAGTTGCGCATGCTACTGACAGGTTGTTATTTATTATCAGCAGTAAAGATGTTTACAGAGGTACTGTATTGATGGGCCTTAATTGACCATGTGGCTGTTTGTTTGTCCGACTGGAGAGCGGCCAAAAACCGCGGCAATAAGGCTGCAACGCACACGCGTCCAATATGTACTCACACGCACAGAGCAAACAGTTTCCAGCCACGGCCCATCTGTGTAGTGCACGTCCCCGGCCGCATAATGCCGCACATTGGAATAACTAGTTTGCTGATTCATAATGGCCAGTTATGCATTTTTTTGTAGCTCTATTTCCTGTTTCTGTTCGGGATTCTGCCACTTCCGAGTTTAAAAGCAGATTCGATCTTTGTATTGGATGAAAACTTGATGTTGGCTTCTAATTTGTTCTTTTACAAACATATTTACCTAAGTGGCTACTAATGTATATTTTTGCTGTTCACGCATTTCTTAAAACTCTAACAAACAAACCCAATTTGCAGCTTTCTCAGTGCATTGGCTTTTCCTTGCCTTGAGCTGCTATGAATCTGTTCCTTTGCCGTCAGTGCTCTGTATTTGTTCCTTAGCTTTCCAATCCCTCCTTCGTCCTACAGTATTTTTCGCACTTTGCAGTGGGCTTGAATTGCATTACGATAGATGAGTAGATCAGCTGGTTGCCATAGCCCCGCTGCATGCTGCTGACTCGTTTTCATACAAAGAGGTGAGAGGCAAGCTGCTGGGGCTGGCTTTTATTGCAGAAAGACCTCTCCCTGTTCTGGTTGTTTGGCAAGGGCCCAGCCAGGTGCCGTGCCGCACACATGCGCAGCAATGTGTGCGTATGGTTCAATAGAGAGAGCCCCAGTTGTGTAAAATCCAACAGTGAGTCGTGGTTGCGTGAATCTCAGTGCGCAGTGGGTGAACTCGGGCAGTACGTGCTTTCAATTGCACAAAAATGAACGTATCTTTGTCAGGCCTAACGATCACTCTCCTGAACAGTTGGAATTTCTCAAATGAGTCAGGAGGTTAAACTGCATTCCCATCAGCTTTTGGCATCTGCAAGTCAGTGGGAAGGTGGTGGAAAATATGTTGGGGCATAGCATCTCATTACATTTCATTCCTCTCATTGTACAAGCACAGTTTCAAACCTTGTTGAATTTCATTGAAGCAAAATGGGGTGGAAAAAAAAAAAAACATCCAATAAACATGAGCCCTGCATCCCTCTTGACTCTGCTGTCATATATGAGACGGTGGTGGTTAATTTTGCTGTTCTGTTTCAACCGATGCTCTCACCAATGTGAATTTGAGATGCTCATGCCTTTTACAGCTTAGATCCTAGCAGGAAAGAAGGGTAAATACATGAGGGGTGTGTGAATAATGCAAGGGTGAACACTAAATGTCAGAGCTAAAAATTCCTCCTATTGTCTCCCTGCGATTCGCTGCATATTTGATGTATTTTAATAATTAGTGGCAGAGTCTCAGGAGAGGAGAAGAGGAGAATTAGGCTTGGCAGTTATGTGTTTCACTTATTTCTACAACAATTTAATAAACCTAATTTGAAAGGCAAATCTTGCTAATATGTAGAGGTGAACATATGAATTGTCACTGCAGGTGCGAGGGGCTCAGCGTGCACAAGTCATCATAAAAGGACAAAAGACAGCAGGGACAACAACAAAAACAGGTTCAATTTAGCACTGCAACTTTTTTAAGGCAGGAATCCAAAAATTGAAAAACTAAAAAAAGGCATTAGCAGGGAAAGGGAGCAACAAAAAGAGACTGAGCGGAGGAGAGTCAAGTGAGTGATGAGTGAAAGTTGCACAAAAAAAAGCTGGTGAAGATTGTGGAAATGACTGAAAAAGATTCAAAAGAAAACACTAAATATATCTCCTTTCATTTTCTACTCTGGCCCTCCTCTCCTTTACCTCTTAGCAACTTAGCAAGGTTATGATTTATTCAAACCCATATAATAAAAATACAGGCGAGGGTGGTGTTGACTTCAGCCATGTTATACTCGATACACACAAACACACACACACACACACAGTATATAAAACCAGCACTTCTTCCACTTGCATTCAAAGCCACAATGTTAGAAATGTCTGTAAATTCTATAGTTATTTACCACATAGCATAAAGTAAAACACTGTAAAGTGAAATGAATGGCGTTTCCACTGCATCATGGAATTTGGTTTAATGTCACTAACGAGAAACAGAGTTACTATATTTCTTTAAATTGCTGTTAATTACTGTATTAAACAAAAATCTTTGGCGCTAAAATACAGTAACATATGAGATATCAGATTGAAATTTCACTGGAGCAGGATTTAATGGAGTCTCGGGCTAACTCCGTCCGCAGTCTCTGACTGGCCCTCGCAGTGTTCATCAAGCCAAATGAAAATGTAAAATACGCAGTGCTTTATGATATGATTTTTTTTTTTTTGAAGCGATGCTCTTGTTTTGATGTGCACGCATGTGGACAGTACAAGCAAGGCAGCGAGCATGCAATACAACTTATGTCTGCAGTGTTGCCAACTAAGCGACATCTTTGCAAGATCTATCTATCTATCTATCTATCTATCTATCTATCTATCTATCTATCTATCTATCTATCTATCTATCTATCTATCTATCTATCTATCTATCTATCGTCAGCTTCGGGCTATGATATATGACCTGAATATGTGCATGGTGAAGACGAACGATTAGGATTTCCCAGCATGCACAAAGAAGGCTAGTTCGTATGAGAGTGATTTCGGGTCATGCCATATTCTTTGATTATGTTTGAACTTTTATTGTTTTTCAGATATCCGGTGGACATTTTAGCACTGCTGTATAAAGGTTTACAACATGTTTAGGAGGGCTGCGCGATATTTGGGTTTTGTGCACACATGATGACAAAAAAAGCCCCAAACACTTAAAGTGTTTGGGCACGTTAAGAGATTGTGGCCATAATTTCATTTCCCCCCAATCCTCCATGTACGCTATGCTTTTTTTTACTTGTGGGCCATTCACAAATCATTCCCATTATCTTGTTTGCACTGTTAGCCTGTTAGTTTCATCAATGCATTCATTTACCATGTGGCTTCTCGAATTCCCATACTTATGGGCAATCTGTGAGTGTGGCAAGCACAAATTTAAACAAAACACCTTGAGTATTATTTTTTTTTTTTTCACCTCTATGTATGCAACTGTTCACCAGAAATTAATTCACTAATTTGTTTGCAAGCTAAACGGGGAATACTTAAAATCCCATTTCATTTGAAGTATCCTCTCTGCTACTTTGCATATCCTGTCTGATATGCTCATTTGTCTCTGAGGACTTCATCCCGCACATCACTACTTTTACACTAACAGCAAACCTCCACTTTCTGAAGGCCAACAGTCACCAATTATAACAGAATTGTGTGGGGGTGTGCTTTTTTTTTTATACTAACAAAAAAAGTGCATGAAGTTTGGTATGCAATCCTGATCCAAATTCTTGGTTTCCCCTCTCTATGCCATTTTTATGCGCTAGCACCTCAGATCTTTTTCGAGGCGGGTGGTAGCATTAATATTGAACGACACAATGCTACCACTCTGGTCATGTGTGGTGGTGGTTTTTATCATCTTGCGTAAGAAGATGCATTACTCCAGTCATTTGCCAAATTGCTACCATAAATCATGAGTTGTACTTCTTAAAATGCACCCAAACCCAAACCTTGTATTTACAAGTCATGAATGGTCACAGACAACCTAAATGTATCCCACTTGGCCTCCGGTTGTTTGCTATTGTATATAGTATCTACAGTTGTGGCAAAATCTTTAGCATTGACTCAAATGCTATACTTCATGAACTTTTCTTGAAAAGTAGTTGTTGAGACCTCCGGCACTGCTACGAACAGAATTTGATCATGATCCAGTGTGTGTTATGAGGACCGAATATACAATAACAGTGATGTGTCACAATTCTGAACAGTATTGCAGTGTTATTATGATATATGCATGTACTGTATGTATATATGTGTATATATATATATATATATATATATATATTTGAGCTCATTTCAATTTTGTTTTTTTATTGTTTCAGGCCAGTGGGAGGTGACTGTCAGAAGAAATGCCGGTCCTCCACCACCGGGACCATGTCAACTCATTGGCCTATGAGAAAAGAGGAGTGCTCCCATGGATCTGCCTTTCCCGCTAGATGGTCGGCATCCTCCTTGATGCTTCTATGGTTGTCGTGGGTGTTCTTGTGGGTGCTGTGGCCCATCCGAGCTGAACAAGCGGCCAGCGGGGGGCACGCGGGCAAAGCGCTCCATGGTTCGCTGTCGTCCCCCTCGGCATCTTCCTCCTCCTCCTCGTCCTCCTCCTCTTCCTCCTCCCCCTCCAGTTCCTCTGCATGGGGCTTCAGCACAAGGCAGAGTGGAGGGCAGCTGGACTGGCTGCTGTCAGAAAAGGGACCTTTCCACCGCTGCCCTGAGTACACTGAGTTCAAAGAGAGGTTCCAGCAGGGATTTTCTACCAGATACAAAATTTACAGGTAAGACATATTTTGATGGGATTTCATGTGGAGAAGAGCCGCAGAAGGGTTTATATATGAAACAGGTCAAAGAGGAAATCAAATCACATCTCTCTTTTCAGTGTTTCAAGTAAGCTGCCTCACATATTGCTTCCCAAGGTTTTTACATTTCTGAATTGTGTAGTCAGGCTGCTCACATCTCATACGGTCTATAAGGGTGACTAAAATGTTCACACTCCCTTATATGAAAGATGGTATATATACATATATAAAAAAAATACTTTGCTCCAAACATTTAGGATATATTACGATATAATAATAATAAAAAAAACCTTAAATATTTGTTTCATTTTAACCCTGTTTAAGTATCAACATTGAACAATTGTACCTTGGATAAGCTTCACTATAGGCTTTTTCTGCTATATTCCCTTACCATGGCAACCCAGATTGCCCACTTTAGTGTTTCAGTCTGCATTGTTAAGACTTCAGTGTTTGTGCAAGCTTTAACATACACGCACAATATTATCAGACAAGTTACTGTTCTTATTATTGTTTAAGCTTCTTAAGTATCTTACCAAGTATTAAAAGCTACAACAGCACTAATTACGAAGCTTTACCTGTTCAGCTGACAGATGCCGCTGAACACAGTGAGTAAATTAAAGACTGGAGCTAAAATAATGTGATTCGAATCGATTCATTCAAATACTTCTTATCACATATTTCCCAAGTTAAATGTGCAAAATGACATCTCAACTGCAAAATTCAATATAAAAGCGTAGTTATTCACAAGAGTTGAAACAGGCCCTTCTGTGTGGCTCAACAAAATGCTGGTGCAGGGAAGGGAAGGGACCTCTAGAATTTTACAAAGATAATTTTACCTCAGTCTTGAAAATTGTCGCATTTATTTATGCCTTGGGAGACGTCGACTTCCATTACAGCTATTTTAACGTGTACTCTCTCTCTCTCTCCTCTCTGTGTTTTATGTGGGAGCTTTGTGAGAATAGTTAAATCTCCGTCATTTATTTTAACAGATTTAAAGCTTGAATTTCAGGGGAACTAAAATTCAAGCGTATGCTTGCCTGATTTTTAGGTTACTTGGTCAGTGGGAGATTATAAATGTATTCAACCACCCATTCGTTTTTGGAACCACTTGTCGGATCACGAGTGAGCTGGAGCACAGGTACTTATTGACTAGCCGCCAGTGAGTCGCAGAGCCCATACGCACTAACAACTATTTACACTCACACCACACCAATGGGCAATTTAAAGTCTTCAATTAACCGACTACAGATGTTGGAATGCGTTAGGAAGCCAGACTATGGGGAGAACATGCAAATTCCACACAGGAAAGCCTGAGGCGAGATTCAAAACCAGCCATAATTATAAATGTATCATATGAAATGTCTCAAACCTGCGCTGTTTTACAAACAAGGACTTCCAGCGCTTTGTCATCACGGTGTGCGGTTCCTCATCATTTCTCTGCGTCTTCAACCTGTCTTAACAGGAAATTACATTAAAGCACTACTTCATGATGATGTGAAAGTGTAGCATGAAGCCATGCTGTGACACGTTGGACACATGTTCTCTGTATCACTGCAGGACGTTGGGAGTGAATATTTAGTAGATTGCAATGGCAAACTAGCTGATGTTTAGAGAAGAATGAGATTTTTTTCCCCTCATGAGTTGTTAAAGTAGGCGGGCATGTTCACGCCTACGGGCAATTTAGAGTTGTCAATTAACCTAGGGAAAACCACGGGGCACGGGGAGAACATGCAAACTCCACACAGGCGGGTCCTCAGAACTGTGAACATTCACCCTCTCATCTAAAGTTCAGCTTATGGTCAGGACATTATAGAGCCCCTGCTGCTCTCACCTTATGGCACTGGGTAACAGTATATTGTTGTCGGGAAATTATTAGCCAGAAACAACAAAAAATGAAAAATTGCCCCATTGATATTTCTTCATCTGGGTGTTTCTGTATGGTCCAATTCATTTTTTGCATCATATATTCTTTGTTCAACCATCTCCCCCTATCTTGAGCCAAGGATTATTAATAGCATACTGGCCAATCGTTCAGTAAAATGTGTTTTAAAAGTGCCAACAAGAATAACAGTTTAAAAAGAGGCAAATAAGTTGGGGGGAGGTAATGTTTTATCCTTGAGAGTGAAAGAAGAAGAAATAAGTGTCTGTGCTGCTTGTGTGAGAGAGGAAGGCAAGCAAACCATACAAGATAAGACCAGATGGTGGCCACGTGCTGACAACGTGTTAGTCAACACATTGTGTTGCTTGGCTGTATGCTTAATATTTTGCACTGAGTCAACTGGAAAAATGAAATGTCAAATGTGTCAAGAGTTTTTTTTGAAGGAGACCTGGCTGCAACCGCATACACCTTTTGGTAAAAGTAGACTTGTGCATGAAATGGTGGAGGGCATCCTCAAAGTTTTATTACAGAAGTAAAAGCAGGGCTCTCGACTAACTGAAACAATTGGGCACACCAGAACATGATTTGGTCACTGCAAAGTCAAACCGGAGGGGGGGATGGTGGTGGTGGTGGGGGCTCTCATTTAGCATTAGCATTTTTACTGACACATTTTTTTAAATGGCTATCGGCAAAATAAGAAAATGTATAATTAAAAAAATCCATTATTTTCCATTTCAATCTTCCACTTGGTGCTACCTCACCTTTGTTATAACTTATTAAATTTGTGTCACCAATAATTCTGCAATGGTTTATTTGGGAAGTCACACATTTCTTAATTGGGATTGGTTCATTAGCTCTTCCATAACCCTGGTAGGATACACAAACAAAGATACTGGGTAGAGGTAATAAAAACAAAATCATCCTCAAATGTTCTTTCAAGAAGGTTAGGTAATCCATTGGTGTTAAGTCAGTCATCCTTTTGTTTTGATTACCTTGTTTTTTAGTGCACAGCTTTTTTATTCTATTTTTGTAACCACGAAGTTGGCACTGCGATGTGCATCATCAGTCAACACATCATAAGTTGCTATGGTGACTGCTTGAGCCAATGACGAATGGAAGCTCATATAAACATAAATAGGAGATTCAGAGTCCAGCTGAACATTTTAAATCAAAAGGACAACATCCAGTAAGAAATGCACACTCTAGGTCAGGGGGAGTCAAATACAAATACCAAAAGGCCACAAATACATTTTTCAATGAGTCCATTGAAGATCAATTAATCGTCCATTTGTCTTTCTCACCACATGCAATAATACTGTAAGTGTATGTGCAAACAATTTAATCCCTCAATATGAATTATTCAAACACACAGTCTATTAAAACTTTTCTGACCTGTGATATGACCATACCTCTCCGCACATCAATAAGTAATTTGTCTTTTGCAGAAAGAGTTATGTCGTACAAGTCCAGGCCTTTCCAAAAAAATGCACGCTGCAAAAGCATTATGCAACAACAATCAAAACAAGAACACAAAAGTGTTTTTATTTTTTGTATTGGACCCTCTAACTATTTAATACTCGTTTCTATATATATAATAAGAAATGCATATGGAAATGTGAAATTAAGAGGAAGCATTCTCATTAAAAAATAGCTTTTTTTATTATTTAAAAAAAACAAAACAAAAACAGGAATACCGTAGGTGCCCTCCAGTTGAATGATTGAACTTGTTTGCGACTTGGAAGTTAGATGCAAGGATCACATTAAAAAACACCTAAAATAGCTTTTAAATTTGCATGCAACTAAGACATATCAGCCTCCTGTCACACAAACACAGTTTCAAACAGCTTGGCCACAGCACAGCTCTCAGAATAGCTATGAGGTAAAGTAAGGCATCCTTAATCTATCCAGTACAAGTAATACAGTGAGGCAGGTTGGAGAGCATAACATAGCAACCAGTCATTTGATATGTTAGAATGTGCATAATGGCGGCACGGTAGCCGACTGGTTAGCACATCCGCCTCACAGTTCTGAGGACCCGGGTTCAAATCTGTGTGGAGTTCAAATCTGTGTCCCCGTGCCTGCGTGGCTTTTCTCCGGGTACGCCGGTTTCCTCCCACATCCCAAAAACATGCACGGCAGCTTCATTGAAGACTCAAAATTGTCCGTAGGTGTGAATGCGAGTGCGAATGCGAATGGTTGTTTGTTTATATGTGCCCTGCGATTGGCTGGCAACCAGTTGAGGGTGGAGCCCGCCTCTCGCCCAAAGATATCTGGGATAGGCTCCAGCGTACCCGCGACCCTAGTCAGGATTGGGGTGTAGAAAATAAATAACCTGCCAACGACACGACAGTTACACTTGAGGAACGTAAGACTTATACACTGCAATGGAAAAAAATAATATGCTGACTGAAGTATCCATGCATTTGTTATGAATTGTAGACTTCTTTTTTTCAATTCAATCTTATTTATTAAAAACAAACGCTGACTGGGATAGTGAAATGCCGGATTATTTACAAATCCCAAGCAAATGATGAGAATGGACATGTCTGTGGAAAAACAGATGTCTCACCCCATTCTCAGAAAGCAGACAATGCTTTTTTTTTTAACTTTTTAATCATGATTTTTCCAAATGATATTGCCTTTGACTCTTTTATATTCATTGTTGGCCTGATGCTTAAATAGTGTTTTGAAGCAGATACATTTGTTGCATTTTAGGCCTTAACTCAAAAATGGTGTCTTTTTCAATTTGCTGCAGTCATGTCAACGCACTGCACATTGCCATGTATTGTCTTTGTTATATCTAGCAGTGTCTCCAGATGACTGCAGTTCAATTGAGGTGTTGGGTCACTGTCTACAACAGATAAATAAATCTTATAATTGCACACTCACTCCACAGTCACACTCTGGTAGTGGTAAACTACGTGTGTCGCTTCAGCAGTCTGGCGGAAGCGTGGCTGGCATTCTGCGCTTGCGGCCCTCCGACCGCCACCAAACATCCAACCACATTCATTCATAGGCAATGTGGGTTGAGTGTCTTGCCTTAGGGACATGAGGACAAGCGCTCGGGCGGGGATAGGCACCGGCGACTCTCCGGTTGCAGAGCGTACACTTACCCTCCGTGCCACATGCTACCCTCTGCCTTCAGTCACCGTGATGTCATTGCCCATGCTCGAGATATGTGACCTGTACTGCTCGAACAACACTTATACGAATGAACACAAAAGCGATAAATGCTTTAAGGCACCTAAATTACAGGGATGAACGTATTTTCCCTAACAATGGGGAAATGGACCTTGGGGAATGAATGAATGTTTAGTTTTGGTCAAAAGGAGGGGGGAAAAAATATACATCATACAACATATCCAACCCGATCACAAAATTCCACAAAAAATAGGAGTAAGCAGCAGCACAATGTTTATTATTGCCTATCCTTGACAGTTCTAAAAATAAATCAATACCCCAACTTTTGCAGCCAAAAGAACAAAATCGATTTTAATACGACAAACAAGGATTTACTCTGATTTATAACCCTGAATTATTTTACTTTTTAAATCTGTCTTTAAGAGCGAAATAATTTCAGCTCATTACTAAGGCTATTCCATAATGTGACGCTCAACAAAGAAACACATCCAAATGTTATATTTGTTCTCACTTTGCATGTTTTAAAAATCCATAACCCCCTTAAATTATGTTTTCCTTCTCTTAATTCATAAAAATGTATTGAATACAATCTAAAAGGCTTTTACTCTTGACACTGAAAAATATTTCTGTCAAAAAATCAACAGATTTGGCTTATTTACTTTGAATATATTTTATATGTAGCTTCCAACAAAGTTCATAATCTATCATCACACCCAACAATTTTGTTTCATATACTCTTTTGACTTCAGACCCATTTAATTTTAAAAGAATTTCACTATTTCCTGTTCAAGGACCAAACACCATGAATTTAATTTTGCTTTCATTTAGTGACAACTTATTTCCATCAAACCATTAACAATATCAATTCACTCTCCATAAATATCAGTAGGCCCTTAATATCCTCCCCTGAACAAAGTCAATTAGTCTCATCTGTGAACATAACACATTTCAAAATAGTCAATACTGTAAAAATATCCATCCATCCATTCAAAGTATTCTCCCCACCGACTCACAACGTCCCAAGGTGGGTTCAGCACAGTGCTCCATCCCCACTATACACAGTGTTGATGGTGCACTGCTTCCCCCTCCTGAGACGCCGGATGGTGGACCAGAATTTCCTCGAAGCCGTCCGGAAGTCTTTCTCCATGGCCTCACCGAACTCCTCCCATGCCAAGTTTCTGTCTCAGCGACCACCAAAGCTGCATTCCGCTTGACCAGCCGGCACCCATCAGCTGCCAAAAAGGCCCGAGAGGACTCCTTCTTCAGCTTGACGGCATCCCTCACCGCTGGTGTCCACCAGCGGGTTTGGAGACAATCCACTTCCATGTTGCGTTCGTGCCTTCCCAGTCTGCCTGGAACTGAAGTTTGTAAGCTTCGATGACGTCCTCATGTAGGTCTGAAAGGCAATACATGTCTTCCAAAAGGAGCAGGTAAATTTGCCTATTTTTAGTTGGTATGTAGGTATGGAGGAGTCCCAGTCTACATTTGTTGATCCAACCAAAACACTCCGCTATGCAATGCACTGTGCGAAGTGAAGTGTAGATTACTGCCATACTAATACTCTGAGAACGCCCAATCTTATCTGATCTTGGAAAAGGCTGTAACAGTTTGAGGGTCACAAATGGGTGGCCAGCGGGCACATGCAGCCCGGTGACAGCCTATTGAGTAATCCTGGTCTAGAGCACTGGCATGCCGTACATAACATGCATTGTAAATTGTCATTCATTCATTCCTATTCCAAACCGCTTATCCTCACTAGGGTCCCAGGCTGATCCCCGCTCTCTTCGGGCGAGAACTGGTCGCCAGCTAATCACAGGGCACAGATAAACAAACAATCATTCACTCTTACATTCACACCTATGGGCATTTTAGAGTCTTTATTTAACCTACCACGCATGTTTTTGGGATGTGGGAGGAAACCGGAGTAACCGGAGAAAACCCACGCAGGCACGAGAAGAACATGCAAACTCCACACAGGATTTTAACCCGGGCCCTCAGAACTGTGAGGCAGACATGCCAACCACTGTTTCACCATTGTAAGTGTGTCCCAAATATTTTGCCCCACCAACTGTCAAATGCAAAAAAAAGATACATGGCATCCCAACAATATGTGTTGATTTTCTCACTTAACTGGAATGAATAATTAAATATTCTTAAATGTTTGTTAAAACAAGTTGGCGTTATATGAAGTGATGCATGTATTAAGTGCTTTGAACACATCCTTTTTCATTTCATTTTCAGTGTCTCATGTGCATGAAGTTTCTTTTGAACATAAAAACATTTGAATGAAATGGTTAGAAAGTATCAGTCCTTCTGTATCGAGGCTCATTACCATGGATGATTGATTGTGAGCAGTGAAGCACAATTTCCATGCTGTGAGTTGAAGGTTATGCACTCAACCAACCCTCAACTCCAGAAATTGCCTCTGGGAGTATTTGGGTCAATTTTTATGATGGGAAATTTAATATGGGAAACTACCTGTTTCAGGTGCAACCGCTCATTATAAAGTTTCTGGTCTGCTCACTTTCAACTCACACAGCTCACATAATAACCCACAGCTTGGAACAAATCGACTGGTACTAGAAAGAAGTGCAAACTCTGAACAAAATGTTTTTTTTTTTTTACTTGTCAACCTACTTTCATACATACTCTGGCAAGATATACTGTACTTAATATATATATATATATATATATATATATATATATATATATATTTCCCTCAACAATCCATGAGCCAATTCTCGTGTTGAATTCTTACATAATAGTTTACTGAAGTTTGAATCAAATAAAAAACAATTCCGTTATATTTACATTGCAAAAAAAGTGACCCACTCACGCAGTACTGTCGTTATCTATTGATACAGCAAGATCGTCTCTAAACTGACCATGCTTTATTCAGAAAGTTAGCAAATTATTTTTCAAGCAATTGACAGCTAGATACTTAAAGACATATGTAATTGTTAGTGTAGTTGTAGATTACAACTGACAGTCAACACACCTTTTAGCGTAATAACACAATGATATGGTTTACAATAGCACCTGTACTTTACTACACTTTTATCTGAATTGAAGTGGCATCGGCAGCCCTATGGGTGGCACAAGCCAATGCAAACTATAGGCCAGTCCCGAGTCTGGATGAATGTGGAGGGTTGCGTCAGGAAGGGCATCTGACTGAAAACGTTTCCAAACAAATACTGTATGAGCGTTCATCTAAAGAATTCCATACTGGATCGGTCATGGCCTGGCTTAAAAACATCCGCAACCGGCGGATGTTTTTGATGAAATTCAGCTACTGTGGGTCAAAGATGAACGAGAGGTGGAAGGCGGGTTCTTCGGCAGAAAGAGAAAAGGAAAGCACAGAGCCTAGAACTGAATGTGGGGACTTTGAATGTTGGAACTATGACAGGAAAAGCTCAACAGTTGGTTGACATGATTATTAGGAGAAATGATATATATATATATGATATATCTTGCGTGCAGGAGAGCAGGTGGAAAGGCAGAAAGGCTAGAAGTTTAGGGGCGGGTTTCAAATTATTTTACCATGGGTGAGATGTGAAATGGAGTCGGGGTTATTCTAAAGGAAGAGTTAGCTAAGAATGTCTTGAAGGTGAAAAGAGTATCAGCTCGAGTGATGAGGCTGATTCTTGAAATTGAGGGTGTTATGTATTATGTAATGTCCCACAGGTCCCCATGCCCCACAGGTAGGTGAAAGAGAAATTCTGGAAGGAGCTTGACAAAGTAGTTCTGAGCATCTCAGACAGAGAGAGGGTCGTGATTGGTGCAGATTGTAAATGACATGTTGGTGAAGGAAACAGGGTTGGTGAAGAAGTGATGGTTAAATTTGATCATGGTGGCATTGTACTTGTTGATGTTGAGGTTCGCTCTTGGAGTGACCAGGTTGGATAAAATTGTAAATGAGCTCATCAGAGGGACAGCCAAGGTTTGATGTTTTGGATACAAAGTTAGAGAGAGCAGACTTCAATGGTTTGGACACGTCCAGGGGAGAAATAGTGAGTATATTGGTAGAAGGATGATGAGGATGGAGCTGCCAGGCAAGAGAGCGAGAGGAAGACCAAAGAGAAGGTTGATGGATGTCGTGAGAGAAGACATGATGGCAGTTGGTGTTGGAGAGGAGGATACAGGAGATAGGCTTACATGGAAAAGGATGACGCGCTGTGGCCACCCCTAACGGGACAAGCCGAAAGGAAAAGAAGAAGATGGTGGCATTGTACTTACAGTACTCATCATAAGCGAGTCGCTTTCATGAGCCATGAGGAATTACTGTGCTTCCTAGTTCCAGATCTGTTGCCAAAGGCTTGACAAAAAACTGTTACTGCACCAAAAATGGCATGTTCCAGACTCCAGAAACTTTTGCATTCCTCAGTTAACACTGCCTCTCTCTCTGTCTCTCTCTCTCTCTCTCTGTCTCTCTCTCTCTCTCTCTCTCTCGCTCTCTCTCAGATAGGCTCTGTCTTTCTCTGACAACTAATAATGTCCAGGTGGCTTATTTTCAAACATGTTGCAAGCACAAACCTCCAAGGAACTACACTGCATAGTCAACAAAATTTTATGGAAACAAAATTTCGACTGTTTCAGCTTAACTAAATGCCAGGGCTGCAGGTGCAATCACGACTGTTCTAAAACTGTGTGATTAACATCATCTATCATCATTAGCCAAATATTCAGCCAATGGTCTTAGTGTTCTCTTGGAAAGCAAAGCGAGGACAGAAGAAAATGATGAAAAGCACATCTTATATTTCTGCCCATCTCAATCCAGCCTCCTTGCCAAAGCTCAGTCACTGTGAAAAAGCCCAGCAAGCACATCAGTCAGAATCAACCCCAGTTAATCAGTGTACAACCACTGGCTGCCATTCTCCCTGGATTTTGCATTAGTCTGAAACCAATGCTCAGTCAGGCGAGTGATAGCTAATGACTAATAGGGCTGCAATTAATGCCTATTTTAATAGTTGTCTAGTCATCAGTGATTAAAATGATGAATTGACTCGTCGATTCAGATTTTTTTTAAAAAGCTGCTCCAAAATTGTTGTTTCTTTTCTTTTGTTAATAATAATGACACTAAGCATTATGTCAATAAATTGAAACTGACAAGACTGGAATTTGCTGAATTGCCGGTGTGTACAAAGAAAACGATGTACTGTGAAACACATAGTAGGCTCAGTTATGGTCTGGGGCTGCTTTTCTAAATCTTGCACACGGTGTCTTGAACCTGTGCTGGGTGCTAAGAAATCTCAAGACTATGAAGACATTGTGGAGCAAAATGTGCTGCTCGGTGTCAGAAAGTTGCAGGTGATGGGTCTTGCAACAGGATGAAGAGACAAGAATGGCTAATAACAACACATCTGACCTGATGTGAATGTTATCGGTACACAAATCTGAAAAATACAATCTGGAAGAAGGCACCCTTCAAAACTGAGGAGACACTTTGCTTATGAATAGTGGGTCAAAATATCAGTCGAGATACAAAAATATCTGTTGAGACGTTAAAAGTCTCTTTGTGATTTGGCAAAGGTAAAATAAAGAGTACATTCTTCACATAGCTTCACCTTATGCCATTGGAACTACACACTACAAAAGAATAAAAAGGCAGGTGATAAAAAGAACGATTTCCCCAGCTTTTTTTGTTTGTTTGTTTGTTTTTAAGTAAGAAATGTGACTAAATAATGAGCAACGGGTCTGTGGCCATGCTGGAAGCATCTATTAGTGCATTGCGTGACAATGAACCTCCTAATGAAGCTCTAATTTCACCAGTCTCCCTGAGGCAAGAGTTGCTGGGAAAAGCTTTGTCATAGTTTGTTAAATGGTAGCTTTCGTTTCTTTGAAAACACGCAGTATACTGTATGCAACACAACCACTACAAACTACATACTGTCAAATACTTCCTCCCAGTGTGTCATATCAAAGAGCCCATTCGCATGTATAGTGTGATTCGAAAGGACATCACCTAATTAATGTCACTTATTCAAGTTATAGAGTTTCCAGCACCATAATTGCAGAATATTCAAATATAAACTTTTGAGAGAGTGCGAATGAGAGTCAATTGTGGTATCCTGTTCTGAAATGCACACGCAACGCGCTGTAATATTCAGCAATTGTTGTTTTGCCAGTAAATTATGCAGATGATGCAGATCTGCTCTTTTCTGTTATGATTTGCATAATATTCACATACTGTACCTGGGGGTTACACTACATGCAATTTTCAGAGTGCTTAAATGATTATAAGGCACTTGAAACTAGGTGATTTTCTCAACTCTTCGTTTGTCTTTGTCACAATGTTTCTGTAATTGGCATTAGAATAGACAGAAAACTCAACTTTATCCAGTTTTATTTCTCTACTTGCACTTCTTGCTCAGGTCAGGGTAACGTATCATTGTCATTTTTTAAGCAACCATAACAAACATTTAGCTAGTACATGTGGGGAAATGTTTATTTGTAAAAAGAAAACATATATTTTTTATTTTCGATTGCCTAACCCCCAGAGCTGCTGGACGACGAGGCAGCGTCAGACGAACTTTCGCCGCCTCGTCTTTCAGCTGCATTACAACAGTTTTCTTTTGCATTCAATCATTCTTATGTTTAATGTTATAACAGTGATTTTTTTGGGGGGGGGGGGAATTTTTTTTTTCTGTGAATCATTGTTTTTATTTATTTTACATTGTTGTTGCAGTTGCAAGACAAGTGATTTAAGCAAAAAAAATAAAGCAGTGTTAATTCCGAGATTTGTTTTTGTGTTTTTCTACAAAAAAAAAAGGTCAGGATAAGAATACCGTTAAAGTACCGGATTGATAAACAGTATCGTTATGTCATCCCTACTTATTAATCAGCAGCCTAAAATTACTGTGTCTTAAAAAACCCATACAAAGTGTATGCACAGCTTTCGTCGGGGGCTTCTTGAGCCTTTTACTGTATATGTGTAGGTTGTCAACAGTAGCACTGTCCTTAACAAAGAGGGAAGGGAAGTTGAAAGGGTGGACTTGAGTGTATTTAAGTCATGTGTTTCTCTTGTCAGGGAATTCAGCCACTGGAAGGTAAACAGCCTGGCTACAGAAAAGAGGGACTTCTTTAAAGCTCCGTTGCCCTTAGCACCAGAGTTCCTACGTAACCTGCGATTACTTGGGCGACGGCCAACCTTGCAGCAAATCAACGAAAACCTCATCAAGAAGTATGGAACTCACTTCCTGGTGTCTGCTACCCTAGGAGGTAAGGAAAGACTTCAGCTACCAATAGCTTCTAGTCTCAAGTTCTAAAGCAGTGGTAACAAACCTTTTCAAGCCCAGGATCACTTTTTTCCCCCCACAGACTGTAAGCTAAGATCTACCACTACAGTATCCAACCATCCATCCATTTTCTGTACCGCTTATCCTCGCTAGGGTTGCGGGCGTGCTGGATCCTGGCCCAGCTATCTTCGGGCGAGAGGCAGCATTACACACGAGCACCATATGCACCTGCAGCATCTAATCACAGATCTTAGACCACACAACTGTTCAATCATCCTTCCTCTAAATGAGCATTACTTGCTGCAAGAGCTGGGCAGAGCAGACGAGGGATAAAATTGACCGGTTTCTAACCATGTGTCTCACTTATTGGATTTATTTTTCCCCTCTTCGCCCCTCTGAGAGGTTTGAAGTAACTCACAAAACAGAATTGCCTGCAGTATTGATTGTTGGCACCTCACACATCAAGGCGGAGACCTGCATTATATATTCAGTGACATCCTCGCTATAGTGAGACACTGCAGACCCTGGTCATCACTTAGTATAACATAACTTCGCTGCTCGGTATATAGGGGCTGGTGGAAAATTGATTCCGGACCATAATTTTTTCAAGCTACAACTTCCTAAAATATTTACAAGTGAGAGATTTACAAGGCCACAATTTTCAGATCATTCAAACCATGCACTATATTGTTTAATTTCACGATATAGACGGATATTTATTCAGTAACTGTCCCATGTGAATCCATTATAAGCAGGATTTTTATTTTTCAAACATTAACCACACTTGTTTATATAATAGGACTTTAACAGATTCATTTTGATGAAGTACAGGAAAAAGTGTGAGAGAGAGAGAATGTTTGGAGGAGAATGTCATATTTTTTCAAAGACTTTCACAACACCCTTGCATGGCCAATATTTGTGCCTTGTGATCTGTTTGCATCCAGACATGCGTCACTTGACTTCCGCTGAACGGACAACCCCCCTACGGGGCATCGGCATGGGAGCCGGAGCTGACTAATGCAGCCGCAGACTGATAGCGAGACTCGGGATGTAATTAACAGACTCAACTAATTGGGCTCAAAGAGTCTGTGTTCTAATGCTACTGTGGCTAAGAACACATTTTAGATCAATTTTTCTGTTACATCCGTCTTCTTCTTTGATCAAATGCTGTTGTATTTTTAAGTATAAGTATGTTTTATTTTCTACAGAGAACCAACTCTAGAATTTATTTGCTCTGGTACCATTTTCAACCAATGTCTAAAAAGTTAATTATTTCCCCTTTAGTCAATGCTGACTAAAATTTTTCTTCCTCCAAAATCTAACGTGAAATCTAATCTAACAGCTGACTTTGAAGCCAGTCACACTCAGGAGTCATGCCAAACTCATTATACAGGTGTACTGTCCCAAGTTTTAAACTGATCATTCAGACGCTCCAAAATTGCATTGTGGAAGAGATGATGTGTGTGACGATCACTCGCACAAATGGAAAAGTTCTCTCGCCCGCCTCTCATTTAGCCCACGCTACGTTGACGCCGCTTTGCACTTCATCCCTGCATTATTGTAACCATATTCGACATTTAAATATCAGAACATTAACAACAAAACAAACATATACATTGACCTTTGTTTTGTCAATGACACTAATTTGTAACTCAGGACTTTTGACTTAACCTCTTTTAATTGCTGCGTCCGTTTTGCGCTGTCCTTATCCAAACTGCACCACCTTTTTTTTTTTTTTTTTTTTTGCATCCATGGTTTTTCCTCTTTATAACGCGACGTGAGACAGAATGAAATGCTTCATTCACAAGGGTTAAAAAGGAAATCAGTAGATAACAGAAATAAATCAAATACGTCATGAAAATTGCATTTTATTTTAATTTTAGTAAGTCTGATTGATTGTTTCATCCTCAGGGGAGGAGTCCTTAACCATTTTCCTGGACAAGCAAAAGCTCAATAAGAAGTCAGAAGGCAATAGCAACAGCACTGTGGTGTCACTGGAGCTACTCCACCAGCTAGCAGCTTCATACTTCACAGATCGAGAAAGCACCCTAAGGAGACTGCACCACCTCCAGATCGCCACTTCAGCAATTAAGGTAATCTATTTGATGCTCACTCATCCTTTGCGTGGGACCTACAGTTTCGAACAGTTGCACACTTATCCTTTATTGTCACTGATGTTTACTTCTCAATTTCTGTGCGTAGGTGTAGAATATCTTATAGTTCTCCAATCTGAAGAACAACCTCACGTCAAGCAAAGCACACAGGCATTAGCAATCCTATAAAACGGTCAGTTTGGGACTGAGTCCGTTCCTCACCTCGATAACGAGCTCTGCTTGCTCACAACATACAAGATGCTCACAATCTTTTTTTTTTAAAGATTTCCAATGTGCATCATTGCTCAAAAGAGGTATCCAATTTACTCTACGAGCATGCTCGTAAGTCAAATCGCTTGTATCTCAAATCAACTTTCCCAATTAAAACGAATGGAAACACCATTCATTTCTTCCAGCCTGCCAAAAAATACCTAAAATATATTGAAACATGCTTTTGATAAGAAAAATATCACTCGACAGTATAGTACTTTATAAAAACAAAGTAATAATACAAAATAAAATAAAGTTTTTGCATCATAATTTGGTTTCAATTCAATGGAGACTGTGCTGCTCTTTCTTTTTTTTTTTTTTTTGTCTTGTTCGGCTGTTGGGCCAAGCACAAAGGAGGATCTGTATCCCTTTCATGCTGGTTTACAGGTTGACTGTGTCACTGGACTTTTTAAGCTGCCACTGAGGTTTCTTAGTATTTTGATGGATATTTATCGAGAATCAGAGTCGATCAGTCGAACAGAACAAGGTTTCGAGAGGGGAGTGAGAAAAGAAGAGGACAAAAGACAAAGCACTAACTGTAAACGAGATGAGGAAAGTAAATCACGATATACCTACAACAATGACACGTTAGATATGAGTGTTGTATGGGGCAGTAGTGCTACATCCTGTGAGGGAAGGACACGACAAGATAGGACAGGAGGGGGCGCATGCAGGACAAGGGTTGTGGGAGTGGCTATGTAAATTTAAGCGTCTATAGGACCAGAGTGTGAGTGAGGGGATACCTAAGTCATTTGTATATTCATGAGTTATTTGTCACAAGAAGTGAGTGGCCCCACACCCAGCGAATAATTCCCAGGGGTGTGTGTCTGCGGACACATGCAAGTGAATTGACACCATTTTGTATAAGTGCCCTGCAATTGCTGTGCCTGCACTGCGGAGGCTGAGGACCCCACCCAATCGATCGAGAGGCGGGGTCGGGCCCAGGAGTCCACCCGAGAGCGGCCCGGTGGCATTTAAATGGAATCATTGAGAATCAATAATTTATTTGAGGTAAGGTTTTCATTTTTATTGTGGCTATTCTTCTGCTCTTTCTGATGTGTGTGTGTATTGGCCACAAGGGGGCAGTATAATACATAAATATAATAGACGTAGATTTGATAATGAAACACAAAGACCGTTGCAACTAAGCTTCAGTAATATTAGTAATTTTCAGCATGTAATTTATGCTTGTGATTATTGTTATATGCTCTGTCTGCATGTGTTGCTGCACTGTTTGTGTTCAAATGTCAGTTGTTTAAAGGTTCACATGTACTGCGATTTCAATCCTAGTTTAGTTTTGGTCAATGAGTAGGCATGGAAGAGGGTCTCGCCCATTTTGTCTGTGCAAGTCAGGTTTGTGTACCACTCTAACAACTAACAGATCCCTGTAGATGGCGGTGTTGCATTGCTTTTGGATGTTAAACAGGTTTTAAACTGGAAATAAAGATTAGGGGGTGAATCTCAGATTGTCCTAAACCAAACCTACACCACAGAAATACAGGAGCTCTGCTAAATTTTCTCTTTAATTTGAATTTTTACCCCCCTTTTTTTTGTCATTTAATGTCCGTTGATGTACAACCGTGGACCGGTTGTGGACTGTTTTGGGCATTCGTTGGAGTAGAATATTGGCACTTGTTATTTTACGCCTTGATGGTGTCATGTAAGCTACAGCCTTGTTTTTGTAGAGAGGAGCATGTCGGCGCTCTTTCACTGTTGCCGCTTAACTGCGATGGTATGGCCGCAGGCACTTATTTTGCGCGTTAACGGGCAGCATTTTTGCAAGAGCCCCGTTTTTGCTGAGCAAAAAAATGTTGCCGCTGTTGGATTGTCTGTGATGGTACGGCTGGAGGAGCTGCGACCACGAAAAGCATCGTCAGCGTGGAACTGAGTGCATCCTGGAGGAGACGTGTAGAGGAATGAGAGTCAATTAAGTTATTTAAAAAGTAAAGTGAGAGGGACGTACTGAATGGGTCTGGAGAATTGAACTCATCTTTCCATATGAGTTATTCGCCAGTGCGCAAACGTTGGGCTTTTACAAAAATACAGTTGTATTTATTTATTCTTTCACACTCAGCTTCTCCCAAACATGAGTGATGTGCTACGATGCTGTGATGGCGACATCTGTGATTCTGGTGCCCTCATATTGGTCAATGGAGATTTCAATGTTGCTCCTCTCTCATCTGTAGCGGCTCCCAACAACGTGCAACAAGAGGAAATCAACTGCACGTCCTGTATGTGAAGTGATGGCGTTATAGTCTATTTTGAATGGAGAAGAACATTTTGTTTGGTTATTCATGATTGTATTGGTATTATGACTTTGTTTTGTGCGGTAATTAGTAGAAAGTGTGTCACGATCGTGAGAAAAGATGATTTTAGTATATATATATATATATATATATATATATATGTATGAATGTATGTATATATGTATGTATGTATGTATGTGTGAGGGGCGCCACGATGATATGTGGCGAGATTCAGCTCCATACCGCTGTCGCTTCAATGCATCACAGACACTCTGGTGGATTACAGGGATTGTTTTTATTACAAAAAGAAAGTAAAGACCTGCAACACAGTGTGAGGGGAATGTGGTGGAATTGCGTTTGGTCTTGTCACAGCTCATTCCTCTTGGCTCGTTACAAAATAATTCTTCTCTTATAAATCAAATGTGATCGTATCGTGGTAAACAGTGATACAAATGACTATAAATGACATTTCCCTAGTAATCCATTTTAAAGAACTGCACAGGAAGAAATAAAGAATAAAATCTCCTATTTCCGAAGCCTCCCTGAACACGCCCAATATCCCATGCAGCCGTAACGTGACTGCTAATATAAACGCCAATGGAGGCTGCGCTGAACTGCAGGCATGCGCCAATTACACAGCCAGATCAATGAAAAATAACGCAAAGACAAACAAAACACGCAAAACTGACACAGAGAGGTAAATTACCTGCAACACAGTGCGAGAGAAATGTGGTGAAATTGTTTGGTCTCAGGCACTTGTCTGTACAACGCACGGGCAATTGAAAATGAATGCACATGGAAAAAGTGTACTTCTGTCTGCAAGACGTGACTTTAAAGACGCCACACAGCGCGGACTTGCTCACAACAATGAGCACACTACATGGCCAATAGAAAGCATGAACAAATTAGGAACACGCAATAACAAATTGTGCCGGACCATCAGCAGCAATTCAAGCCTATGGTGTGTCTATGGAACTTATTGGTGAGTGAATACCATATCACATGCATGTTAGTCAACTGGTGTACGGAGTTGCTGAGCCGGCATATTACGGATGGGTGTGGTACCAGCCCCCTCCATTTGCAAGGGGGGGCCAAGCCAGCGAGCCCATCCCACGGGGGACCCAGTCAGGGGGAGGCCACCCACTCCCCAGGACCCAGGCCGGTCTCCCACCCCAACCGAAGCGCCCCGACCAGTCCCGAAGGGAGGGCTACGGGTACCGGACCACCACCCCCCACGCCCAATCCCCACCTCCACCCAGCACGATTCCCATGTTCCTCCACGTAAGTAATAGCTTGCAGTTTAAACTGCAAACTTCGTAAGCGTGTCTCTTCGTAGGTGCCATTTTCGGGAGTCCTTAGCCAAACCCATGCACATACCGGAACTATATACCTACTGTGTCTTTAGCGTACTCTGTCACGCGCACCCTTCCCCCTTTACGTCCGCATGCTGTCCTCAGTCACGTCCGCCTTCCTCTGTACAAGCAGCGTGTCGGCAGGAAATGCTCCCAGTCAGTCCATCTGAGCGCTCATTAAAGTCACGCGACAGCATTTACAGATTATAGAACTCGGTGCACGCATAAGGGGTGCCGCATTATAAGGCGCGCCGTCCATCTTGGAGAAAATGTAAGACTTTTAAGTGCGTCTTTTGGTCGTGAAAATACGGTAACTGAAATATTTTATGACGAGGACCAAGTCAGCAGCGAGGAAACAACACAAAGTGTCATGATTGACATGAATCACTGAGTCACTCACAGCGCATTATATAGCTAAATACATCATTGTTTTGCAATCAAAAGCCATTATTATTATTATTATTTTATTTTTTTATTCATTCAAATTTGACAGCTCTGTAATGACGAGAAAAAAGTTACAAGAAACCAAACAAAATGTTATTGTGTTCTTATTCAACGACAAAGTCTTCTTCTTGTTTGCTAAACGCATACACACAAATACACACACTGGATTTTGTCACTTTGCCTATTCCTGCTCCGGGAAATACCTTTAATACACCAATACCTACAAACATGTAGTTGAATAAGGGAAATTAATAGATTTCAAAGTCAAGTTTGAACAATCCAATCACTTTCAGGGTCTTGGGTTTTTGGGCAAAGTTAGAGACATCCAGTTGCGGTTTTATGTGGGATTATAATAGAAATCCCAAGAATCCAGTGACACTAAAGGCATGTGCCAGCTGATGCATTTCTTGATTGTGTGTACAAAACTCAAAATCATTGGCAATTTGTCTCAAAATAATGACATAACCGACCAAACTAGCGAGACGTAACTGTGACGATCGGTATTGTGCAGACTTTGTAAGGGTCTGCCCTTTGGATACATATACAGTATACCAGCTGCAATTTCACAGCTTTGTAATAGGCCTTCTGATTAAAATATTGAGTAAAAAGCTAGAAAATGTCAAATGTCTTATCTTTAGGGAAAATGGCAGCCTGACCATAGTTAAATGAATCCAACAAATGATTAAAATTCAGGTGTATACATAGATGTTCTTTTGCAGCCGAGAGATTTGCACACCCGCCAACACAAATTCACACATTAATGAGCCAGAGGATCCTTTACATATCTCTGACAAATAATGATCTCTGCTATGCGAGCCACCTGCCGCGGTCTGTTCTGCCAAATCTCGTCACCCAGGAGGAAGAGACACTGAGTGGGACGTACTTGACCTGTGTCCATGTATGTCTGTGGGCACTGAGTGGCTGGAGCACAGCATCAAGTGGGAGGCAGGAGTGAGATATTCAAAAACAATCTACTGAACCTCAGTAGGAAAATGGAGGGCTATCTCCTATGAACACAGATAACACCATGCATTTATGTACCAGCCTTCTTCCATGAAACTTCAGTAAGGTTTTTAGGAATTGTGATCTCACTTATTAATGAGTGAAGTGAAGCCATTGTCTGATGCATTGTCTGTTTTTTTGTGTTGTTTATGGAGATGGACAACAAATCATATAAAGTCTAAATTCTATTGCACTGAACTGAAGAATGTTTGGTTTTTGTGCGCGAGGATTGCTGTTTATTTGCTGTGCTTAGTAAAAGTCATAGCAAAGCTTCCATATTCAATTCATAGTACTAATTAAAGGCAGAGAAGTGCAACCATTTGGAACATAGTGTGCAGATAGCAATAAAAACATGAAATCATAATTATGTTCTTTAACAATTTGAAAGCACAGTAAAGCAATTTACGGCCTTAAAGGAGGTATGGGGTCTTAATAGTCAATTTTTCACGAACAAGTCAGATTTTATGTATTTCTTTGCTCAAGAAAATGAAACTGGCAGTCATTTCCAATAATATCAATCAATTTTGGAGCAATTGGTAAATAACTAATTGCCTTTGGAACGCCCCGTTTTCATCTCCAAAATCATACTTATCGCGACAAAAGGGTATGCTTTTTCTCAATCTTTGTTGAGTGTCTTCTTACCTTCTTTGCTGTTAAATTACAATCGCCACAACCAGATAGTCATCTGTAAAAGATAGTGTTCCACTGTATTAAAAATCTCACGGCCGTCTCAATGACCAACCGGTAGTACTTTTGCAACCACTTTATTAAAACATGATCCGAATCAAGTAAGGCTATTAAAAGGTTCTTCTTAATTTTGGTGTACTTTATACTGTATGTAAATGTCTATAACCAACTGTAGTATGCAGACAGCCTATAAATATACTGTGAACACACATAGCTGTAAGCATACTGCAGTAGGTTATAGCTTGTTCAATAAACAAAAAGAAAAGATCACGTTCACTGTAATTAGGAAGTTCAAACATCAGTCACTATTGTCCACAAACTAGTGCATGGAACACATCTGCTGCTGTGTCATATTGAAACAAAGTATGTTTTTTTTTTTTATCTACTGTCAGATGGCTCTGTCACATTCACACATACTCAGTGTCCCCTCATAGGCCCTGCCTGGGAGCTCTGCACATCTGCTTCACTCATTTCTAATGTCGCATTGTTACACAGTCAATGCTGGATGAAGCATGTATCAAAATATGAATTATGGATTCAAGATAAATACAATACAAAGACGTTACTCTGACCACACGTTGGTCTTTGCAAGCCAGGGTCTAATAGCATTATAGATAAGAAAATAAAACACAGTAGGTTTCACAAATGATATAAACATAAAACAGAAAATAAGTCTTTCACTGCCAGTCCTTCATGTTTACATGGATATTTGAATTCAAAAGCCGTCAATGGGTGCTAGTTAGATTATTTATCTGTTGTAACAATGCTTGGTGCCAATACATTTTAGACTGCTTGATCGTGTTTGTTTTCCTTATAGATAATGCCTCCTTTGTAAACAGATGTGAAATGAGCAGAACAATTGGTTGTCTGTGTTGTCCCATGTACAATGTACCAAATCTTCACTGCCTATGCTAAACAGCTTAATCTGCTGTTGCTATTAGCTCTTGTTTGGTGTGTCAACTTGTTGACTGAAGTTTTACCAGTAACAAGGAAGAAACAAGACATATTTGGCAATTTCACAATGTATTCTTTTAACAAATGGTCAGGGGCCATAATATTTAACGATCCACAGCCACAACAGCCTGTCACCTCCTCCTCCTCATGCTGTTCACCAGCCTGGTTAGCACTGCTGTGGGACGCCACTACGGTCGTCAATAAGAAGTCGGTAAAAGTCAGCCAAAATGGTTTGGTCGATCACTGTCAACATGAACGCACACTTATCACACAGGTGTTCATTTGGACACAGGTCATGACTCTTGGTAGTCCATTTCCTTCTCTATGCTTCCAAATTCTAAAGGTAGTCTACAAAACCATTGTTATCTTGGAGGATGAAGTCTAGTCCCAAACTGTAGACGTATGAGATTGCATTCAATTATGACCAGCCTAGATTGTCCAGTGATGGAAAGGCAACCCCACAGGTATGGTCCAATGCACTGAAGAAGACTTTGAGAGAAGAAATATAGAGGTCATACCACAGGATGCAAACCACTCATCAGCAAAAAGAATTGGAGTGCTAGATTGGATTTTGCAAAGAAGTCCAGAGATGAGCCACAAAAGAATTGGAACAAAGTTTTCTGGACTGATGCCACCAAAATGAACCTCTACCAAACTGATGGAAAGCCCAAAGTATGGAGAAAGAAAGGATCTGCTTATGATCCAAAACACACAAGCTCATCTGTGAAGCATGGTGGAGGTCATGTCATGGCTTGGGCTTGCATGGCTGCTTCTGGAACGGGCTCACTGGTCTTTATTGATGACGTGATTTATGATGGTACCGGCAAAATAAATTCTGAAGTCTACAAAACGATTTTGTCTGGCAGTTTATAGAAAGATGCATCCAAACTAATCAGAAGAAGCTTTATCACAAAACAAGACAATGGCCCAAAACACACTGCCAAAACAACAAAGAACTTCATCAGGGGGGGAAAGTGGAAGGTCTTAGACTGGCCGAGTCAATCACTGGACCTTAACGGAATAGAGCATGCATTTTACCTCCTGAGGAAGAGGCTGAAGGGAGAAACCCCCAGAAACAAACAAAAACTGAAAAAGGCAGCAGTAAAGGTCTGAAAAATTATTTCAAATGAAGAATGGAACAGTCTGGTGAAGTCAATGAGTCGCAGGCTTCATGCAGAAATATCAGTAGATTCTTCAATGTTGCTGTTAGCCTCTTGGCAGACTTCCTGACCAGTTTTCTCCTTGTCGTTTCATCAATTTTGGAGGGATGTCTTGTTGTTGGTCATGTCACTTTTGTGCGATATTTTCTCGACTTGATTAGTATCTTCACTGTGTTCCACATTTAATGCCATGGAAATAATTTTGGACCCTTCACCTGACTGATACCTCTGAAATATGAGATCCCTCTGATGCTGTAGAAGCTCTCTGCGATTCATGAATTGTGCTGTAAGACTTGACTACAAAAACGTCAGGAAAGGCCAACGAGACCATCTGAACTTCATTTGGGGTTAATCAGTGGCACTTTGAATGGTGGCAGATGTTGTGACTCTCATTTAACTCAAGTTTGAATGCGATTGGTTAATTTTGAACACAGCAAGATCCAAAGTTAATTAGAGGGTGTGCATACTTCTGCAACCAGATTATCTGAGTGATTTTTTTTACTTCCCCTTAAAAAGGTTTAATTTTTTTTCAGTTGGGTTGCACAGGTTTTAATTCACAATCTTCTTCTTTTCTTTTCGGCTTGTCCCGTTAGGGGTCGCCACAGCGCGTCATCCTTTTCCATGTAAGCCTATCTCCTGCATCCTCCTCTCGAACACCAACTGCCATCATGTCTTCCCTCACGACATCCATCAACCTTCTCTTTGGTCTTCCTCGAGCTCTCTTGCCTGGCAGCTCCATCCTCATCATCCTTCTTCCAATATACTCACTATTTCTCCTCTGGACGTGTCCAAACCATTGAAGTCTGCGCTCTCTAACTTTGTCTCCAAAACATCGAACCTTGGCTGTCCCTCTGATGAGCTCATTTCTAATCCTATCCAACCTGGTCACTCCAAGAGCGAACCTCAACATCTTCATTTCCGCCACCTCCAGCTCTGCTTCCTGTTGTCTCTTCAGTGCCACTGTCTCTAATCCGTACATCATGGCTGGCCTCACTACTGTTTTATAAACTTTGCCCTTCATCCTAGCAGAGACTCTTCTGTCACATAACACACCTGACACCTTCCTCCACCCGTTCCAACCTGCTTTGACCCGTTTCTTCACTTCCTGACCACACTCACCATTGCTCTGGACGGTTGACCCCAAGTATTTAAAGTCCTCCACCCTTGCTATCGCTTCTCCCTGTAGCCTCATTCTTCCCCCACCAGCCCTCTCATTCATGCACATATATTCTGTTTTACTTCGGCTAATCTTCATTCCTCTTCTTTCCAGTGCATGCCTCCATCTCTCTAACTGTTCCTCCAGCTGCTCCCTGCTTTCACTGCAGATCACAATGTCATCTGCAAACATCATGGTCCACGGGGATTCCAGTCTAACCTCATCTGTCAGCCTATCCATCACCACTGCAAAAAGGAAGGGGCTCAGGGCTGATCCCTGATGCAGTCCCACGTCCACCTTAAATTCTTCTGTCACACCTACAGCACACCTCACCGCTGTTCTGCTGCCCTCGTACATGTCCTGTATTATTCTAACATACTTCTCTGCCACTCCAGACTTCCGCATGCAGTACCACAGTTCTTCTCTGGGTACTCTGTCATAGGCTTTCTCTAGATCTACAAAGACACAATGTAGCTCCTTCTGACCTTCTCTGTACTTTTCCATCAACATCCTCAAGGCAAATAATGCATCTGTGGTACTCTTTCTAGGCATGAAACCATACTGTTGCTCGCAAATACTCACTTCTGTCCTGAGTCTATCCTCCACTACTCTTTCCCATAACTTCATTGTGTGGCTCATCAACTTTATTCCTCTATAGTTGCCACAGCTCTGCACATCACCTTTGTTCTTAAAAATGGGCACCAGTACACTTTTCCTCCATTCCTCAGGCATCTTCTCACGCACTAGAATTCTATTGAACAAGCTGGTCAAAAACTTCACAGCCACCTCTCCTAGATGCTTCCATACCTTCACAGGAATGTCATCAGGACCAACTGCCTTTCCATTTTTCATCCTCTTTAATGCCTTTCTAACTTCCCCCTTACTAATCATTGCCACTTCCTGGTCCACCACACTTACCTCTTCTACTCTCCCTTCTCTATCATTTTCCTCATTCATCAACTCCTCGAAGTATTCTTTCCATCTAGCAAGCACACTGCTGGCACCAGTCAACATATTTCCATCTCTATCCTTAATCACCCTAACCTGCTGCACATCCTTCCCATCTCTATCCCTCTGTCTGGCCAGCCTGTATAGATCCTTTTCTCCTTCTTTAGTGTCCAACCTGCCATACATGTCATCATATGCCTCTTGTTTTGCCTTTGCCACCTCTACCTTTGCCCTCTGTCGCATCTCAATGTATTCCTTTCGCCTCTCCTCGGTCCTCTCAGTGTCCCACTTCTTCTTAGCTAACCTCTTTCCTTGTATGATTTCCTGTACTGTGAGGTTCCACCACCAAGTCTCCTTCTCTCCTTTCCTGCCAGAAGATACACCAAGTACTCTCCTGCCTGCTTCTCTGATCACCTTGGTTGCAGTGGTCCAGTCTTCTGGAAGCTCCTGCCGTCCACCGAGAGCCTGTATCACCTCTTCCCGAAAAGCTGCACAACACTCGTCCTGTCTCAGCTTCCACCACATGGTTCTCTTCTCTGCCTTTGTCTTCCTAATATTCCTCCCCACCACCAGAGTCATCTTACACACCACCATCCTATGCTGTCTAGCCACACTCTCCCCTACCACTACCTTACAGTTGGTAACCTCCTTCAGATTACATCGTCTGCACAAGATGTAATCCACCTGTGTGCTTCTACCTCCGCTTTTGTAGGTCACCCTATGTTCGTGCCTCTTCTGGAAAAAAGTGTTCACTACAGCCATTTGCATCCTTGTTGCAAAGTCTACCACCATCTGTCCCTCCAAGTTCCTTTCCTGGATGCTGTATTTACCCATCACTTCTTCATCACCCCTATTACCTTCACCAACATGTCCATTACAATCTGCACCAATTACGACTCTCTCTCTGTCTGGGATGCTAAGAACTACATCATCTAGCTCCTTCCAGAATTTCTCTTTCACCTCTAGGTCACATCCTACCTGTGGGGCATAGCCACTAATCACATTACACATAACACCCTCAATTTCAAATTTCAGCCTCATCACTCGATCTGATACTCTTTTCACCTCCAAGACATTCTTAGCCAACTCTTCTTTTAAAATAACCCCGACTCCATTTCTCTTCCCATTGACACCATGGTAAAATAATTTAAACCCTGCCCCTAAACTTCTAGCCTTACTGCCTTTCCACCTGGTCTCCTGGACACACAATATATCAACCTTTCTCCTCATCATCATGTCAACCAACTCCCGAGATTTTCCTGTCATAGTCCCAACATTCAAAGTCCCCACATTCAGTTCTAGGCTCTGTGTTTTCCTCTTCTCTTTCTGCCGAAGAACCCGCTTTCCACCTCCTCTTCTTCTTTGACTTCGACCCACAGTAGCTGAATTTCCAACGGCGCCCCGCAGGTTGACAGCGCCGGTGGCGGACGTTGTTAACCCGGGCCACGACCGATCCGGTATGGAATTCTTTGGATGAACGCTCATATTTGTTTGGCAAGGTTTTAAGCCGGATGCCCTTCCTGACGCAACCCTCTGCATTTATCCGGGCTTGGGACCGGCCTACAGTTTGCACTGACTTGTACCACCCATAGGGCTGCATTACAAGTTATAATTCACAATAATGATGGTAAAAAATTTTGAATCTTTGTCTCATTCTTTTTGTATTCCAAAATCCACAGTGATTTTTTTTGTTTGTTTTGTTTGTTTTCATCTTCAATAAAATGTCTCCCATTTTCACATCATTATGAAGACTTTCTGAATACACTGTACAAGTACAGTGAATATATTGCACATTGTTCTATTGAGTGTTTTTAAAGTCAATTTTAACCATATAAATAATCAGCTGAATTCGAAATTAAAAAAAAAAAAATCAACAGAAAAGAAACAAAATGACTGATATCACTGATACTTCACATTTGACATGCCCGAAAAGGAGTAGGCATGTACTGCATGCAATCCAGTAACGTATTCAAGCCTATACTTTAACTCACAGTAGTGAGAGATGATTTGTCAGGTTCCAAGAGTTTCTAGTACAAAGCAAACCCATTTTTAAATGTCCTTTGCAAATATAGAAGTGGATGTATGTAATTGATTGCTTTTAAAATGGTAATATGCATTTATGATTTATGCGATCACATCTGGTTGATATTTTTATGGTAAATAGATCTTTTCTTCCTGTTTCCTAGGTAACAGAGACAAGGACGGGTCCTCTCGGCTGCAGTAACTATGACAGCTTGGATTCGGTTAGCTCAGTGTTGGTGCACAGTCCAGAAAATAAGATCCATCTCAAAGGTACGGTTCTGTAACAGTCTAGCACACACGCAGAAGCAAACCAACCCCTCACCTCTATACATTTTATATTTATGCACAAACACACAACAACTTCCGGGAAGCCAAAGTTCACTTAAGGGACAAACTTTTTTCCATCGTGAACCGCCTTAGAGGTCCATATACAGTACTTACCACCTCCGTACCTCAATCCACCGACCTGCAGCGTTCCCATCGAGCACAATCCATACACAGAAGGTGGACTGTGTTATGCTCGACCAGGATGACCCTTTACTTTACGCTGCAGTAGTTCATACGTCTGTTCTGCCTCGCTGACTCACTGTCTCATGGGCAATCTGCTATCGTAGCAGGATGTAGATAGACTGTATCCTGCCACACTGACCCTATTCCAACCCCTCAAGTTACCCGTAGAGCACTCAAGGATAAAGAGTGTTTTGTTTTGTTTTCCTGAAGATTTAAACTTTTGATGAATATGTGCCCTTTTTGGACTATTCTTATTTATGCACAGCATTTATCACCTGTAGAGTAGATTACATTTCAAGTTGGTCTTTGCAAAGACATTTCTTTTTCAGCTTGAAAGTCACAAATGGCTCTGACTAAGGGATTTCTCACTGTTCTGAGACCATTTTCTACCAAACAACATTGCTGAAGATGCAAAACAACATTGTACATATTTTCTAATTTGTATTCATCATGAATTAGAAAATACAAGAAGTGTTCTGTCTATCGAGTTTAATAATTTAGCGGAAAAGGCGGCATCTCTCTCTAGCATAGTTAGGGGTTGTTTGTTGTTTATACTCAAAGGAAATGCAACAGAAATATATGAAATTAGTATTATTTGTCTTATTGAACTGGGCTTTTTTTATTTTATGACCTGCAATGTGATGAAAGTGTAGTCAGACCTAAATAGTTTTAAAAAAACAACCATAAAACCAATTCCTCAATTTCCAAATCATAACAGTTCAGGCAGAGAAAGAATTACACATCCACATCATATTACAATATCTATCTATCCATCCATCCATTTTCTATACCGCTTATCTTAGACAGGGTTCCGGATTTAACATTCATTCATTCATTCATTCCTCTTCTGTACGACCTATCTTCACTAGGTTCGCGTGCGTGCTGGAGGCCACCCCAGCTGACTCTGTGCGAGAAGCGGGGTACACCCTGAACTGGTCGCCAGTCAATCGCAGGGCACATATAAACAAACAACCATTCACACCTACGGGCAATTTAGAGTCTTCAATTAACTTAGCATGCATTATTTTGGGGTTTGGGAAGAAACCGGAGGACTCGGACAAAACCCATGCGGGCACGGGGGGAACATGCAAAGTTCACACAGGTGAGGCCGGATTTGAACCCGGGTCCTCAGAACTGTGAGGTAGACGTGCTAACCAGTCGTCCACCGTGCCGCCGCCCGGATTTAACAATTTGTACCAATTAAAAGAAGACCTTCATCACCTTCATCATGTTGATGGTACAGTCACGTATCGTAAGAATAACTTCATTTCTGTCACTGCCATGGCAACCTGCATCATCTGCTTTGGTGGTCTGTAATCGTGGCTGTGCTGCAAAGTGAGCGTTTATGCCGTTTTAGCACTAATGTCAGTGCTAATGTTACTGCCCGTAGTTGTATGCAATGTATGTTGTGTTGCAACACTAAAGGCATGTTCATTTCTATTCATGGCAAGTTATATTTTAATCACATTTTATATGCATGCATTGTGTTAGATATGTCATGCAATCATTTGATCGAAGTCTTTTTGCCTATGAGGGGAAGAAAAAAAAAACATTTCGATCTGATTTTCCTATAAACAGCACAGACTCATCCATAAGAAGATAACACAAAAATCTATTATTTATTTTTAAGCTCATATCACTATTGTAATACCTCAGATATGTTTTAATAGCTGTAAAATGTATTCATTTCCCTAAATATTTTAGAAATTTTAAAAGATTAATCTTTAAAGAATTATGAAATGACGTCAAAGAATATGGAATTGTTATTTTTTGTGTGTCAGGAACAACATTTTTTTGGTGCAGATTAAAAAAAAGAAGTAACAAATAGACACCTAAAAAGTGTCATTTAATAATATGAAAATACGATGTGTGTTGGTAATGACAGTGTGGTGGCAATGACGCAGTGTGTTGGTTATGACATTAGTATCACAAATAACACAGGCAAAATAATATAAAAACATTTTATTTAAAAGTTTGCTAAACAAAACAAAAGATTCATTGGAAAATTGTGAATAACATCTAAAAAATTGGTTAACACCTCTTTAAAATGTATCAAAACGTAATGTAATTAAAATATTTTGTGGAATGTATGTATAAATATTGCATTGCAAATTATTTAATCATAAGAACACTTTTTTTTTTTTACAACATAGACTCAGGATATTTTCAGATTTGTATCATAGAATGGGGGCAGTAGAACCGATTCACTCCAATTCGATGCATGGTTTTCACCAGCGCAGTACTGTCTGTGTCCACATCTTGGATGACTCCTGGATAAACATCCCCATCATACACCACCACAAACCACTTTCCGATGAGAGCCTCTGTGCGTTCCACACTGTCAGTTGACTCATGACTCTTTGACAATGTGCAGGGTCGAAGTGATGATCTCATTTTCTTTCACATCTTCTTTGTTTCAAGTCTTCGCAACACTGAAAACTGATGCTTGGATGTTGTAAATATGTTTTCCAAGTTTGTTTTTCAGAACTGAGATGAGGCCTTCCAACAATGTTTGCAGGGTATCTTACACACATTTTTTTTACAGTTAAACGGACAACAAACTTCTCTGTAGATCCATCTTTGTTTTGGCAACAAAGACTTTCCATGAGATGCTTGATGTTTCTGGTTTTTATTACTTTGCGGTAGAAAAGCTTGTCGGTCATGAATTGAGAGTTGTCATGAAGGTTGCACAAGCGGGTGTCTCGATCCTGGACTTTTGGCTTCACAATCCAAAAAGGACGTTTTTTGCAAAGCATTATTTTTTTTTTTCATCCGACCAGACTATATTCTCCCAGTATTTAACTGGGTGACAAATGTTGCTCAGCAAACTTTAAACGAGCTTTGTCACACTTTTTTTCAGCAATGGCGTCTTGCGTGGTGAGCTTGCATACAGGCCATGGCGGTGGAGTAAATTACTCACTGTTTTCCTTGTGACAACAGTACCACAGTAATTTATGGTGGTATGATTGGCTTTCCACTTACGTATTATGGTGCCAACCATGCTCACTGGAATGTTCAGAAGCTTAGATATGCACCTGTAACCAATGCCCTCTTTATGTTTCGCAGCAATTACTTTGCGATGGTCTTGAGACAGCGCTTTGCTCTTACCCATTGTGGCATGTGTCTTGACTCATGAGACCTTTTTGTAGGCCATCAATTAGGACTGTACCAGCTGATATTCATTTGCACTGGCAAAGTGCTGGATTGTTGTTTGATTATTGATAGATTTTCGGTGTTGTCTTGGCTTTCCATGCCTTTTTGCACCTCCCTTTCTTCATGTGGTCAATACTCTTTCCCTGTGTCAGTTCACATTTTTACACACAACTTAATCTACGATCTTATTTGTTACACTTTCTTTGTATTTATGGATTAGCTTTAGGGTTAGGGTTGTTCCCAACATCTGGTGAAATTTTCAGGTCAAAAGCACTGAGCATTTCACAGTTCAGCCATAAAATGGATCTGAAGGCATCTTACTCTATTTGAGACAGAAATGACACCATTGCTTCCAGCTGCTTGGTGGTCTTAGAGGAATACTGTAAAATCTTGTGACATGTCTGCCCCCATAGCATCCTCTGCAAAGTTTTAGATCTCTGTTGGAAATCCATCAATAGCAACTGCCCGGTCTAGGGATAGAGAATGACAAGGGTAGGGTGCTGCAGGGTAAGAGGTCTGTAAAGCCTTCTTTTTTAGTGCTTGGCCATACTTCAACTTGAGGAAATCCTGTCCACACTACCTGTCACTGTCAACCCCTTGAACAACGCAGCATGACAAAAGATTGGCCAATTTCTTATATCTGCCTCTTCTGGCATCAATGTACTTAAATGCTGAATGCAAAGGATGTAAGAAAATCGGTAGAGAGGTTGAGGGACACAATAGGCCGAGACCTCGTGCCAGAAGGAAATTGCCATTTTAAATGGAATGCCAAAAGCCCTCAATACACCAACGAGGCCCTATTTATTCCTGCAGTCTCTCCCTGCATTTTGCACACAAGCATCACGTCACACAACGCAAACAGAAAAGCTCAAAACAACCCAGGAAAATCGACATCTCTTTTTATGTACCAAGCCCCTGTCCCGTGGCGTGCGTGCGTGGGTCTATGTCGCATCTCTGCCAGCCGGATGTTATTAACATTATATTAAAGGTGTATCACAGCCAAATCCAGAGACTCTTCTAAAGCCAAGCCTGGGATTTGTATAGTGCCATATCCCAATAATGGCTTAGCAACACACTTAGGGCTTTGCACACTGCACTTAGCACAGTGAAGTATGCTATCAACCAACCCATTCCTTGTGTATGTGCTGCCCGAATTGAAAAGTCAGGCGCAGTGCCCTGTGGTGACAGATGGTGCAGCCAATAAGAGAGGTGGTGGCGGAGTGGTTTTAGAGTTACAACCACAGCAAGCATTTTACCATGATCAAGAAGACACACAGACGGATGGAGTAGGTGTAGTAGAAATGTGTGTTTTTTTTGTTTTGTTTTTAGCTTTTTACCTTTACAAATCTTTAAAATAAAGTATAGCATAGCCACAGGTGCTTTACTTGTATCATGCCTCCCCGTCCTCCTTATTATAAGTAAAACAGGGATTTCCTTCATAACTGCAACAAATACATATTCCCATGCTGCCACCTACTTTACATCCAAAGCAGAGGAAAAAGGCACCAGGCTACTTCCTGTTTGGCAATCAGTACCAAATATGGTATGTGCCTCTCCTGCGTCCTACCCGTCGGTGGGCCACGTGAAAACCAAGTGCAGTATGAAAGCGCTCTTACACACACTAATATCATAGGAGTAGTGGTCACAAGGCAGGCTTAGTAGCTTCAAATTGCTCAAAATGAAAAGTGCAGTATCCCCTGGAGATAGACAGATCGACAGCAAGCGTAGTGTGTGTGAAATAGACGGCAAATGCGGTATGAAAAATGTTTGATTTTTCACGAAGCTCTGCTGCCACAACATAAAATAAACATGAACGGAGTCTCTTTTAACTTTATTTGTATATATGTACATGTTGTGGTAAGGAAGGAGCTAAGCCGAAAGGCGAAGCTCTCGATTTACCGGTCGATCTACGTTCCTACCCTCAGCTATGGTCACGAGCTGTGAGTCGTGACCGAAAGAACAAGATCCCGGATACGAGCGACCGAAATGAGTTTCCTCCGCAGGGTGTCCACTAAATACCTTTGCCCGTTTTATTTTTAACATTACATTATGTCAGAGCGATAAATCTGTGTGGTTAAGAAGGTGCGGACAAGCAGACAATTAATAGGAGCACATTAGTTGCAGTCCAGTTACAGTATTCCTGATGTGTGGCCAACCTCAGTGATCTTTTTTTCCCCCTCATAAAAATGCCACTGCTTTCTTTGTGACCTTTTTGACAATTTAATCTGCGAGTCCATATTTATGACAGCACAGTGCTTTGTGCTCTGTGGAGTGTATTTTGGCATTAAAGCAATCATTTAGATTTGACACTATTTAGAGCCAACCTGCGTAATTGCACAGTTCAAATCACAACTCTGACAGCCTTTTCAAGTTCAATCCGTGTGCATTTTTACATATCTAGCATAGCTGTTTAAAAAGCTATTGCATAAATGTTTAAAAGAAACCTTCATTTTCAAATACATAGAAACATAGTAAACTCTGGTGCGCACCATGTCAACCAGTCTGAGATCCCCTGCAAGTGGTTGTTGTAAACAAACTTTAGTATGTGGTGTGAAAGCAAGCTGACCTCAGTTTGCATATGAGACCATCAAGTCATGCCCCTGAATGTAGCCTCTCGAACTTGCTCATCTTTGCATTCTACAATGCATTTATTAGCAAAACATTGGCAATAGCAGCGGCGGGTGACAGGATGAACCACCTAGCGTCAATGAATACCAATGATCATGACAATACAGGAAAGAGGAATGTTTAACAATACATACAGTTTAAATTGACTAGGGATTAAACAGTTTACGGTTTACCGATATAAAGTGATAATATTTTAAACAGTATCAGGTTTTCAGTTTTAATTATCATGATTACTGTCGACTAATGTCATGTATGCAGTGCCTTTCAGAGACTAATTCATTTTGTTGCCACTGAGCAACTTTGTTTCTATATACAGCAAGTCGTCAGATGGCTTGAGCAATTATTAAAAAAAAAAAAAAAAAAGCAAGTAGTGAAAATCTAGTGACTTTCCTGGTATTATTGGAGACTTTTGAAGACTGATAGTCCAACACAGATGGAGTCCGAGCAGAAGTTTTTACCTCCGTGTCTAGAATGTAAGTGCTACAGCTGGCTGATTTCATTGCTGCCTCATCCCAAGTGCAGCTTTGCGTAGATATGTTGCACACAAACAATAAAAGAAGGTGGATCAACCAAGGAAAGCCAGAACCACAGTCTGTGTCCACTCATTCTTTCACTGGAGGGTAAACAGGGAAATATCCCTCAATTGCAGGCATCCGTGACATAAGCCGTGAGAAGCAGACAGACATCTGTCGGAATTCTCAAGTAAGAATGGTGAAGACCTTTAGAAAGTGCTCACTTTTTCTATTGAGAGAAAGTTTGAAGGAGGAAAACAGTCACTCATCACCTGGCCAATGCCTTCCTCACAGTGAAGCCTGGTGGTGGCAGCATCATATCGTGGCGGGGGTGTTTTGGCGGCCCCCGGGCATCCCAGCAACCCTCGCCCACCCCTCCCTCCCCAACCAGACTCCACCCTGGACGAGTCGCCAGTCACTCGTCCAGTCACTCAAACTACAAAATGAATTACCTATGAACACAGTTCTGCGATATTTCAAATTAAAAAATGATGATGTTGCAAAAAAAAAAAAATCCTGCTCGATTGAAGGACGATCTCAATATTTCATGACGGAAAAAGATGATCACTAAACAACTTTATGTTGATGCTGAACCAAAGCATGCAAAATTCACTTGACATCATTGACATTATTGAAGTACATCATACTTATTTCTTTCCCCATTGTCCCAATGAAAGCGTTAACACCCATCTGAACAATCAGTTGTGCATTCATCTTTAAAATGAAGTGTTTATGCACTGCACCCAAACAATAATAATTATCAGATGGACTGAAATGGTATGGTAACTTGTCACTTCACAAGAGACATATTCTAGAAAGCTGATTTAATTGCGTTGATATTGTTTTCAAATATTCGGGCCTCTGGAGTGCCTTCCCACCCATCAATTGTAAAATCGTAATTTTTGGGGCCATGATGAGAAGAAATGTGGAAATGGTTTTCCTGTCTTTAGGTGGCTCAGGCTGCTTGGCACTCACTTTTTTCTTCAAAAGTAAAATTCTGATTTGGGCTAAAAAAAAAAAAAAAAAAAAAGGTTTGTCCCGGTCATCATGGTAACTCAAAACCATTCTCGCGGTCGGCACGACCTAAGTAAAGGCGTCTGGGCTGAGCAGTGTCTCATACAGAGACTGTAAATACCAGATACAGTGTATACTGTACAAAGAGTGGGTACGGAAAGTATTCAGACCCCTTAAATTTTTCACTCTTTGTTATATTGCAGCAATTTGCTAAAATAATTTCCCCCCCTCATTAACGTACACACTGCACCCCATATTGACAGAAAAAAAATATGGGATTATTGGAATTTTTGCAGATTTATTAAAAAATAAAAACTGACATATCACACAGCCATAAGTATTCAGACCCTTTGCTGTGACACTCATATATTTAACTCAGGTGCTGTCCATTTCTTCTGATCATCCTTGAGCTGGTTCTACACCTTTATTGGAGTCCAGCTGTGCTTGATTATACTAATTGGACTTGATTAGGAAAGCCACACACCTGTCTATATAAGACCTTACAGATCACAGTGCATGTCAGAGCAAATGAGAATCATGAGGTCAGAGGAACTGCCTGAAGAGCTCAGAGACAGAATTGTGGCAAGGCAATTTCTGCTGCACTTAAGGTTCCTAAGAGCACAGTGGCCTCCATAATCCTTAAATGGAAGCCGTTTGTGACGACCAGAACCCTTCTAAGAGCTGGCCGTCCAGCCAAACTGAGCAATCGTGGGAGAAGAGCCTTGGTGAGAGAGGTAAAGAAGAACCCAAAGATCACTGTGGCGGAGCTCCAGAGATACAGTCGGGAGATGGGAGAAAGTTCTAGAAAGTCAACCATCACTGCAGCCCTCCACCAGTCGGGCTTTATGGCAGAGTGGCCCGACGGACGCCTCTCCTCAGTGCAAGACACTTGAAAGCCTGCATGGAGTTTGCTAAAAAAAAAAACTAAAACCTGAAGGATTCCAAGATGGAGATAATTAAGGCCAAAAAGTTCTATCTTGGTCTGATAAGACCAAGATAGAACTTTTTGGCCTTAATTCTAAGCGGTATGTGTGGAGAAAACCAGGCACCGCTCATCACCGGTCCAATACAGTCCCAACAGTGAAGCATGGTGGTGGCAGCATTATACTGTGGGGGTGTTTTTCAGCTGCAGGGACAGGATGATTGGTTCCAATCGAAGGAAAGATGAATGTGGCCAAGTACAGGGATATCCTGGACGAAAACCTTCTCCAGAGTGCTCAGGACCTCAGGCTAGGCGGAAGGTTCACCTTCCAACAAGACAATGACCCTAAGCACACAGCTAAAATAACGAAGGAGTGGCTTCAGAACAACTCCGTGACTGTTCTTGAATGGTCCAGCCAGAGCCCTGACTTCAACCCATTGCGCATCTCTGGAGAGACCTGAAAATGGCCGTCCACCAATGTTCACCATCCAACCTGACAGAGCTGGAGAGGATCTGCAAGGAGGAATGGTAGAGCATCCCCAAATCCAGGTGTGAAAAACTTGTTGCATCATTCCCAAAAAGACTCATGGCTGTATTCGCTCAAAAGGGTGCTTCTACTAAATACTGAGCAAAGGCTCTGAATACTTATGGCTTTGTGATATTTTAGTTTTTCTTTTTTAATAAATCTGAAAACATTTCAACAATTCCATTTTTTTTGTCAATATGGGGTGCTGTGTGGACATTGTGGGAAAAAAACATGATTTTAGCAAATGGCTGCAGTATAACAAAGAGTGAAAAATTTAAGGAGGTCTGAATAGTTTCCGTACCCACTGTATCTCTCTGTATTACCAGAGTTGAGAACTATTTTTTTTTTAAATACTCGCTTTATTGCACAATGCCATTTACCCACTTATATTCACATGGTTGCTAGGCAGGTGAAGAATCTAATTCCTGCTGTAATTCAAAATTTTAAGGATATGACTTCTTTTCAGATAAACCCCCAAAGGTTTTGTTGAGTCATGCAACGCATGAGTCATGTTCAAGCCAGCTATATCATTCCCACCTCACCCATGGAGGCTTAATTGGATCTGTAGGGATTTGTGTGGCTTTGAATAATAAGAAAAGCCTTGTAAAGCTAAACTGGGTTAATATTTATCCTGTGAAATAAGAGAATGTGTTTTCAATCATTTTGCAGGCTACGTAAGTTGCAATTACTATTACAAAAACCCTAAAAAGTCCACCTTGTCAGGAGTGTAACGCGGACAATAAAACATTAATTTAGAGCCTTGCTAAATATTAGATAGCTACAGTAAATATTGTCTGAAAAAGAGCATGTGTATTTCAACCAAAACTGTAACTGCAACATTGTTTTGAAAGTAGCTATTTCAAAAATGCATAGCACAACCCATATTGTGAGATCACATAGACCTTGTTGCTCACACTGCAGGCCCCAAATCCTATTTTTTCATATCCAGCTTGATTTGATGAAGTCTGAACAACAAAAATCTAATGGAATCAGATTTTCGCAAGAATGTGATTTGCCTGTGCTGTGTGGCAGAGCAAGAGGAGTTCAGTGCCAGAGCATGACAGCGGAAGTACGTGGCTTGTATTTGTATAGTATTTCCACTGCTCATACTTAACTATATTCTGTACATCATAACCACAACAAGACACACAGATGGCGCAATACAGACCACTGATGTGTGGAAACAAAAAGTCTGCCAAAGGCAACCAGTTTGGAAAAAAAACAAAAAACTGTTACCTTACCAAAAATAGCACATTCCAGACTCCAAAGACTTAACTGAACCCTTTTTGTACTCACAGTTATCGCCGCATTCATGACGCTCTCTCTCGGCTCTATATGACCATCGTCACATGCCCAACACGTCAATGCCCCACATTCAACATGGCCGCCATGTAGGCACAGGAGGATCTAGTACAATTGTATAACTGTGACCCGGAAATACGTGCCATTCTCTGCCTGCATTGCAGCATAGCACCAGGAAACAACAACGGCCAATTCTGGAACTAACAGACTTTGTCAACGATATTTTAAGTGACAAATGGAAACTATTTTTGGACACATTGTTCAGTCCCGATGGAACCTTTTATCTGATATCCGTTATATAGGGGTCCGTTTTATTGAGGTTCCACTGTATTTAACTAAGTTAAATACAACTAACCTCTATAATGTCTACTGAATTTACTTTTAAAAAAAACTAAGTTTAAGCCACTAACATGCACAGTTTAAATGTTTAATTCAGTGATTCTATTGCATACCATTTTAGGTAGCCCGCGTACTACGAGTGGTACTATTGCCACTTTGATAATCACTGACTTACGTCGTGTCTTACTTGTTATGCAGGCAACTGAGAGCTTCTTACATTCGCATCTTACTTGATCTGGAGGTGTTTGCAGTGTTGAAAGCAGGGTGATCTGACACCTATCAGCATAACAGAGAAGGAAACTGCTTACTGCCACAGTTGTGGGAAAAGCCAGAATCAAAGCAGCAAATGTAGAGAACACAGCAAGATATTGAGGCAACACTGTCAGATTTGGAAACAAATGTACATTGAATTACAGACACAAACACTTGCACAACCACAAACTCATATACACACTGCAGTGCACCTGCCAAGGCAAAGAATTGGGGAGAAAAAAGTCACTAATTACTTCTCTTTTCCAAACCATCGAACGAGTAAGTACCAAAGAAGAGACATGCGTATTCATTGCATGGCACTGCAGGATTGCCTGTTGACAAAACAAATAGATGGTTACCAGACATGGTGACAGATTTAGCAGAAGAACAAGGACACCATGATTAACACATCAGAAAGTCTCCACTTTGGCTTCCGAAAAACAATCGTACACGTTTGGATCACACTAGTTTTTGAGTAATTAGACTGTGGAGGTATGACAGGTTGGATTCACACATTGCATAATGCTGTTCTTAAACGTTTGAGAATGGGAGTAGGGAAATTTGTTCTCTAAAACAAGCCTGCAACTTAAGAACAGTAGGGTCAGCTTGAGCATTTGGTCATGACTCCTAACTTTTCCTTTACTGTAGTAATTAGTTTTTCCAATGTTTTTTTGCATTGAAACGCAATTAAATGTACATTTCCAGAGTAAACAATATTCCTCCCCCCCTGAGCCATCACATTATTGTGGTGGAGGAGTTTGTATGTCCCGATGATCCTAGGAACTAAGTTGTCTGGGGGCTTTACGCCCCTGGTAGGGTCACCCATGGCAAACGGGTCCGAGGTTAGGGACCAGACAAAGCACTGCTCAAACAACCCCTTATAATGATGAAAATAATTGGACCGAGATTTCCCTTGCATGGACGCGGGTCCGCGAGTCTGAAGTCAGGCCTGAAGGTGGGGCTCGAAGACGAGCGCCTGGTCTACACACATGGGGCCCAGCTGGGCACAGCCCCAAGAGGTAACATGGGTCCCCCTTCCCATGAGTTCACCACCTGTGTGAGGGGCCAAGGGGGTCAGGGACCTGACTACAAAAGCTGGCTCTAGGGACGTAGAATGTCACCTCTCAGGCAGGGAAAGAGCCTGAGTTGGTGTGCCAGGTTGAGAATGTCCGACTAGATATAACGTCGGACCCTGCAAACAGTCCTGTAATTCCATCTTTATTTCACTTCGTTTTTGTGTATTTAATCTGGAATCCGGTGTTCATGGAGCATTGTGACATCCATAGACCAACGGTCGTTTATGGAGAAGCATATTCCAGCACGATTCATTTTCCCTGATAGCTCCATGACAGCGCCATTTTCGCTCAGTGAAGTTGGAAGTGGGGCAGCTGTAGCGTACCATCAGGGATGCATTCACTGAGTCAGGTTTCAGTAAAGCAAAGAGCGGCTTACCGTGCAAAGCTTGTGTTGGTCCTTCTCAGGAGAAGCTGCTTGTCCATTTTATTGAAAATAATGCATAGATTAGCCGGGAGAATCAATCTCGGCTGGCGAGGCTTCACCTAGACGCCGGCATTCTTCCTTAGTATGCGTCGTCTACATTTTCACTAGGCCTTGAAGTGCAGCTTCCCCCCTAGTTCTTTGTCCTAAAAACCTGCCTGATGTTTACCAAATATTCCCTTGTGTAAATGACTGGCGTAAGGTCACCAAAAATGAAGAAAAATTATAAAAACAAATGAAGTTCCAGAGAGCACAGTACAGACGACCATCTGCAGGCACATGATGGAATGTAACGCACCTGTCAATTAGTGTACAGAACCAGGCATGTGGCGCAAGCAGTGAACACATCGCCAAAAACAAATTGTTACCCGCCTCCACTTTGACAACTTTGCTGAACTTTTGAGTATGTGCTGTGTATTAGAAGCTAATACCGATAACACTGTTAGCACATGCTTTCTTAGCGTTTGACATTGACATGATAGTACTCCCGTGCTATCATTTGTAAATGCCGGATCTTAACCTACCTTAGCTGCCGTGTTATTGGCCAGAGAAAACTGGCATGGCGGTTTTACTGTTTTTAGCAGCATCCCTGCATGCGTTTAATATTTTGAGTGGTGGTCACAGAAAGGTCTCAAAAGATTTGTTATGTACCCCTCCGCGGCCCATTTCATCCTGTTTTCTCTGTTTTTTTTCGGATACATTTTTCAACTCCAGTCTTGTAAAAATTTAAATACACCCACACTTCTGCCCTTGTTTTCTTTGTAATGTAGGTGCATCAATATTCCAGACTTCTGGGCTGCCTTACGCTATGTTTTGCAGCTCTGCAAGTGTCTATAACTGTTCACATCATTGTCTTTGTTTGCTATCAACATTGAGTTGCCCACCGAGTGAGGGAAGCCTCAAGATAGCTACTCTTATCTGAAACACTAAACGACAGTAAAACAGCAAATTTAAATTTCAGATGGTAATAGTGATGGTATGAAATTGTATCACAGTTTATTGGTAAACAAACTGTTTTATCACAAATAGACACAATCAAAAAGTTGCCTGCTCATAGATATTGTGCTTTTTCGTGGATGCATGTTTGTTTTTTACCAATATTTATTTTATAATCACAATACCTTTTGCAAATGTAAAAATATGTGACAATATGTCCATTCTTTTTATTCCTTTAGGCTTGCAAGATGTCCTGCCTGAGTTTCTGCGTGGGCGTTTTGTGGTTGCAGCCCTCAGTTATGTGGCATGTAACTCGGAGGGCGAGTTGCTCTGCCGTAACAATGACTGCTGGTGCCGATGCTCTCCTCGCTTCCCAGAATGCAATTGTCCCTTTGCTGACATCAAGGTTATGGAGGAGAACCTGGAGAACAGCAGAGAGGCCTGGAACAATTTCAACCAAGACTTCACTGAATCAGGTATGGGCTTAAGTGTTTGCCATGATAAAACTGCTGTTCATAGGATGCTTTCAGGAAGCTTGAAATTTTTTTTACAATATTTGTACCCCGCCTCTCGCCCGAAGATAGCTAGGATAGGCTCCCGCATGCCTGCGACCCTCGTGAGGATAAGTGGTACAGAAAATGGATAGATGAATTTTCTAAAAGGAATAGGTCCCCTGAACCAAAGAAGTACTAAATCCATCCATCATGAGTTTTAGACCAAACAAACTGATTCTGATGCCAACTTTTTTTTTTGAACTTCTTATCAAATTTGTAAACTTCTTTTCCCATCTGTTTCCCCATAAATTATTACCAAATGTTGCCTCATTCAGTAGTCAAAGCTCTACTTGGTTCAGTTTCAGACATATGGAGGTTTAGTATCAGCCTTGCATCATAGGAGGCAGTATTCATTTGTTTGATCAAACTGTGCCATATGGAATATAATCTAAGCAGAGGGGATTCTAGACACCCTGAGGACCCCAGGCAAAAGAACAGGTGTGTATGTGTGAGTGTGCATGTGTGTATGTGTGTGTATATATATACAGGAAATCCTCGAGTCACGACGTACTCGACCTACGACATTTCGACTTTACGACGCCCGTGCCTCAGCACCATAATGTTTCTGTAGTGCATAGTGCTTGTCTGTGTCTTTGCCTTTTTCGCCCTCCTTTTTTCACATTATGGCCCCAAAGAAGAAAGCTGGGTCTTCTAGCGATGCTGGTCCAGCCAAAAGAAAAGCAATTACCATGGAAACGAAGCTTAACATCGTAAAAAGATCAGAGAAAGGAGAGACGTCGTCAAATATCGGTAAAGACTTAGGCTTCAGTCGGTCGACCGTGGCGACCATTATTAAGGACAAAGCCCGTATTTTAGCGCACGTGAAGGGTTTCGCCCTTCTGAGGGATAGAGTGATCACAAAGCAACGTTTTTCGATCCTTGCCGAGATGGAAAGATTACTTACGTTATGGATCGAGGATGAGAATCAATGTAGGCTTAATATCAGCCAAATGCTCATTCACGAAAAGGCACGGCGTATTTTCCAAAACTTTGAAAGAGCAGAAAGGCAAGGACGCTGAGAAGGAGGAATTTACCGCTAGCAAGGGCTGGTTTATGAGATTCAAAGCCCGTGCCAATCTGCATCCGCAGATGAAGCGGTTGCAACAGTTTTTCCGGGTCATCTAGCCAAGATAATCCGGGAGGGTGGATATTTTGCGGAGCAAGTTTTCAACGTGGATGAAACCGGATTGTTCTGAAAGCGGCTGCCTAATTGGACCTACATCTCTAAGGAGGAGAAGACGGCCCCGGGCCATAAAGTTGGGAAGGAGAGGCTTTCTTTGCTGCTTGGGGGTAACGGTGCTGGGGACTTAAAGCTGAAACCTTTGCTCGTCTATCTTTCTGAAAGCCCCAGGGCACTCAAGGGGATATGAAAAAGCATCCTACCAGTCATCTGGAAGTCAATTAGGAAGGCATGAGTGACGCTAACTGTTTTTGAGGATGGGTTCACCAACCATTTTGTCCCTGCAGTGGAGCGGTACTGTGCGGCCAAGGGCATCCCCTTCAAGGTCTTACTTTTGCTCGACAATACTCCTGGGCCATCCTCGTACTTTGGGTGATTTCCACCCCAATGTTAAGGTGGTTTACCTCCCACCCAACACGACATCCCTGCTGCAGCCCATGGATTAAGGTGTCATTCCGTCCTTCAAGGCATACTACTTTAGAAGGACTATGGCTCAGGCATTGGCATCACAATTCATTGTGATGTAAAGTTGCTCCGGTGAAGTTTTAGCTCACTATTACGTTTTTTTTTTCTGACATCGGCTCTTACATTGTTTGAAGACTAAAATAAACTCTAAAATCCATCAGTACAGAAGTGCAACCAACCGTTTACCTTGTTAGCTGTCTCAATGTTGGCATAAACGTATTTTATTGTTTCACTCACCCAATTGACTGACTGTTGACGACACTGAAGCTCCATGCGGTATTGGCTGAGGCTTGGAGGGGGAGGGAGCACATCAGATGCTACACATCGTGAAAGCCTCCTTCGCACAATATAATCTTATTCCAAGTGTTGCACTGAGGCGATTGGTCATTAATTTTAACAAAGTTAAGACACACTTTTGTTCGCCGCCGTTGGGTACACGTCTTCGTGCACATTCTTCGTTGGTTTTCGTGGCTTCTTCGTTAGTTTTCGCCACTTCGGGGTCGGCAGAATCGGCATTGAAACGGGGAACCGATATTTTTAAATTTGAACGATTCCAGGAGAATCGGAACGTTAGTACCAATCGGTTCTTGATTCCCAACCCTAGATATGACCTGCATCACAATCTTTTATTCTATTTTTATTTTTTTTTAATGTGGGGGGCGCAACATGAAAAGTGTGATGTCGAAAAAGTGGGGGGGTTGTAACTCCGACATTCCTATTTCAAGACTACTACAACTATAACTACTACTTAAAAAATGGTTTAATATAAAGCTTTACTAGATATTGTCAGCCTAATTGCATAATTGCACAAGTAATTTTTTTAAGATTTTCTAAAAATAATAAACACATGAAATTCAAGAAACAACTGGAGTCCAATTCCCTCTAATCTACCTTTGCAGATTAACATGACCTGGATGACAGAGAATCTACATTTACATAACATAAAGACAACACAAAATTTTTAGCAAGCACATTGGTATTTTTATTCATATTTTGCCATAGTTTCATATTTTTCTATTCATATTTTTAAAAACGACTCAGTCTTTTAGGCTATTAGGCTAGCAATTGCCAAGACTCTTACAAACTATTTACAACTAAAATGCTAACATCATTTCTCTTCATAAAGATGATAAGCAAAAATTGTTTCCTCTACTTTGTGCTCCTTGTCAAGGTCCAAAAATGATCCTAAAAAATGTCATCTTACTACAGGTTTGCTTTTGTTTTGCTTCTGAATGTGGCGAAAAACACAGCGCATGGGAAGATCTATTGTAGTGGGCTACAGGCCTGGAGGCCGCCCTAATATTTGCATTATCACCTTTAACAGAAAGCTGTGAGCTTTTTTTAATTGCATTTATAAACAATACATCATTTCTCAGTAGATTGTTTTTATTGTAGTTAATAAGTCAAAGGCGAAGAATTTAAAAGTTGCCATGGCATTTTTCTGTATGGACACCCCTGCTAGCCATACAGTATTTGAGTGAGCAGCCAGGATGGAGATGTGTGTACCATTTTTCTGCATTGCCAAAAATTCTGTTTCAAATTCACTTGTCTTTGTGGTGTTAAATGTACCTTAGGAGACTAGCTTTTGTCTGACGTCATGCATGATGGATTTGATTTTGTGTGGCGTTGAAGGCCTTTTGTTTTAGAATATTTTGGTTGGACTGGGTATTGTATTGCTGTATTTTCAGCCTGCAAATGACATAAATGTCCCAAAAACTAGCACTGAGAGCAACCGTCATTTTGTGGTATGCTGAGCCGAAGTGATTGAGGCCATTGAGTTCAACAATCTTGTTGTTGTAAAATGGATTTCCACCAAGCTGGGACTATTTATCACATGGCGAGGAGGACTCAGGTGTGTGATATAATGATGGTAATGATGCTGAACAACTCTGCCGTCTCATACTAAATTGGAAAGTGAAGCCAAATCACCTACTTTTTTCTTTTTCTTCATTTGCTTCATGCAGCGTTACTTCTATACAACTTGGAAGATATAGACAGGATTTAATTGGACAGGTTTTGGCAGATTTATCTGATGTTGGTGGGTAGGCTGTGCTTTCTCTGTAGCACTCATGGGATTCGGATGCGCCATTTATTTGGAAATTGTTTTGTGAGTCACATTATAGCAGTAAACCGCTCTTCCATGCATTATTTGACTCTTTGACAGCAACTGAATTCTTCCGTTTTTCTTTGGATATTAAATCTTTCAAAAGGCGCAACAAAAGAGAACGGAAGAGGGAAAGAAAGTCATTTCAAGGTGTTTCTTGTTCTGTTGATTTAATAGGTTTTGTCAGGAGATTAACTTTGTGCTGTTTGTCATAAAAAAATTAGGCTTTTGTTACATTTGCTAAAAATATCGTGAAACAACACATGTATATTCTGAACACCAGCAAACACGTGTTCAGGGAATTATCAAAGTTTTATCAAATTTGGAGAAACAAGTCCACTTGGATTTAATTTTACACAAAGCACAAGACACAAGTTGAGATGAAAAATGAATGCTGTGTGAGGGGAGAAGGCCACTGGGACACTGCTGTTTGGATTTCAGAGCTTTATCGCATCATAACCACATCTGCGTTTGCACACACGTGCAGTTTTTGGTCACAATGACTCAGAAGAACCAGATTTCCATGTTTTGCTCTTCTGTTTTTCAGTTTTGATTACAAAACCAAATTAGCTCAGATGGTGTCTGCTGTGGGTAAATGAATTTTGCAACTCATGAGGTCACTCATACATGAAACATCAGTGCTCTGCTCCAAAGGTAGGAAGGCATTAGTCTTAAACTGCCCATTGAGAGATAGGAAAATGGACAACGACTGGTCATTAAAAAGAAACGACTTTAAAAGGAAGTATTAGTTTGTGCCAGGAACACCTGAGCATAACTTCACATAATTAAAATGATGGTATATTGTATTTAGTAAGTGTACAGTAATGTTTATGTTTGCAGGATCCACTTCCATTCATAATTCCGTTGTTTCTAATTGTTGTTGTGAGTGGGGGTGTTCTATTGATTCTTTCATGAGCAGCATATAGTAACAGTCAAAACTGGAAAGCCTTTTCTTTCAATAGGATAATTTTTTTTAACTTGTTTAATAGCTTCTAAAATCGATTCGAGGCACACTACCTGAATGAAGACTTTAATCAGCAATATGACTCCAATGGATGCAGTTGCGATTCAGTAAATGTTAACAGCACAAGTGGTTCTACAGCATTCTGTTACACATTACTGTTTCGACTGTGACATATTCATCCATGCCCATCTCCTACATTTTTATAGACAACCGTTTTTCGAGTTGAGGCAGGAATAGTAATACTATTGTTGAAAACCCACTTGGAATGTCTTTATAGCTTTTGTAAGCTTTAAAGAAATGTTTATCCCAACGGATTTGGAGAGTGGAGCCCAAGAAGAATGAGTAAACAGACTGACTAACTTGTTTTTATTACTGCATTAAGATGACTTGAAATATGTACATATAATTATTGGTGGCGGCACAGTAGACAACACAGCCCTATGTGGAGCACAAGGCAGTGCAAACTCGAGGCCGGATCCAAAGCCCGGATAAAAGCTGTTGGATTTATCTTACCCAACATTATAATGAATAGACACAAATCCTCTGCTTTCTAACAAAAGCAGAGGGTTGCGTCAGGAAGGACATCCGGCTTAAAACTTTACCAAACAAATATGAGCGTTCATCTAAAGAAGGCCATACCGGATCGGTCGTGGCCCGGGTTAACAACATCCGCCCCCGGCACTGTTAACCTGCAGGGTGCCGGTGGAAATTCAGTGACTGTGGGTCGAAGACAAAGGAAAGGTGGAAAGCGGGTTCTTAGGCAGAAAGAGAAGAGGAAAGCACAGAGCCCAGAACTGAATGTGATGATTAGGAGAAAGGTTGATATATTGTGTGTCCAGGAGAGCAGGTGGAAAGGCAGTAAGGCTAGAAGTTTAGGGGCATGGTTTAAATTATTTTACCATGGTGTAGATTGTAAGAGAAATTGAGTAGGGGTTATTGTAAAAGCAGAGTGAGTTAAGAATGTCTTGTGAAAAAAGTCTCAGATCGAGTAATGAACCTGAAACTTGAAATTGAGGGTTTTATGTATAATGTGATTAGCAGCTATGCTCCACAAGTAGGATGTGACCAATAGGTGAAAGAGAAATTCTGGAAGGAGCTAGACTAAGTAGTTCTAAGCATCCCAGACAGAGAGAGAGTCGTGATTGGTGCAGATATGTACATGTTGGTGAAGGAAACAGGGGTGATAAAGAAGTAATGGGTAAGTACGGCATCCAGGAAAGGAACTTGGAGGGACAGATGGTGGTAGACTTTGCAAAAAGGATGCAAATGGCTGTAGTGAACACTTTTTTTCCCAGAAGAGGTAGGAACATAGGGTGCCCTTCAAGAGCGGAGGTAGAAGCACACAGGTGGATTACATGTTGTGCAGACAATGTAATCTGAAGGAGGGTACTGACTGTAAGGTAGTGCTAGGGGAGAGTGTGGCCAGACAGCATAGGATGGTGGTGTGTAAAATGACTCTGATTGTGGGGAGGAAGATTAAGAAGACAAAAGCAGAGCAGAGAGCCATGTGGTGGAAGCTGAGAAAGCTGTTGTGCAGCTTTTCGGGAAGAAGTGAGACAGGCTCTGAGTGGACAGGAGGAGCTTCCAGAAGAATGGACCACTACAGCCAAGGTGATCGGAGAGAGACAGGCAGGAGAGCAGTTGGTGTATCTTCTGGCAGCAAAGGAAAGAAGGAGACTTGGTGGTAGAACCTCAAAGTACAGGAAATCATACAAGAGGTTAGCTAAGAAGAAGTGGGACGCTGAGAGGACCGAGGAGAGGAGAAAGGAATACATTGAGATGTGACATAGGGCAAAGGTAGAGGTGGCAAAGGCCAAACAAGATGCATATGATGACATGTATGGCAGGTTGGACACTAAAGAAGGAGAAAAAGATCTATTCAGCTTGGCCAGACATATTAAGGGCGATTAAGTGTAGAGATGTAAATGTGTTGACTGGTGCCAGTAGTGTGGTGGAGAGATGGAGAGAATACTTTGAGGAGTTGATGAATGAGGAAAATGAGAGAGAAGGGAGAGTAGAAGAGGCAAGTGTGGTGGACCAGTAAGTGGCAATGATGAGTTAGGGGGAAGTTAGAAAGGCATTAAAGAGGATGAAAAATGGAAAGGCAGTTGGCCCTGATGACATTCTGATGTCATGAGATCAGCTCCTTGCCCCTCCTCATAGTTACACCACCTGTTTATTATGTAATTAGTGTCTGGGTATTTACTCTCCCATCTTTGTGGTATAGTGTGTTTTCAATGTCCTGTGTTCCATTTCAAGATGCTTGTGGACGCTGTGGTTCTAGATCATGCCAGTCTATGTACAGAGCTTTGAGTAATTTCATTGTATTGACAAGAACTGAGTCTGCTTGATTTGCTTCTATTTTATTTTTTCCCATTTTCTCCCCCTTCCTTTTACTCTCTTATTTTCACTCATTAATCAATTCCAAAATCATCACTTTTCAGGCATGTTTGTTGAGTATTAACATTGCATCGTCAGAGAGCAAGCCTTTTTCAACTCTTTATATTGGTCAATAATTTGTAACGATATTAGACCCACACAGGGAATGACTAATAGTACTGTATATATTTGAGAAAAAAGTGACGATATGTGATTAAATAAACATCAAACCGAATATTGTCCATCTTATTTGATGTAGAGCAGATTTCATAATCTACTATTAACTGTATTTTGGGCGGATGTACAGTATGTGCATATGTTTGATCAAGATGTGACCAAACAGTTTTCTTTGTTTCCAAATAATATTGTTTGCTCTTTGCGTGCAGTGAGCTTGGTTGTTGTTGGTAAAGGTGAATGTACATTATTTATGAAAAAGCTCTGTCTTATAGACCAATCAAAGGCCATTATGCCACAAAAGCTGTTGTCTTGGGAGTTATGTTTTTCAGAGTAAGGATTTTGTGAAACACTGCTTAATTGAGGAAAGGCTGTCCAGCTCTGATAGAGCTGCTTTAGCAGCGTCAATGTCATTCTTATAGTCATACCACCACAAATAAGACGGGTTTAAGGCACGTGCATATAGTTGAAACCCAGAAATTCATAACATAGCAAAGAGCTCTACAAATGCGCTTGGTGTGGGATGCTCAAAACTGAGAATGGCTGGGCTGGCATATCTTCCATTTAGGGGACAATGGCACTGGAGTTAAAGTAAAGATGTGGGGGAGGTCCTGGCAGCTGAGGATACTGAGGCTGACGGATTGGAGGATTACACCCAATGACAGAGGGATATGGTTTTCTCTGGGAGGTTGATATGTCAACACACTCAGCTATACTATAGTAAAGAGCTGAACAGGACATAAGAAACCCACACTGCCATGTGTTGCTGTGTTCAGTAATCTCCCTTTTTTGTCTTCGTTGTGCTTCATGCAGGCTCTGAGAGCTATGCATTCAGGTTAGTTTTAAATCAAGTATTGGCTCCTTTAGAGCAGTGCGGGGGAGGTCCTTTTCAACAGAGACAATGTGGATATTCAATGCCGTTGGATGCACTAACACACAGAAATATCGGTTATTGACTGCTTTATTTTTGGGGACTTTTTGGATTAACAACCAGTGCAGGCAGTGTTCTGACAAGCTGGTATTGTTTGGATCTTCAGCCTCTCTTTGCCTGTCTTTGTGGGTCGTTAGTGTCCAACACAGCACGTGTTATAAGAAGAGAGGCATCAACATTTCAGGGGTTCATTTTAATTAGTCACCGCAAACCACTTAGATGGTTTATGGCCAAGAATAGATATTTATAACCATATTTAGTATTGATTATTGTAAAGCTTCCTAGTCTGCAAGTACTCTTTAAAATCTGATACTAATGTCTCTATTTAATAGTCAGTGTGTGTATACATATCTGTTACAAATTCTAACCAACTTTCCTGACTGCAAATTCATTTAAATTGTGAACCCACACTGTTACTCTCTCACCTATATTGGGGTAATTCTACCTTTCACTTATAAATGTTCACAACAACAACGGGAGGCGAAGCGCCGCTCACAATACGCAATCCTGTTGGTCGAGGTCAAGGTGCGCTGTCGGAGAGTCGTCGTTGATATGTCACACTACACTGAAGATGTCCGAAAAATCAAACATGCTAGACTTTTCATTTTGGCGTCGTAGGGCTATCGTTGGGCCACATCATTGGTTGTGGATTATGTCACACTACAAGAAGTTTTTTTCATTCCTGACAAAATATGTCGGGCCCAATCTGGGAAATCCCCCATGATAGCTCATCGGACAAATATCGGGGCTAAAATAATGTAGTCTGATAGAGGCATTAGATACTTTTTTCTGCTGTGTCGCACATTTTCCCAGTTGGTGAAATTTCAGAGAGCTTGATCATTTCTGCCCTTACAGGGTCACTTGTCAATCACAGGACACATGTAGACAGCCAGCCATTCACACACATTGCATACATTCATTCCCTCACAGAGCGGGACACACTGCATGAACGAAAGTCAAGTGAGTCAACCACTATGCCGTCAGTCACTTCAATTAATCCCTCAAATCATAGAGATGTAAGTGATGGTGTAATTTGTCTGATATTAAATGTAAATATTTCACTAAGCTGAATTGTTCTTCTACGTTTCTGCATATTTACTTGTTTATGTTTTTACAAAAAGCTTTACAGTTGTGTTTTGACATGTTACCCAAAAACAACGGGGTGTAAATTGAAGATTTACAAAAACAAGGTAGGATTAAGTAAAGCACATGCTGTAGGTGAGAGGAGCTGTTGAACTTTTTGGCTACAGATAAATAAGTGGGTGACATGATTGGCAAAAGAGTGTTTTGCTGTGAAGTCTCATTCAACTCAACTCTCTGCTTCCAGCTGCAAGCCTGATTGGCTGGACAGCGCCTTTCCCATTGCTAAGTGTCAACATGGTCCTCTGGAGAATCAATTAGAACACAGAGAGAGCCTATCAAATGTCATCACAGCGTGTCTGTATTTGCAAGTGCGTGTGTGTGTGTGTGTGTGTGTGTGTGTGTGTGTGCGCGTGTAAACAGCTGCTCAGTCTAGAAAGCCTCTCAGTTAATTAGGTGCTCATTAATGAGCCAACACTCAGAGATGTCTTTTATTTTTGTATCATTTTCACACTCTATTGAGGGTTTATCATCTCCATAACTTATTTTTTCCCCCTAGTGAGGATAAGCGGTACAGCAAATGGATGGATGGATGGAATTGGAGAGTTTGACAGGATGACAAAAAACACGAGGTCCTATTCATCTACATCTCAAATGCACCTGAGAAAAAAAGCCATCTCCTTCAAGTTAGTTTAATGAAGCGTTTTCAGGGTGCATTCACAGGTGTCAGGAGAATTTTATTTTATTTATTTTGTTTCAAGCCGTAGGTCTGCTTTGGGTGTTCACAAATCTCACCAATTGCAGTATATCCTATTCTCTTGCGTATCTGTCAGGTAATGTTGCTATTACAACACCAGTTGTGTTCAAGCTGAATAAACTTTTTTTGTTTTTGTTTTTTTTACAACAAAGCGATGGAAAGTTTTCTCTGTGGGTTATTGTGTTTAATATGTGTGTTTCTTGAATTCCCCACAATATTTTTAGCAGTTACCACGGGTAATGCACACACTGGAACATTTACTATATTTTGATAGTGGGTTCTGTGATCGATGTGCAATGTAATTTCTGTGGTGGGAGGATCATTCTGAGTATTAAAAGCCGGTAGGTGTATTATATATATTACTTTACTAGCATTATATTTCTGCCAGGCATAAAACTCAACCCTCACGGGGTCTGTACTTCAAATTGTGGATACAGTGTAATACAGTAAAGTTTAAAGTAAAAAAGATACAGCAAGGGGGCGTTTAACTTGGGCTTGCTTAAGCGGGCTATGACTGTTTTTTTTTGTTTGTTTTGGGTGTTTTGGGTTGTCCTGCGTTGGGCCCTGCTGGTGGCTGGGGCCCCCATGCTTTCCAGGGGTGATGGGGGCGGTGGCAGCGGAGGGGCTCGCTGGGTGGGGGGTCGTGCGTGAGAGGCGGTGGGCCAGTGCCCGTGCCCCTCCCCTTGGGACTGGTCGGGTGCTTCGGTCAGGCTCGGGACCTCCCTGGGTCCTGAGTGGTCGATGGCATCTCCCTGGTTGGGTCCCCTGTTGATTGGTTAGTTAATGCATGTCCTCATCCCCCCCAATCCCCCAACCGCCCAATCTACAAATGACTTTTGTAATGTTACTTGTGTTCAAATATCTAGACTGTCTCACTGTTGTTCTACTGTGGTTTTCACCCCTAGTCCCCTTGTCCAGTCTGTCCCTCTGTCTGTCCCCTAAAATCCTTTTCTGTCCGGCTGCATTTTCAATAAACAGCAGAATAATTAAAACATTTTTTTAAAATAAGCAGAGGGAGTATTTCAATCTCCCCTGTTGCACAGCAAAACTGTTCCATCACGAAGGCATACAGAGCCACCATTCTGCAAGGCCATTCAGCTGAACAGGACAGGTTTAAAAAAAAAAAAAAAAAAAAAGATACAGCAAGGAGTAAGAGTTCATTGTAGTAAAAGTAGTATATTTAATTTACTCTCATAATTATACAAAGTATGACTTGTGTAATTTATAGGTTAAGTCCTAGAAATCTTTTAGAAATCAGCCAATCACCTGACTATAATCCAATCGAAACTTTATGGAAAGAAAAGAAACTCAAGGTCCATAAAAGAAACTCACGGAACCTTCTAGACTTAAAGACTGCTTGTATAGAGGAATGGGCCAAAATCACACCAGAGAAATGCATGCGACTAGGTTCTCCATACAGTAGGCGTCTTGAACCGGTCATTGCAAACAAAGGCTTTTGTACAATCCATTAAATAAATACAGTTGGCGTGTTCAAGACTTTTTTCCCTGTGTCATTTCACATGATTACATATCACTTAATTTCTGATCTTATTTGTTCTACTTTCTTTGTTTGTATGGATTACTTGGGTTGTTCTCCACATCTGGTGAATTTGCATGTCAATGGGACCTTTGGATATATATATATAGTGAGAAAAATGGTGATGGCTGCTGTATATATTCACTAGAAAATAAATGAAATCTGCACAGTGGTGACTGTTTCATATATGCATTTCAATCTGAATATGTGATACTTTAGAGAGGTGCAGGTATTTTATTTTTTGTTGTAAAAAATCACACTAAACCTTGCCTTGATTTGCATTTGTTCCTGTCTATTGTTATGAGTGTGTGGGTTAGATATAGCCCAGGCTAATGTTGGTATTTGTGAATTTATTTCATAAAACTCTGACTGGGGCTTGTGTTGTCTTTCTGGTCATATTCTTTGTATCTTCAAGCAATTTGGTGACTTACCAAATTACTCAGGAAGGTTTCATTTTCCATTAACAATAAGAGCTCCACTGACTTTATATTTTTGGTACCACATTAAAATCATATAGCCAATAAAGCTAACTATCATCGATATGCAGGTGAGTAAACGCACTACACTGACCTATAAAAACAAATCTGCGTTGCACTGAATCCGCAATAAGTGAACCGTAATATAGCGAAAGGATTAATGTAAATGCTTTGAATGGTTTGACTTGACACTAGGGTGCCTCTCACCTCCTTTCAATGTGCCTGGAGCTGAGTGGCATTCATTATCTGATTTGGCAGGGTACTAAGCAGTCTTCAGTGTGGGATGCGGCCAAACAATGTCCACTTCTAGGCCTTTCTTTGGCTCTGTCAGTATCTGTTGCAACCCACTAATTACGTGTGTGACGCTCAAGCTTGGTGGCCACTTGCCACATGTCTTGCAATGGCAAGATACTATTTACCAATTGTTCAGTGTCGTCTTGGTCACATGATTTCAAAGTTTGAACAGCATGATGAGGAGGTCTGTATAAATATAAATTCTTACTGAACCAGGAAATGTATTTTATTTATTATCGATTCATTCATGGATCAAACACTCAGGAACCCTACTGAGGTTGTAGAGCTGGTCCACTGTTCGTCTGCAAGGACGAAAACCACACTGCTTCTCCTGAATCTGAGATTCAGGCTCTTTTAATACCAGGATATTGATGATATTGTGACTATTAGGACATCCATAATATTAACATTTTACTTTTTTACTCACAGAAACAGTTCAGGCAACATACCCTCGAGCAGGGCTATTCAAATAAAATTTCAAAAGGGTCCCGATCGAAAAATTATTATTGAAGCAAAGGTGCAGAAAATCAATCTAGTGTCTATTTATTGTGATATTTTTTTAAGTAGCCGAGTTGCTGTATCGCTACATCTGCTTGTAATCAGTACCTCACTGAAAACCAAAAACCTTTTGGCATTCATCATAGTCCAGTAACACAGAACTAAAAAAAATATGTATGGCTGGTGATATGTACAGTTGTGCTCATACGTTTCCATACCCTGGCAAAATATGTGGAACAAAAAACAATTTTATAAATATGACTGAACAAGGACCATATCATTATTTGTTGTTGTCTTTTGTTTAGAGATTGTGCTTTTCTGAAATGCCTTAGTTTAATTTGAATCTCATTAAAAATCTAATTAAACATGTTGCGCCTGATCCTTCATGTTTTCTTGAAAGAATGACACGTTCCAAATTCTGCCCGGGTTATTCAAACTTCTGAGCACAACTGTGTAATGTTCTCTCATTCATGAAATACAAGTAAGTGCAAGTAAGAGCAAGTAAATACAAAGTGAAAAATATACATGTTCAAATAAAGTGCTTAACTACAAAAAAAAACAAAAAAAGTTTGAGTTCCCTCTTTTCTGTTTAGCATCTCGACACAAGAAAGAAGTCAAGTCAATTTTACATATTTTAATTAATATTTGTTCAGAACTTTTGTTCATAATGGCGTTTCATATAATGTATATGCACTTTTAATAAGTGCTGCCAGTGGAAACTTCCCACTGAGAAGTACAAACAAAAATGACTAAGGCCGTTCCATATTAAGCACTGTTTGTTCCAAATGTTTTCTTCCTTTTTCAGTCATTTTCTGCTCTTTGTCTGTCTTTTACTGTCTTTTCCGTGCTGAATCTCTTTCTCTCTCCCCTGCTATGTTTCTCCTTGTCTCTGTCTGGTCTGGGCGCAGTCACTGAATACCGCCTGCGATGCAGATTTGATTGGCTGAAGGGGTGGCTGAACTCGAATGCCAATCGCAGGGCACAAAAAACAGCCATTCGCACTCACATTCACACCTATGGGCAATTTAGAGTCTACCACGCATGTGTTTTGGGAGCACCCGGAGAAAACCTACACAGGTATGGGGAGAACATGCAAACTCCACACAGGTGAGGGACCTCGGTACTGTGAGGCAGATATGCAAACCAGGCACACCGTGCCGCCCCATTCTCAATCCATATGGTTTAATATGATGTTGGTCTACCCTTTGCAACTGTGACAGCTTCAAGTCTTGTGGGAAGGCTTTCAACAAGGTTTAGGAGTGAGTTTATGGGTGTTTTTGCCCATTCTTCCAGGGTCATATTTGTGAGGTCACAGTAAGTATGTTAGAATAATACAGGACATGTATGAGGGCAGGAGAACATTGGTTAGGTGTGCTGTAGGTGTGACAGAGGAGTTTAAGGTGGAGGTGGGACTGCAACAGGGATCAGTCCTGAGCCCCTTCCTGTTTGCAGTGGTGATGGATAGGCTGACAGATGAGGTTAGACTGGAATCCCCGTGGACCATGATGTTTGCGGATGACATTGTGATCTGCATTGAAAGCAGGGAGCAGTTGGAGGAACAGTTAGAAAGGTGGAGGCATGCACTGGAAAGGAGAGGAATGAAGATTAGCCGAAGTAAGTGTTGGATTTAGCTCACCAAACATTATAATGAATAAACACAAAAGGAATGAAGACGTTGGTCATTTTACTCATGAGGAGGGCGCATGGGAGATTGTTCAGGTTACAGCCTCTCAACACGCTCTAAACAATCTCTCCCGTCGCTCCTGCATTTATTTGAAAATAGGGAGGTTTCTAAGTTTACAAGACATAACGTACTAAGCTACAAGACACAACACACTAAGGGTAGGGTTTCAAGGTGAAAACAAGGCACCTGCCACGTCCCGGCCACGTCCTTCTCTCAGATGATTCCTGCTGAGTCATCTTCTTGAAGGCGAGACATCTTTCTTTCTAAACATTGTCCATAATACTAATGCAAGCTAAGCAAATAAATGATAACTTCTACAATATATCTAACATTTCCCTCCTGTTTATCATGTATTTGCACAAATTCTCATATCATCTTACAGTCACTTCATTTCGATTTTTTAACTGTAGAATCATTTTTATGAAACAAATACATTTATACTCAGAGTAAATTTGTCATACATGAATTTTGTAGTCTAAACATCGTAATCATCTGAATCAGGAAACAAATCAGTTAAAGCAAAATCATCATCATCATCATCATTATCTTTATCATCAAACAGTAATGGATACATCATCTCCATACGGTTCTCCATGGGGTTATGGCTGTGGTGATTAATTTACTGATTAAAGCCCGAATGCATGGGATACAACAACATCCACAAAATGTCAGAATGGCTGCAAAAACAGCAATTGATATCAATATTGGTGAAATTAGGGTTTTATATTTACCAAAAACGTCCATCCAGCTGTCCCACAAGGAGTGTTGATTGAGGGTCCGTAGACCATCGATGGCTCTGGTCAAGCTGCCATCTGAAGCAGTATTGTTTGTTCTCCAAACATACCGCAAACACCTCCCTCTCTTGCGAGGAGTGTGTCGACAGCTATGCGGTTTTGGAACGTCCTTGAAGAGGTAGCTTTGAGCTGCTCATGCACAGCTTCCAACCCACTCTGAGTCCAATTTCCTAATCTCTGTACATTGAAGTGGATATAGTTTATCCCATCAACATTTTTATTAATCGTACACCACCAGCATATGAAGTCCTCCTGCAACTTGGTCAGCTAATTTGTATTGATTAGGAACCCCACGAGGAACACCTATGGCGTTGATGTATATTTTATGTTGGATAATTTTGCCTCTGCCAGGATAAATCTATTTTTTGTCTATGTTCTAGATTGGACAAAAACATTGGTGCCCTTTCCATTAAATCTTGAACAGGCATAGGGTATACTGACACATGCAATATCAAAGTGATAATAGTTCACAATCCAGATCTTTAGGTAATCTATCAAACAGTCTATCATCTCCGGACCACCACCAGCTGCTGCTCCGTGATACTGGCATAAATTTTGGTCCGACTTTTAAGGTTACTTTACACCGTGTGTCGTTAAGTGGTCCTATTTTTTTTTTCCTTTACTAATCATGTTTATACAAGTGAAATTATTCGGTGCTACTAGAATAGAATTTTGTCCCGAAACTCCTGTGACTACAAGGAACCAATCATAAGTAGTTATGTTATTAACCATTAAAATGTGTTCACTTTTCTTTGAAGTTTTTTAATGGCATTTCTGGTTCAACACGGTTGCCATAACACAATGCTACTCGGAAGTGGGGATCTTTTCCGCCAGAATATGCCCACAAACTCATCATCAAACACACTGGGTGACTTGATTTGTATTTCAATATTAAACTATGGGCCATTTTGCTTATGTTAAACTTCTTTCTATATTCTTTTGCTATTTTTTTGTGACCAACTGGACCAATCATAACCTGTTTCACCAATCCTCAATTCTGCCCATTCTCTTGAGCATCATTGGTGAGAGCCGCATATGGAATTATGATTAAAGTATCTTGATTTTGGGAGGCACAAAATATTAAACTGTTTTGCCGCATTTGGAGGTCATGCCCACAGTTCTGATCATCAACTGTACTCCTTTTGGTACGAGTTAATGCTTCCAAATTTTTTATTATTGGGTTGGTCATATTGGTCCAGTTGGTAGGTGATTTCCTATCTAAAAAATGCGTTGTATCATTTAGGGTGGGACGCCCCATGTACCACAAAACAAAATCAACACTATAGTAACCAAAGTTGCTATGTAACAACTCATCGAATCTCGTAACCAACGCGGGTGTGCCATTCTGCTGAGTTCTCACTAAACGGGTTGGTGTCTTTTTTCTTCACTGACCAGCAAGCGTTTTCAGAATCTACACATCTGCTCCCGCTCCGTTATCAGACTTTTGCTCACCTTCCCTATTTGAGTACTCAGCTGAAATGACTCTTTTACAGTGTGTTAAATGAACCCACGTGTTTCTTTCTGCTATTTTTTATTGTCCCATTCATTCTTTCCACTCGACCTACACTCTGAGGGTGGTGGTAAGCACAATGGTTTTTCAAATTGATGTGGAACATGGTTCCTATTTTATTGATTATTTGATTTACAAAATGAGTCCCATTATCACTGTAAATGGTTTCAGGTATGCCATATTTTGGAATGATGTCTTTACATAGTGCTTTTGCCACCGTCAGAGCATCAGGTGATTTTGTTGAGAATAATTCGATCCATTTAGAAAATGCATCTATGATAACCAAACAATACTTTTTTCCTTCACTTTGGTTTAATTCAATATTCCTCTCCTGGGCCTCAAATTGCCTTGTGGATTATACCTAGCACAAATCATACATGCTCTACAAATTATTATTATTATTATTATTTTAATAGGAATTAAAACCATAAGTTGTATAATATTGATTTATCTGTCTTACCATCCCTCCTGTTGAGACATGTGACACAGCATGGCTCAATATAGCAGCCCATTTGAATAGTTTTTTTTTTTTTTTTTTTTTCTCTCTTTGCTAATGTAAATTTCATTTTGTAGTTTTGCACTTTGAATTGCGTTCTTGTTGTGGAACCCTCTTACTGGCTATCAGTATAGATTGTACCATCTTTATTTATTTTTAGTTTGCATGCCTCGGTTAATGCTACTAATTCAGCAGTTTGTTCGGCCAATTCCTGACAATCATGCTGCGTGCCTTCATCAGGTAAGGGTGTTAGCGTGGCTGGATTTAAGGTTGTGCATCGCTCAACAGTCAAATGTGGTTGTGACAGCAAGATGGCCATGCAAGATAAATATCTTGCAGGTGTTAAAAACGCCATATTGGTTTGCAATAGGAGAGCAGACACTGTATGTGGGTCCTTAAGAGTTAATGGATGAAATAACACAATCGTGGAACTGCTCTCTATTGCCATTGAAGCTGCCACAACTGCTCTGACACAATGCAGTAATGCACACGTCACGTTGTCTAGTCTAGTTGAAAAATAAGCTATTGGTCTCAGTTTATCACCATATTGTTGTGTAAGTACGGAGGTCATGTCATAGTGTTTACAATCTACAATTTGAATGAATGTTTTATCATTAAATTTGGAAGGCCGAGCGCAGCCCTGGACACCAAATGTTGTTTAATGTCACAGAAGGTCTTTTCCGCCTCTGTATTCCATAGAACAGGTGATGTCATTTTAAGGTTTGCTTCATACATAAATTTTGACAATGGTGCAATCATTTCTGCATAGTTTTGAATCCATGCTCTCCCTTAATTTGTCAGACCTAAAAATGACATCATATGTTTCTTTGTTTGTGGTTTAGGGTTTTTTAAAACTGTAGCTTTTCTGCCTTCTAATATAGTCCTTCCTCCTACACTTAGATTATGTACCAGATATTTGACTTGTTTTTTACACCATTGCAATTTATTCTTGTTAACTTTATGTCCCTCCTCTGCTAGATGACACAGTAAGGCTAATGAATCTTTGCATGTCACGCCCTCCTGGGGGAGTGAATTTAGACATGCTTGTTATTATTACTTGTGAATAAATGGTTGGACTTTCACAGTAACCTTGTGGTAATCTAGTAAAAATATATTTTCTCCCTCAAATTTAAATGCAAACCAAATTTGACTGTTCTTTTCTATTGGTATAGAAACGAAAGCATTGCTTATGTCAATATTTCTTCATCAATTTCAGTGAGGATCATTTGGTCCAATCATACAGGATGCATGTGTCTCCCTTCATCAGCCTGCGTTGTCCAAAACATCGCATTCCTGATTAGACCAGTTGACGCACTGTATTCCAGTTTGTTTTCTATTTGTCGCCAATCATTTGTCTCCTATCCTTGTTTCAGTAATGTTCCCACATGTTTCCATTGTGACCCATAATCTTTGCACAATGAAATACGTGGGACACTTGTATTTTTATACAGTTCCTTTAATTTGTCCAGTAAAATAATTCCTGCCGCGACTTTTGCTTCATTGTCTGAGTACAGATAATCTTCAGTAATTTTATCAGGTGTCGCATGTTGTAACTTGTTTTCATATACTGGGTCTTGCATTGGCGTGTTTTTTTTTTTACCACAGTGTTGTATGCAGCTCATCATTGTTTTTTTTTTTTTTATCTTCTATTTGTGTGATAAGCTGCAAGGCTGCAGACAACAGACTCTCTCCCATGTTTAACGGTGGTTTGTCTGGGATATCGATTGTATAATAGAATGTACTTTCTCTGTTTTCTAGTGTCATATAGAGGTTGTCTCTTTTTAATTCATGTTTTCGTTTCACTACAATATTTTTATTTGAAGATGGAATGAGTATAAGTCCTAGTTGGAATAAGCCATCTCTTCCCAACAAATTCACAGGGCACTCCGGGACTTTGAAAATTGGCATTTTACAAGTTCTCCCCTGAGGGCGAACTCTCTCTAATCCACACAGGCTCAAGTTCAAGTTCCATGGCAAAAGTAATTTGCGTATTTGCAGATTTAACTATTGCCTTATGTCCCGATAGTTTGGAACCTGGGATCTTTTCCTACATGCTTTTGTATCGCAAGGAAATTTCATTTCTTTCCCATTTATTGACAAGGTTATTTCAGGTTTTTTTTTTTTTTTTTTTTTTTTTTGTGTCCAAACTCAGAATGTCCTGTAAATTGAAATCCACTTCCTCATTCTCTGTAATAATTAAACAAGAGGATTTGTTGAGTTGGGAATCAGGTTGGCTTAGTCATGCGGTTGTTTGTCCATATTCTCTGGTATTTTTCTTAGGGCAGTTACGTGCGATGTGGCCTTTATCTCCACAGCACCAACAGATGGTATTATCATAACATTTTCGACCATATCTTACTCTGCTGCGTCCTCTAAAATTATCTCCCTCTTTGCCTCGATAGTATTTCTTTTTCTCCTATCCTTTTTCTCTTTTAGACGCCATGTTTAGCCAAAAAGTAAGTCGTCAAATCCATCTTTTTCCATTTGTGATATATTATTTTTTGTGTCGACCCTCTATTTTGTTTCGAAGTTGAACTAATTTTTGCGAATTTAGCTAGCCAGCGAAACCGTATTTGGTTATCCGCGTGTTTAAATGTTTTATTTTGGAAGGGTTTTGAAGTTGTACACATTGCCAGTCTTTACACGTCAGGCTTTCTGTTGGATTCGTTTTATTGTTATTGTTTCCCATTTTTGTGAATTTGGAAGTCAGTTTATTCGCACCTAGAGTGACCTAATACTGACTTTATTCAAACAATGACTGGGTGACAATGAATGTCTGAGTTATGGTAAACCTCAACCTTCTACCCCAAATGGGGCGGAGGATTCTTGCCTCTGCTTCCAAACTCAGTTGTCACTTACAATCCAGTCTCTTACATCCATACTTTTACACACACACACACGAAATTAGTAACGTTTTAACAAACACACGAAAACATGGAAACACGGAAACACAAAGGCACGGAATTTTAAGTACGTCTAGGACTCCGCCGTCCTTTATTTTTTGAATTTTTTTTTTTTATTTTAACACGGAATTTTAGCACGTATAGGACTCCGCCGTCCATGCGGAATTTGTAGGACTCCGCCGTCCATGCGGAATTTGTAGGACTCCGCCGTCCATGCGGAATTTGTAGGACTCCGCCGTCCATTTACTTGCCAGTGACTAGTATTACACAAGGTTTATTTCGCCGCAGACTTCTTTGTCGCGCGATACATTCAAAAAAATTTTAAAAATTTACTCACCAGTCGTCTTCAATCCTGTGGATTGTCGTCAACCTTCAGATCCCAGTTGAGGAGTACGAAGACCAGTCCCGGAAAGGGTCTCAATTGCCGTGGCCACGGTCTCTTAACTGGGTGTCGGCTCCACAACTGGAATCCTCGGGTGTGTTGACATCCGGCTCGAAGGACCAATTTAATGTTGGATTTATCTCACCAAACATTATAATGAATAAACACAAAAGGAATGAAGACGTTGGTCATTTTACTCATGAGGAGGGCGCATGGGAGATTGTTCAGGTTACAGCCTCTCAACACGCTCTAAACAATCTCTCCCGTCGCTCCTGCATTTATTTGAAAATAGGGAGGTTTCTAAGTTTACAAGACATAACGTACTAAGCTACAAGACACAACACACTAAGGGTAGGGTTTCAAGGTGAAAACAAGGCACCTGCCACGTCCCGGCCACGTCCTTCTCTCAGATGATTCCTGCTGAGTCATCTTCTTGAAGGCGAGACATCTTTCTTTCTAAACATTGTCCATAATACTAATGCAAGCTAAGCAAATAAATGATAACTTCTACAATATATCTAACAGTAAGACAGAATATGTGTGCATGAATAAGAGGGCTGGAGGGGGTAGGGGGAGGCTACAGGGAGAAGACACAGCATGGGTGGAGGACTTTAAATAGTTGGGGTCAACAGTCCAACGCAATGGTGAGTGTGCTAAGGAAGTGAAGCAACTGGTCCAAGCAGGTTGGAAGGGTAGCGGAAGGTGTCAGGTGTGTTGTGTGACAGAAGAGTCTCGTCTCGCATGAAGGGCAAAGTTTATAAGACAGTGGTGAGCCCAGCCATGATGTACGGATTAGAGACAGTGGCACTGAAGAGACAACAGGAAGCAGAGCTGGAGGTGGCGGAAATGAAGATGTTGAGGTTCGCTCTCAGAGTGACCAGGTTGGATAGGATTAGCAATGAGTTTATCAGAGGAACAGCCAAGGTTAGATGTTTTGAAGACAAAGTTAGAGAGAGCAGACAGGAGAGCTAGTGAGTTTATTGGTAGAAGGATGATGAGGATGGAGCTGCCAGGCAAGAGAGCAAGACGAAGACCAAAGAGAAGGTTGATGGAGGTTGAGGGAAGACATGAGGGCAGTTGGTGTTAGAGAGGAGCCTGCAGGAGATAGGCTTATGTGGAAAAGGATGACACGCTGTGGTGACCCCTAATGGGACAAGTCAAAAGGAAAAAAAAGAAGAAATAGCAGTAACATTTTAAACTCTGAAAAAAAGCATTTGGTTGAAGTTTGCTTTCACGTAAAAAATTCTGTGTCTACTTGAGTCCTTCTCTTATTCATAAAATTAAAGTCAACCTTACATGTCCCATATTTGGTCTATTTAAACCTCCATAGAGTGACTCTCTTACATGGACTTACTGTAGTATAAAAGTGTCAATAAAAAAAAAAAAAAACACCTTTGTTCTGTCATACGAGTGTCTAGAATAGGCCCCTCTGACAGCTACTACTGTTTGACCTAGTTTTGTATCGGCTTCGTCTATATTTGGCTAAGACCGCGCCCTTTCCTGTGATAGGCTGCCTCGTGTAGAAGACCCACTTGTGAGAGGACGTGTTTATGTTGAGAGCAGTGGCTCGGGAGCGCAGACGTAGGCGGAGAGCTTCGCTGCTTGAGAAATTCGAAAGACCTAATTTCAGGCCCCTCGGCAGAAGAACGTCTGGAACTCGGAATCTGGGGACGATCTTAATTCACTTTTCACTTTTACTGAGGCACCATAGAGACAATATTACAACCCAAATGCTAGAAAAAGTTGGTCTGGTAAAATTAAATTATCCACCTCCAGCCAGCCTAAAATGCAAACCAAAAATGCTGTCTACTTCTGTGTTTCGTCATGATTTTCTCGCATGTGGAGTTTGCAATCAACTTTTGACATGAGTTAAAAATGACTATTTCCCTTAACAATTTAAAATATATATTTGTAAAATAACAGCCAATTAAAATATTTATTTTACCTGGTTAATGTGATTTTTGTGCCTGAACCTCAGTGTACAGTGTCATGTAAGGGCTGTAGACATCACTTTCATTTTCACACACAATTGTAAGCTGTCATCTGTGGGGCATGGGCGATGTTTGTTTCTAATATAGTTCATGTAGCACGCAGCATTAAACGTTATATTTTCTTCAGAAACGTGTTCTTGGTTTTATCCATGGTTTGCCTTCACATATTTTGCGCAACGAAAAAAAGGACAAACGGTGCAGAAAAAGGATGGATGAAAAAAAAAATGTTAAACGTTTTATTTTAATGGTACAAGAGCTCCATAATCTTACATTTAAAAAATGAAGAAAGTAATTTAAATTTAAATCAAATACTCATTTATTTTTGGATTGCTCTGCACTTTCGCCAGACCTCTATCCCATTAAAAAAAAAAAAAAAAAAAAGGTTCAGCTGATTTGCCATGTAGCAGCTCATACTCTCTACCCCAGAACCTTAATGACCTGAGGGCTGCCCTTCAAGAAGAGTGGGATACTAAGATGTCGTTGTCAAGCTGTTTTTTTATTTAGTATACCCTCTACTGTTTTTGGCTTTTTTTCAAATCATTATTTGACATCGAGAAATCACCATTGTATGTATGTCCTATTTTCATTGTATAATATCACTGTTGCATGCGCTTTTTATATGTCCATGAATTTCACCCAAAAGCTAACATTTTGTGAGTAGTGTACTTCAAGCCACAAAAATATTGATATTATCATGGCTGGCATGATATGCCACAGTCCTTCCTGTTACAGCGCTTATGTACAGTGTGGCACAGAATGTGCAATGCCGACTGCATTTCATGCACTACCAAGTTTTGCTTTTTTCAGCCATTACATTATTAAATAATCAATGAATACAATTTGGAATTGGTGATGAATCATTTACATTTGCATCGCAATGCTTTTAAGAATTGATTATTTCCCCCACCTCTTGTGTGTAAAGCGTGGACTGGTTTGCCGCAAGAAAAACCTTTACCATTATGGCCTTCGACCCTATCGACATCAAGCATTTAGTAATTTCATTCATTATTTTTGGAATATTACATTGTTTCCTTCATTCACCGCCTCTTTTTCACAGCAGTCAGTCACTCTGTGTTTCCCTTCATTTCTGGGATATCTTTTATGTTAAGGTTTGCCATCGGGTTTTTTCATGATACATTTATCTTCAAGCTTTCTCTGGTATTGACTGGGAAAAATCCAACGAGTGTCCAATGTTACGGATTTCTACTATTGAAAGGTGGAGAAGAATTCAAAATTTCTTTTGACAGGGAAAATGTCTCTGAGTCCAAATGGTCTGATAATTTTACAAGAGAAATCATTTTTTCAGCACAAAAAACATTTGAATTGATATTAATTCACTATCTTTAGGAGCCACTCTCTAAATGTCCTTGCATAACCTCAGGCTGCTGAGCCAACAGTGAAAACTGTGATTTGACTGTGCACCTCCTATGTGTGTAAATGTAAAGTAGAGCATCGAGTGGTGATGAGCAAAGCGATTTCACTCAGGCTGCCAGAAAGCACACAATGGATTTCTTGTCCTTCTAATTCTGTTTGTTCCACTTCTGAGTGATGGCTAAAATTGAATCCTTATCAGAGGTCCTGGCTTAATAAACACCAATATGTTGCAATTCAGTCTGGAATCATGATTTTGTGCTGGACTTTATGTTGAGTTTTTGTAGTTACTTTCTTGTTTACAACAGTATTTGTGTTTAAGTTTTCCTGTCTGTGAGTGACTGGTAATCAGTTCAGAGTGTCCACCGCCTCTTGCCCGAAGACCAACAGAATAGTTTACAGCTGCCTGACCCTGGACATGTTCCAAAAAAGCTGGGACAGGTGGCAAAAGAGACTGAAAAAGTTGAGGAATGCTCATCAAACACCTGTTTGGAACATCCCACAGGTGAACAGGCTAATTGGGAACAGGTGGGTACCATGATTGGGTATAAAAGGAGCTTCCCTGAATTGCTCAGTCATTCACAAGCAAAGATGGGGCGAGGTTCACCTCTTTGTAAACAAGTGCGTGAGAAAATAGTCGAACAGTTTAAGGACAATATTCCTCAACGTACAATTGCAAGGAATTTAGGGATTTCATCATCTACGGTCCATAATATCATCCAAAGGTTCAGAGAATTTGGAGAAATCACAGCATGTCGGTGGCAAGGCCGAAAACCAACATTGAATGCCCGTGACCTTCGATCCCTCAGGCGGCACTGCATCAAAAACTGACATCAATGTGTAAAGGATATCACCGCATGGGCTCAGGAACACTTCAGAAAACCAATGTCAGTAAATACAGTTCGGCGCTACTTCCGTTAGTGAAACTTGAAACTCTACTATGCAAAGCAAAAGCCATTTATCAACAACACCCAGAAACGCCGCCGGCTTCTCTGGGCCCGAGCTCATCTAAGATGGACTGACGCAAAGTGGAGAAGTGTTCTGTGGTCCGACGAGTCCACATTTCAAATTGTTTTGGGAAATTTTGGACGTCGTGTCCTCCGGGCCTAAGAGGAAAATAACCATCCGCACTGTTATGGACGCAAAGTTCAAAAGCCAGCATCTGTGATGGTATGGGGTATTGTTAGTGCCAATGGCATGGGTAACTTACATATCTGTGAAGGCACCATTAATGCCGAAAGGTCCATACAGGTTGTGGAGAAACATATGCTGCCATGCAAGCAACATCTTTTTCATGGACGCCCCTGCTTATTTTAGCAAGACAATGCCAAACCACATTCTGCACGTGTTAACAACAGCGTGGCTTCGTAAGACTGGCCTGCCTGCAGTCCAGACCTGTCTCCCATTGAAAATGGGTGGCGCATTATGAAGCGTAAACTACGACAACGGAGACCCCGGACTGTTGAACAGCTGTAGCTGTACATCAAGAAAGAATGGGAAAGAATTCCACCTAAAAAGCTTTAACAATTAGTGTCCTCAGTTCCCAAACGTTTATTGAATGTTGTTAAAAGAAAAGGTGATGTAACACAGTGGTAAACATGACCGTGTCCCAGCTTTTTTGGAACGTGTTGCAGCCATAAAATTAATGATTATTTGCTAAAAACAATAAAGTTTATCAGTTTGAACATTAAATATCTTGTCTTTGTTGTGCATTCAATTAAATATAGGTCGAACATGATTTCCAAATCATTGTATTCTGTTTTTATTTATGTTTAACAAACATCCCAACTTCATTGGCATTGGTGTTGTAAGGGAAGGGGACACTTGTTAGAAGTCAAAAACGTATTTTCTTGTTATTTTTCATCCAGCTCAGTTGTAAAAGTCTGACAGGTCATACACATGCAAGCAATGTACTGTATGTTAAATAGCAATATCTTCTCAATAAAAAAATTGACAGAATTCAGTCAATTGACCAATCAGAGAGTGAGGCTACTTCATATGGAGGTTTGAGGATTTATGGAAACAGTCAAGCATTAACTTCCCCTGTTAATTATTACTTGACCAGCGTGATGGATGGATGGTACCTTGAATGTGTTACGAATACTTTGAAGTGATGGAGATGGCAGCTTCCTCGACAGCTCTGGCTCCTCTGTTTTCTACGCCATCTCTCCCAGCTGGCATCACTGCACAGTAAAAGGGGCGCATGTGCTGCCACACTTGCCGGAAGACATCCTAAATCCAATCTTATTGTCTGTCACGTTTGCAGCTGAATCATGGTCACGGAGGGAAAAAATTGGATTACTGAAGCTGTTGTCACAGAGAGACACAAAGAAAACAAGCAAATAAGAAACATGCTTGCTTTCTGACAGGAGTGTTCATTGCAAAAGATGGCAGGCACTTGGGATAGGTTGTAATTGTGGCAGTAAACTGAATGGCACTTTGACAGTGTACGTATATGTATTTATAGTATCATAAAAGAAAGCCAAAGCGGATGCCAAACTTGACAGCACCATCATCACAATCATCCCAATATCATTGCAGTGGTTCTGGTTCTTAAAATGTGGGTTGTGGGAGAGAGAGAAACTGTTTTATTAATGCAGGTTTTGTTTGCTTGGTTGATGATAAAAATCACAGACAATAAATACTAAATTGGGAAGCTCGTGATGAAGAAGCAGACCACAGATACCTCTAAAGAGGATCATGTTGAATGCCCAATGATGCATTGTGTATGTTATTGACAGTGAGTGCTAACCCCCTGCAAAAAGCACATTTTTTGCAGAACTGAAAATGGTCATTTTTTAATGTAAAATAAAGCTTTGAAAGCCAGAGTTTTTGAGGCGAAGGGAACTCTTCACTTAGTGGTGTTACTTTGGTTTCCCATTGTTGTGAAGTCAGTCCACTTTAATTTAAAGTATCCATTTATGAACTCGCATTCTGTAAAGTGGCTCATGACCTTCTGTGTTTTTCTATTACCAAACAGACATTTACACATTTTGTGAAGATATTTCCAGCTCATTCATATTTACCTTCACATTTAAGGTAAACAATACTTAAATCTTTTCGCTTACCTGCAAGCAACAGTTAGAGTGACTGACCTTTGGACCTTTGACTCCTCTTTTCAATCAAATTGGACAGACACAACCTGACTCTTTCAATGGGGTTTATCTGATTGCCTTAAAATTATGGCGTGGCATACAACACAAATGCCTCAAACGAGCTTTTGTCTTTCATCAATGCATGGAGAGCAGAGCATGGAGGCAACAATTAGCTTATGCTTGTAAGCAATACGCTGTAAGCGGAACGTTACGTGAACGGCGCAGAAAATGGGATAACTGACTTCCTGTGTGTATGCTCTGCTAACGAGCATAACTAGGGTTGATTACATGATTGTCTGAAGCTTAAATTGCTGAAAATTTAGTTTTCTTTGTGGCTGGTGTCTTTGTTCAAAAGTTAAATACATGTACAAATACGACATATGTAAACACGAACTAAGCCTAAACATCTGCTATTGTCCTCTGTGGTAAAAACAGTTTAAAGTTCCTACAGTTGCTTTGTCGCACTGCCCTTTGCCATTCATCTCAGCGAATGAATGCGGAAGTAGGTTGCGCATATACTGGATCACCCATCAAATTTATTATGGTGGGTAATTTGTTCCGGGCTGCAACTGTCATTTGCAATTGTTTCTATATTGCCCCCTGAACTGAAAATACATGCACGTCAATCAATGATTCTGGATGCTATAATTTCCTTCCAAATCTGTACATCTTGAACTAGTTTCATCTTAAATTTGTACTTTTTAGAACTAACACTGTCACTAATGTCAAGAATGTCAAGATGAGACAGCTGTAAATATTATGATACATGTGGTATATGTTTTTATTTACGACAGGATTTTAACTATCGGGTTTTTCTCAGGATATTCTAATTCTACACTTACCCCGTCACGAGCCCTGCTGCCCAACATTGTCCACCAGGGATGAAATGGGAAATCATGACTCATTTGTATATGTATTACTGATGGGCATGTTTTTTCATTGGTTTTCATCTTGTCTTTGTTGCAGATGAATTCAAAGCCTTCCTGAAACGCTTGCCCACTGATCAGTTCTTGAATATTTCCATGATTGCCAAGTACTGGTCAGCCAACGCGTCTCTCCAGAAGCGCTATGCCCATCTAAAGACCAGCACAGCGTTGGTCCTGGGCAAAGCTCAGAAGATTATCAGAAAGTTGTTCACCCTCAGCAAACGATGTCCAAAGCAACCTCGAATCAGTCTCCCTCGAGAAAGGTAAGCCATTTGACCTTTCAAATTGACATTGGAGAATTCAGTATTGAATTGAGCAATACACTTTTTCTGGGCTTTTAGTGGATGATAGTTTATACAGTTTCAGGTCTTCCAGCGGCTTGGTGGGCTTTGGGAACACTGACGAAAACCTGAGCTTTCTGTATCGAAGCAACTGCAGCTTTGAATTTAGAATACCTATGGAATTACATCAATTTAGAATTTAGGGCTCACAATACTATTACTTCCTGTACTACTACAACACTAAACCCTAATGAGTTTACAGAACTCATTTTTGTTTTATTTTAACATATTACACAAAAACATTTCAGTTAAGCCTTTAAATTTTATTTATTTATTATTTATTTAAATTAACATAAAATAAATTAAATTATTCAAATATATTATAAAATTGATATTCTACAACTCATAATACAACTCATATATATATATATATATATATATATATATATATATATATATATACATATTAAAACTAAAAAAAATAATATGTGGGAAATGAACTCAAAATGTATATTTATATCCATCTATTTTCTGAGCCGCTTCTCCTCACTAGGGTCACGGGCGTGCTGGAGCCTATCCCAGCTGTCATTGGGCAGGAGGCAAGGTACACTCTGAACTGGTTGTCAGCCAATCGCAGGGCACATACAAACAAACAACCATTCGCACTCACAGTCATGCCTACGGGCAATTTAGAGTCTCCAATTAATGCATGTTTTTGGGATGTGGGAGGAAACCGGAGTGCCCGGAGAAAACCCACGCAGGCACGGGGAGAACATGCAAACTCCACACAGGCGGGGCCGGGGATTGAACCTGGGTCCTCAGAACTGTGAGGCTAACGCTCTAACCAGTCGGCCACCGTGCTGCGTATATTTATATCTATATATTTATTTATATTTATAGATATGTCTATCTATAAGGAAATGACATTTTTTTGTCACATAATCAGGTCAACTCAGGCCACAGTCCAAAAACATGACACAATTTTTTTATTACATAATGATGCAATTCATACTTTGGCTTAGTTACAGTCGTCTGCAAATAATCAGAATTTCTGAATGATAGAACGTGACAAATTCACCTGCAGGCCAGGAATCCTCATGAGTTTGCCTAGCTTATCCGCTATCTTGCCAGTTTTGATGGCCTGCTCGCTGAACAAAGTGAAAGTTTGGCAGCCAAACATGCATTATGGTAAAAGTAATTCATTCCACAAATCGTCAATAACTTTCATCCATCCATTCATTTTCTGTACTGCTTTATCCTCACAAGGGTCGCGGAGTGCTGGAGCCTATCCCGGCTAACTTCGGGCGAGAGGCGGGGTACACCCCGAAGTGGTCCCCAGCCAATCGCTGGGCACATATAAAAAAACCTTCGTCAATAACTTTTTACATTTATTTTCACACACGTTTCGGCATTCAGTTTTACACGTGCAACATCGCCGAAAGCCAATCTATAATATAGCGTTATAATATTAACTTTACACCGTTGTAAGATGAAACAATGAATATTTGTGGCGTTCAACATCTTAAAAAAGTTGGATTCATGATAAAAGGGTTAAATTATTTTAAAACAAATCATCAATGTGCACATTCTACCCAGTTCCAAACGTAGACTAGCTATCTACAGTTATCGAAATTCAAAATAAAAGCGTTAGCATTACTTACCAAAACCACAGCAGTCCTGAAAACGAGGACAACAATGAAAAAGCCGAAGGTGGTGGTGGTTTGAAGCGGGGGAATAAAATTGGGCCTTTCAAATAAATAAAAGCTAATTAAGCTGTGTCCCACATCCACACAGGCTGGTCTGAAGTCTACTCTTCAGGGTCTACGCTTTACGGGTCCAGGCTCTGCGTTGATGTAAATTCAACGTGGCGGAATCAGCTTTCCTGAAGGAGCGATGAAGCCCAACCACCAAAACGCATGGTTCCTCAAACATTTTGAGTGTTCCCCACAAATTGTCTGTAAAATATTTAGCCCTATTCCCTTAAAGTTTCATAAATCTTAACAGAGCTCAACACTTTAAAGTTTGGTCAACTATTGACCAGGGTTTGACTTCTACAGCCTTAATAATTATGAGCTTGTACAACCCTACTACAGTGTAGTATTAATCATCATCATAATAATAATATTAATAATAGACAATCATAAAAAAAAACTAGAACAATGTAAAATGCAGTATCACGTGCCACCAAAGTTTGCTATTCACAGATGATTGTCAATTTCCTTTGTTTATTGTCATGATTTCATATAATAATCATTTGAAGGCTAACTGACTGACATTCTTTCTGTGTGTGATTGATTTCTGAGTAAAGTAGTATCAGCAAGCTTCACTCATGCTGTCCTTGCATGGCAGCCTTACTGCTGTGCTGGAGGCAAAACACCAAGGCCAGGGAAAGGCATTGTGTCAAGAAAAGCACAAAAGTAACGCACAGCGTAAGGAAACAGTTGGGATAGGAAATGCAGCAATTGGAAAGGGAAATACAAAGGGAGAAATGGGGCGAAAGGAGACATGCTAAGAAGGAATGAACAAAGAGAGAACTCTCAGGAAAGTGTAGGACAGATGAAGGTTCTAGTTACAAGCTGTGGAGTGAAGTACTGAAGTATACCGCGGCGAGCTCTAATCAAGTCTTTTCCTGCACTGACAGTCTGGCGCTTGTTTACAGAGAACCTTAATTTCCCTGACAGTCCTTTGCCACTACCGATCACTCAATCTCCCCTCGCTTACCCCTTGCCACTTTCTGTCTTTATTTTTCCTCCACTCTCTCCTTTGTTTCCCCTTGTTCCCCCCTTCTCTGTCTCAGAGCATCACTCAGTCCTAACCCTGCTCACAGCAACAGCAAGGCATCAGGGCCAGCAAAAGATCCATATTCCCCCCTGCACAGATCAATTTGTTTCATCATCGCTTATCTCTGTCTATTTACACAGACCTTAGGGTATGGAATTGTCATAGCTTTTAGGCAATGCTGTGTGCAATTTGCTGAAGATTCTATCCTGGGGATAGAATCTCTACAGAGCCCATTTTGGAACTTGAACCCCTTGCAAAATGTTGCCTCGCCAAAATGGATGACAATTTTGTGTCTGAATTTTCATCTCATCTATAGTCAAACAGAGCAATCACCACCGCTCTGCAGGAAAAAGAAGAGTCAATTGGTAGCTCATAAATGTTCCGATGTAGGGTGTTGCGATGTGTATGTTAGTTTGACCGATGAGCTTGTTAGTTCCAGCGCATGACTGCTTCCTTCATTTGTTTGTGAAGGGGAGTGACAATAGGAAAATAAACAGGAAAAGAGCTGTATATCGTGGAAATATAAAATGTGAACCATTTAGCCCCCTTCGTCACAGAAATGTCATTCATTTCTTTGCCTTGTATATACAGTATTTCTCTGAAATGTGTAATAGATTTAGAACAACAGCTTCCAGTCTGAGAAGTACTACGTCAGACTGCACATTCCATTGACTACATTGACCTGCATGAAAACATAATACAGGGACTTAGATTCCTACGACACAGACGTAACCCAAGTTACGGTTAGCTGGGATAGGCTCCAGCCCATCCATGACCCTAATGAGGACAAGCAGTACAGAAAATAGCGGGATTCATTGTACAGGTGTGCCTAATGCCGTTGCCACTTCTGAGTCAAGCAAGCCATTGCAGCCAACTTGCTGAGAAAATGTTTTTGTTCTTTTGCAGGTCGACTGCCTTTTGGTTGAGCAAGGCTCAGTCACTTCTCTACTGCAATGACCACGGAATGCTCGGATTTTTCTCTGAGGAAGTCAAGAGTTGCAGCTGCCCCGTGGAACAGCCAACTTGTCAGGGTGCCATTCCCTGTGTTGTTGGCCCCTCCTTTACTTCCTGCTCCGCTTGTGCCGCAGACAACATAACCCGCTGTGGATCCTGCCACCACGGCAATCTCCTACACCTTGGTTCCTGTCGGCCGAGCGTCGCCACATCCCTGGACCACTATCTGAATTTTGATCTCGACATGCCAGATTCAGAGGTTTCAAAAGCGTCTTTTACATTCCAGTGGTTCTCAAACTTGAGTGGTCATTAATATTAATGAAGAGTTAAATATTGGGCTTACAAGCTTTTCAAAATCGCTGTCGCTGTATTATTTACTTCTGCACTGACTATTGATGGCTAGCCTTTCCGTAGTCTTACTTTTAAAGCATTCTAATGTCACATTTCTAAATATAGAATTTCTGAATCAAGTCGATGGAGGTATTGAGTAATGCACAAAACGATAGCTCAATATTTTTCCAACAATAATGATATCACAATGCAGCGATTATGCTGTAAGTATAAATAGAAAATTGTAAGTGGTAAACGTATACAGTTACATATACAAGCAGTTCATTACAATACACTTTTCTCTTACTCAGCTTAAATACTGGAATATCCAATTTGTTTTTCTATACATGAGCATTTTTTCATGAAGACTAACACACTGTTTTTACGTAGAGTTGTTGAAATGTAAATAATTGTTTCAGATGTTGTACATGTACATTTGTTTTTCAAAAAATATATATTTTCAACTTAAATCAACATATTTAAGACATCCATATATCCACTCGCTCAGTGTGCAGGTCTGTGTTGCCAACTGTCATTTTATTTTATTTTTTGTGCGATGGTCCAGTCCAGTCAGTCCAAAAGGGTACTTCTGGAGGAAAAGCTTTACTCCCACTCTTGATCCACATCAAAGTCTGAGAACCAGTGTCTACGTGAAGCGATTGTCTTCACCTATTTGCCTGTAGAAATGAAAGTAAACTACAGTATTGTTGTTTTTGTAGGTGAAGTACCTACTTCAGCAGCTTGACAGCAGGATTGAAGTCCACGCCATTTACATTAGCAATGATGTCCGTCTGGGAAGTTGGTTCAATCCTGCTTGGAGAAAGAGGATGCTGCTTACTCTCAAGAGTAATAAAAATAAGTCAAATCTTATCCACATGTTGATGGGCATGACTTTCCAGATATGCTTAACCAAGAATTCAACACTTGAGCCAGTGCCAGCAATTTATGTTAACCCTTTTGGGGGAAGTCACTCAGAGAGTTGGTTCATGCCAGTGAACCAGCCTGACTTCCCCAACTGGGAGAGAACTCGACTGGATGCTGTGACAACTGCACAATGTTACAACTGGACATTGTCACTGGGGAACAAATGGAAGTCCTTCTTTGAAACCGTTCACATCTATCTGAGAAGCCGCATTGTCACTGATGATCCAACAGTGAATGAAACGCTCTTCTATGAACCTTTGGACATGGATGACCAGAAATCAAACCTGGGCTACATGAAGATCAACACACTGAAAGTTTTTGGTTACAGCATGCACTTTGACCCCGAGGGCATTAAGGATTTGATACTCCAGCTGGACTACCCATATACACAGGGTACACAGGATGCTGCTTTTTTTATGTTGTTGGAGATGAGGGATCGCGTTAACAGGTTGGCCCCACCAGCGCCGCAGCCACTTGACCTGTTTTCTTGTCTTCTGCGGCACCGGCTCAAGTTGTCAGCTGGTGAGGTGGTGCGCATCAAGGAAGCTCTTCAGATCTTCAATTCAAAGCTCCCCAATGCCTCTCCTGAACTTGAGCTGGTTCAGCTCTGCAGCTAACTAGCTTAGCATTCAAGGCAGAATTTAAATGTCCAGTGAAGGAGATTCAGGGATATTATTGGCATGAGCAACGTGACTCCTGGTAAACCTTTGACCTCATCTGGTTCAATATTTTACAAGCCTGACCAATGGAAATGACAAAGTCTCTTGGCTGGTTTTGCAGTGTCACTTGTAATCTGGAGGATTATGAGTATAAGGACTGTAAAAGGCCAACTATTGAGGCATGTTGGAGAACATGAAGCTCTGTTCAAGTGCTCTACTGAACTTGCCTGGAGGCTTGCCTTTGCTATAACTGCCTTTCTTTTGGCAAACTGGATGACAGCTGGGGGACTCATCAAAGTAATTTAGGCTTCTGTCTTGCAAAGAGAGATGTGATTTAATATGTATAGGGAAACTCTTGAGGGATCAACATTAATGATCTAATAGAGAATGATCACCCTTTTGTAACCCTATTTTTTTTGGTTATGGAACAATCTAGAGAAGATAATAGTGGATCAAATTAAACGTGCATTGAACAATGTTATGCTTAAATTTTGAGAACCCCAATCTTGTTACTATCATTGAATATTTCTTTTTAATCCCTACCAACCCTTTTTTCTGATGTTTCAAATCTTGTATCTATGCTGAACAACAGAAGTCTGTTAGTGTTAGCTTTGTACTTGGTGGTGTGTCTTTAAAAAAAATAAAATAAAAAGGTAAACACATTGCCAAGGCAAATAGGAAAATAGTTTAGATTTTTTTGTTGGTTTGTTTCTTCTTTTGAGATGAAAACCTAAGCAAATTCTGATGTGGTTACAAAAAAAAGCTTTGAAAGTACAGTGCTGTAAATAATGCGCCATCTAACCTGAGATGTGAATATGTGCACATTGCTTTTTAGATAACCAAGTGCAAAGACAAAAAAAAAAAATAATAATAATTATAATAAAAAAAAAAAAAGACAGAAATGTTTATAACAACTCATGCCTTATATGGAGTCAGTGTTGTGAGAAGCACATTTAGTTTTGGTGTTTGATTTCCTGGCTGGTGATGTATTGCTTTTAAGATTTCAAATTTTCTACCAATAAAAACATATTCTTCACGTAAACTGTAGCTTTTCCATGTAAATGCTGTTCATGCTGCACCATTTGCTTTGATTCAGTGATGTGGAACTGTTTACAGTGCACACCAGTACATAATGATGTATTGTAATTGTTCGGTAAAGGTCCTCTGGGTCCAATTAGATATTCTTTCAGCACCTGATGTGGTTGATATGACTAAAAATTTCATTATGTTTTTGACATTTTTATTCCGCTACAAAATGACAGATCTAATGTTATCTGCAAGATGCAAATGTTGACTGTTTGTAAGGTTTCTGAAGGGCAGTGACGGTAATTCTGAGAATTGCAAACAGCACCTTATAACATTTACTATTATTATTATAATTTGATTCTGTATTTTAAAAATCAATCTGCTTTTTTGTCATTTCCAGCTGTCAACCTGTTTTCAGCTTCACAAAAAGAAAATCAAATGGCATGTTTGTTTGGAATTCGTTGACTTGCTTTCGAATGTTCTATGATTTTTACTCTGAAATGCACTCACCTCTATAAAGGTACTGTACTCCTAAACTAAAGAATATAATAAATTTACCTTTGTGTTTATTTTTTAAGCTGGAGTTGATTTTTAAACCCAAGTAGTTTACAAGGTTTCCAGCAAACTGTAATTATATTGAAATAAGTGGTGGTTAGAGCGTCAGCCTCACAGTTCTGAGGACCCGGGTTCAATCCCCGGCCCCGACTGTGTGGAGTTTGCATGTTCTCCCCGTGCCTGCGTGGGTTTTCTCCGGGCACTCCGGTTTCCTCCCACATCCCAAAAAAAAACATGCATAAATTGGAGACTCTAAATTGCCTGTAGGTGTGACTGTGAGTGCGAATGGTTGGTTGTTTGTTTGTATGTGCCCTGCGATTGGCTGGCAACCAGTTCAGGGTGTACCCCGCCTCCTGCCCGATGACAGCTGGGATAGGCTCCAGCACGCCCGCGACCCTAGTGAGGATAAGCGGCTCAGAAAATGGATGGATGGATAAGTGCCACAATGAATACAATTGGTTGTTAAATGGAAAGGGTCACCTGAATGAAAAATGGACCACCAGTATGAAGCAAAGTAAGCTGTAGCCTGGGGGTGGGGGGGGGTGACATGGGGTGCAACTTGGATATGGACAGCTGAGGCTGCTGGGAATTTCACCCTCTTATCGGCTCCCTTGTGTTACCCCACATTACCCCAAAACATTTTCTCTGTTTATTCCTCCATCTGCCAGGATCCTCTGAGGCAACTTCACTCACAGATTTTTCCTCCTTTAAATATCAATGTTTTCATTTCCATTACTCCATGTTAGCCACCTCCTTCCAGTCGCTTATCTCGTTGGTCCTCGGCAAACCATCTGGAATGTTCCATCTCCATCTGTTGGCCCTGCTCCACCACCCACAGGGATTTCTTTTCCTCAAGTTCTGGAGCTTATTTAATAATGTTACAACATGGCATTGATGTCTTATTGCCCAAAAAAATCCTCTTGTTATATTATTACAATAAATGTTATAACTTGCACTGATGTGAATTCTCTGTTATTATAAATTATCTATTGCAAAGTGAATTGTAAATGTGTTTCCATGCTGGAAATGTTAATAACCTGTGTATCATATCTCCTTTTATATAAAGTTGAATTCAGCAAAAATTATCTGATGGTATTTTCCATACGACATTAATGAAAACCAAGTAACCCCACAAGAGCAAACACACTAGCAAGGGGTGGGGGGGCTCCCAGTTCTTGAACATAACCAAGACTCAGTCGCTACCTATACATGATACAAGAGCAACTACAATTGTATTAAAATGGATAAAACCAGACTAAATACAGAATATAATAAAGGCCTTAATCTGGTGATGATAGAGTTCCTCAACACTGGATTAAAACACCCAAAATATTCAAAGTACTCGTGTGTACAGTTTATATTTTAATGAATAGAATATTGGAGCAGGGTTTCCTTTCTCTGCTGTTGGCTTGAAGACGAAAGCCAAATATCACTAAATTCACAGGAGAAGAAGCCGGTAGCGCCATGGTGTTATCTATAGGCAGTCCTGTTTTCAGACTGATAAGCAGACAAGGTTTATGCTACAGGAGCTAAAGAACCTCAACATTTAAACAGTACATTGATGGGGGGAACAAAAAAACAGACAATGGTGACCCGTTAAAGATGTGGTAGAACATTTATAGAAGCCTTTAAACAAACGTCAAAGCAAATCTGAGTTTGGAGGACACACCAAAACTGCATCGCATTCAAATCAGACCAGGTAATAGCACAATTGCGCTGAAGGCCGTTCCGACGGCTGCATCCGTGTGACCCACACCAGACCCCGGGAAACCCTAAACGTGTGTGCCCATAGGGTCTAGTATGGAATAGCAGTGTCAGGTGTGAATGTGTGCAAAGTGTAACATTTAATGGGCTAGACTCTTACAGGGCAAGGTTGGGGTTTTTGGTTTGTTTCTGTAAACCATAAAATTTAATTACAGCTGGGTAGCATATCCACTTTTCAACAAGTTCCTCAATCAATGTCAGTCTTGCAGAGATATTCATTTCCTCTGCTCTCTTTTTTGGAGAGGGGAGTCAAGCTGCGCATTCTTCAACAACATAAGGTGTTGTTGCTACTGTATGTGGTCAATCAGAGGCGTTTCTCTATGCAAACGAGGCTAAACGCGCAAGCGTGGCACTTTAGAATACGGGGAATTGATCAACACACTAACTTCCTTCTGGTGTGTGTGTGACAGCTGTGAAAGTGTATTGAATGTTTAAGAATCCTATCATCTAGTTTACGTTTCTTGAAATGCCCATTGTTTTCATTCATTTCACAAGAGATTGGACTGTTTCACACTTCTTTAGCAGAAAGATCCTTCTTTTCTCCCGATGCTTCATGAAAGCGCTGACTTGATGAATAATGTGGTATATGCTCCTGAAATGGACAAGTGACAAAGACAGTAACACAAAGAGAGCGCTGTGCTGGCTAACATGAGTAGCTTCTGCCCATAATGAGTTGGGAAAGAAGCCACTCTGTGTTGGTTTAATAAACAGTCTTCGAAAGAAGAGTAGGTTTGCCCTCGGGCTAATCTTCTCGCCTGTGGAAGACAGCCAATCCATCAGTGCGCTATTTAGATTGCGTACCACTAAGTTAGTGGACCTCCCAGTGAAATGAGGGGATAGAAAGAGAAAATGAGGATGTGATTTAGAAGGGGAAAGATGACAAAAAGCAAAAAAATGGTAGGAAGATGAGGTTGACAGAGGGGGTTGAGAAGGGTTGACCCCACTCGACTTGCAGTGATTTATGATGGTAAGAATGTCTGGCTGTTTGAATTAATGAGGTTGAATTGGGGAAATTGATTGGTGTGTGCATGAGAGTGCACTGCAGAAATATCACTGAAATATTTGAAATTCCTTTCAATGACATGATTACCAATGCCTGCGATTGACTGGCAACTGTTACACGTAATATTTTACTTCTGTGGAGCTTCCCAGGAGTATTGGCAGTTGCATCATGTGACCTTCCTAACACCGATACACTAAACACCATCCCAAGTTCTTCCCACACTCTCTTTTCCTGGCCTGGCACAGCAGTATGGCAGCACACCGCCTCAGTTTGATTCCTTTGTTTTTTTTTTCTTTTGTTGGCTTTCTTTTAAGTAGTGTTGTAACACTGAAGACCAGTTTTGAGACCACATTTTGAAGGTCTTATCTCGGCCTCGACTCCCAAAAGTAGTGGTCTTGTCTCAGACTAACCAGACTCTGGATTTTTCTTCGAAACCGGCCAAGACCAGCACTAAACTCCTTTTCTTCAACTTCATCCATTTTCCAGTCACGGGCATGCTGGCGCCTATCTCAACTGAGTCACATAAAGACAAACAATCATTCACACTCACATTCAACACCTACAGGTAATATAGAGTCTTCATTTAACCAACCATGCATGTTTTTGGAATGTTGGAGGAAACCGTCGTACCCGGAGAAAACCCAAGAACATGCAAATTCCATACAAGTGCGACAAAACTTGAACCTGGGTCCTCAGAACTGTGAGGCAGATGTGCTAACCAGTCGTCCACCGGGCTGCATTCCACTTCATTAATGTGATTATAAGAAGAAGCACTTGGCAAAACAACAAATACCTCCAATTCGTGTGTTCCCCACCACCACCGTAATCACTGCAACCTTTGCAGCGTTGAGACTGAGGAGCATCCACGTCCACACACACAAGTGGAAGTGAAAGCTTCAGAAACAAAAATACACGGTGGTGTAAAAAATCTGCAGTCTTCAAGTTAATGAAACGGGGAAGACGTTGAACTTTAGCCGGCATCTCCGAAAAAAAAAAAGAAACAAAACAAAGACGGTTAAGCTAAGCTTAACTGTTAGCAACACCAGAGAATCTAATTTTGTCTTTATGAGATGAATATTTATGAAAATTTGCATTATTATGAGATCCCACCATGCATGTTTATTTTAGAAAATGCTGCAGTCTTTATCCATCCATTCATTTTCTGAGCCGCTTATCCTCACAAGGGTCGTGGGCGTGCTGGAGCCTATCCCAGCTATCTTCGGGCAAGAGTCGGGGTACACCCTGAACTGGTCGCCAGCCAATCGTAGGGCACAGAGAAACAAACAACCATTCGCGCACACATTCACACCTAAGGGAAATTTAGAGTCTTCGATCAACCTACCACGCATGTTTTTGGCATAAACCTGGCATAAATTCTGATAAGGCTAATTTTGGCCCCACTTATGGAAACGTGTAGGGTCCAGTCACTCATCCATCTAAAGGTTAAGGACATCACTCTGAGCTTTGCACAATTGTAAAAAAAATAAATAAATTACCGGCATTACTAGATTACTGGCAACCATTTATTGCTCAGTGACTGTTTTTTTTCAATATCTCTATGTCTCGCCATTGCATATAGAGGGTAGCGCGTTGTGTTTGTCAATTGTAACGCCACCTCTGGTAGCCCTTGCGGTGGATAGAGTTACCACAACCCGGTGTCTTGAGCTTCGGGTATATTCGGGGAATGCTCAATACGCGTGATAAAAAAACGCATTTTTAGCTAAACTATAGTTCCCAACTTGCTGGAAGTTACATGCATGTATTGCATAACATATAAACAATGCAAATATGAATTTTAACTGACCCCATAACATCTTTGTCATCTGACCTTTAACTGCTCATGCTACTTGTGCTGGCAGCAGTGAGTGACAGGCTGTGCTCGTATTTTTATGCTTTCCACATAACCACTTAGGTGAGGTTACTTTTTCAAATGAATAAACAAAGTGTTGCCCATTTTTAGGTCGCCAACATACCTTGCACATCGGCTAGTTAATAGCATTGCACGACATCGCTTTGGAGACGCCGTCATACAAGCGCCGATGCAAACTCGTAGAGTGGCCAGCCGCCTCCATTGCCAGTCCTGAGCCGGGAAGAAGAGCAGCCGCCGGCAACGGCGCGTGCTCCGTGTCACGACTGTGAGTTTCGGTTTCGTTACAGGCCGGGCCAGCTGACAAGGTGCATTTTCTGTTTACTCCCACAACCGGCATCCGGAAGTGGAGCAGCAGCAGCGACTCTGATTGGCTGTTGTCACGCACATTCCCACTGTGTTAGAGCAAGGAAATACGCACACAGTCGATAATCGAGATCGACGAGAAATTCATCAAGATCTTCGACCTCGATGGTATAATCCCGCAACGTTTTTCTCCCCATATACCCATACCAACTAAAGCTTCAAAGGTGTGTTTTGGAGTGTGCGATAGACGTTTCCATATTTTACATATAGGGCTCCCATTTTGTTTCACTCAGTGGATGCATTCTTCTTCACCCATTGCTGAGGGAAACAAGAAGTGTGAGAAGGGCTGTGTTGGAGAAAATAAGAGTGGGATTGGGAAAGAATGACAAATTGAAACAGACATGCCCACTGTGATGCAAATATCCCCAAGTGGAAGTTGCTTTCTGTCGTGTTTGGAATCCTGTCATTGAAGTGAGACCTTGAGTAGAGGAGGATGGCATGTAACACAATGAGGCGAGTTTATCATGCTGGGTTGACCAAGGGCGATGCTGCCACGTCCCACAAGCAGGCTGACCAAGAAACCAGAATATGGAAGGGACAACAAACAAAGCATCTTGTATGTTGAATCTATATTTGTTCCAATTGTGTGTGTTTTTGTTGTTTTCATGTATAATGTCATTTTCCCCCCGTGGTTACTCAAGAGAATTTTAAATCATGGCAAGTCTCCCACTTATTTGTTGTAACATAGGATTATCTGTTATTGCTCCTTCTCCATTGTCCTGGGCTCCTCAGAATGTGTTGTTGTAACCCCTCCATATTGATGTCACAAGTTACAGCCAATCCAGTCTGGAAAGAGAAATGTACTGTATTCCTGAATATTTGTATTAAGTTGTTTGTTTTTTCATTTTAACTTTCAATTTAGAAAGAAAGTAATCAAGTAGAGAGACGCATACATGGAGCTTTATTCATTTATGTTATTTTAGTGTTTTAACGACTGAAACATTTCTTATGTCATTACTGTATACTCATGATATTCAACATGCACAACATGTTGTGTAACTGCTCCGTTTGACCTGGTCAGTGTCTTCTGGGGTGATGCTCTCAAATCGAAATGGGAAATTCATGCTGCTCTTCATTTGCACACAGTCTTACTTTTACCTTTACAGTGGATTTGAAACAAAGTAGTAAGGGTAGTCGTACGAGGTTGGTCATAAATTAGGAGGGGGAAAAATTATTTCAGAGTTGTAAGTGACACCTTGACCATGTTGGCTTCCCCTTTCCCCTACCTGCCTCTCGTCTTTCTCATCGAGCTGTGCTCGCTCCTCCCAACCATTTAAAAAATCCCTGTTATGATGTCTCTGCAATCTGGACATCGTATTTTCTTGGCAGATAAACATTTGTATTTAATGTGCATATAAATGGACAAAGAGAAGAGCCGTGCCGCAAAAAACATGATGTGATTTTGTTACGCATACCAACTTGGACTTGCTTCCGCATCGTAAAACACATCCAAAGCTGCCCAATGTTACGGAACGTCCGTATTTTGTCACGGAAATCACTGAACGTTGACTCGTTACGGCCGTAACTGTGATTGTTCCTGATATTGGAAAAAAATAAAAAATCCAGCATCTGACATTACCTTCACGTTCACATTAAACAGCTGCTTGGTGCACGACACTTTATTATGCTCCCCTGGCTGCCGAACTTCAGAGGTGAAGGTTCTCTTTGCGTCCGGTGTCAACGCATTGTGGCTGACTGATCATCTCCTCCATGGTAGAGAATAAGCTACGCTTCTTACCATGCTTGTGTCACGAAGGGAGGACAAGGAGTGGCTAGGTGAAGACGATGTCAAAGCCACGTTAATTGCTAAGCTATCGAGTCATGCGGTCGCAAAACATCGAAATAAGTGACCTGGTGATACAGTACAGAGTAACCAACAAAATAATAGGCCAATTTTTACATGTTTAGAGATAGAAATATAAAATAATACACATCTGAACCGGAAATGAATTAGAATGTCACTGTACACGTCACTTCAGAACGTGAGTAGGTTAAAGTATATTATTATTATTATTAATAAAAATTTGTAATCTAAGTTAAGATAACCTTTATTGTCCCACAATGGGGGAATTTGCATCGTTTCAGCAGCAATTGCGGATATAGGTAATATAAATGCTATATAAATAGCTTGCAAGAGAAGACGTGCGAGTACATTGCACAAAATCGAAACCAAAACTATTGTTCATACATAAACTATCCAATTCAGTCCATCAGCAATGTTATTTGTTTGTTTGCCAAATAGAGTGCTGATTTTTAAATTTCACATTTGCGATCTGATTAATCTGCTTTAGTAGACTGGCTTGTTTTTTTTATTTTATTTTTTATTTTTTTATTTTTTATTACCAGGGTTGAAAACAGAATAGTCAGAATGCGAATTAATCCATAGACACAGATATTTTTTATGATGGAATGTCCAAATCTCATAGACTACTACTTTGATTCAGGCTGCAACTGCATCCGCCGTTACAAGGTTGATGTAAAGAAAAACAAATGACAAATATTGAAGCCATAATTTATTAATGATTATGATTACAAAATTCATTCAAACAATATACTTCGGTTCAGATCAGTATATTTCAGGACCCAAGATATGAGAGATATTCAATATATATATTAATTTAGATAATAATTAATAAAGAGATATTAAATTAATTGTAATTAGTAAATATGTTTAATTGCAGCAGTGGAACAGTAATTGAAGACTAATTTGGTGTGAATGTGAGTTAGAATGTTTGTTTTTCTATCCAGGCAAATATTTCTTTGCCTGATGCACATATTTGAAGATTGGACATGTCAGAGTCCTTTTCAAGTCATCCATGAATAATTTACATCCTGCCAAAGCTACTTTGAGACAATGTTCAAGACTCCTTTTCATTTGAAAACAGAGAAATTGGCATGCCAGCATCTGTCCGCGCTTGAGCGACTGAATCGATGGACTGATGACTGACTGACAATATTACAGCCTTGTGCCGATCGCTGAAGGACATCTAGGGAAAGTGGGAGATCAGTTAAAGAATAAGACTTACCTAGGTGACAGACATCTGAAGGCAGCAAACAGTAACGAATGATTATTCATCATCATATGGACAAACTAGGAGTATGAAATTGAGTTCAGTGCGAAGGATGATTTTAGAAGCTCTCCACTCTGTCTTTATATTCCATTGCCGTGGCGTGAATAAAACAGTCAGTATATCGAGCAGCTTTTTCAGAGACGCATGATTTGGACTCCACTCGTCCATGACTGGTTGTTGTTGAACAGAAATGCATTCCATTTGTGATATTTGACGAAAAGAATAACAGTAAATACCTTCTCACTATGTTAGCTTCTTATGCTATCTTGTTATCCACTGAAGGTTAGCTACCATTTGCATGTGCAACTTCAAACATGCATGGCCAAATTAAAGATGTAATCACGTTGTCTCCTCGTGCTGATTCAAGAAAAACTGAGGAGTCAGAATGTGCAACCAAATCTGCTAATGCTTTTTCAGTATTGTGATTGGCCAACATCTGCTTAAGAGCAGACAAATGTGTTTTCATGTGAGCAGACTTTGTTGTTTGAGTATGCCGTCCACGTTGCTCTCCACAAGTCCTTTGCCCACCTGGATTAAAACCATTAGGTGCCAATGCTGTTCTTAGACTCTACTTCAGCATTCAACACAATCATTCCTCAACAGTTTGTACAAAAACTCAATCACTCGGTAGTCAATGCATCTCTTTGCAACTGGGTGCTGGAAATTCTCACAGGAAGACCACAAAACATGAAAGCAGCTCTTCAAAAACCATCACACTGAGCACAGGGTGTGCGCTCAGCCTGCTGCTTTTTACGCTGCTCACCCACAACATTCACAAGCAAAGATGAGGCGAGGTTCACCTCTTTGTCAACAAGTGCGTGATAAAATAGTCAAAACAGTTTAAGGACAATGTTCATCAACGTACGATTGCAAGGAATTTAGGCATTTCATCAGCTACGTTCCATAATATCATCAAAAGATTCAGAAAATCTGGAGAAATCACTGCATGTAAGCGGCAAGGCCGAAAACCAAAATTGATTGCCTGTGACCTTCGATCCCCCAGTCCGCACGGCATCAAAAGCCGACATCAATGTGTAAAGGATATCACCACTTGAGCTCAGGAACACTTCAGAAAACCAATGTCAGTAAATACAGTTCGGCGCTACATCTGTAAGTGTACTCTTCATTTAATGGAGCATGAGGACCCCCAAGTGGTGATCAAAGACACTGCCAGTTTGACTCCTCGTGACTGCATACCACACTGTGGAAGTGAACAATAAAATAAGATTTAAGAAATCCCATATTTGTACCAAACAAACCAAACCTATATGCATAGTCTAAATGTATAACTTGATTTCTGTGTCACAAACGTGTTGATTCTACAGGTCTGACTCCGAGAGTACTTGAGAAGAACTGTACCACTGGGTTCGAAGCCAAGCAGTACGCAATGATGTTGTATTGAATAATAAGTAGTTGATTTGCCACAACTAAAGTTGATACAATCTTTTTTTTTTTTCTCCGTGTGAGACAGTTTCAAAGTTGGGAATCGTTTATTTGGAAATGTGTTGAGTTTCAACCCGTGAGGGTGTGATTCACGCATATAGAATTAAAGTTAACATAGAAACCCGAGTCGATGGGCGTGGTCTCCTTCTCCATCTCAGGAGTACAAAAGCCTCGACATCCCTTCGGTTCGCTCTCTCTCGCCTCCTGCTCAGCCTCCCCGCTCTCCTCTTGGCTTCGGCCAACCCCCCCAACACAAATTTTCCTTGGTTGGTCACCACGTGGCGCACAAAGTCCGGAGCACGACGAAGGCTCTGTCCGATGAGAAGCTGCTTCTGTTTTTTCCCATACGGGACTTGTTCACGCTGGCCCAGGAGAGACACTCCCGGCATCCCAACAAGTTACGCTTGTGCGTGGCTAGCAACAAGTCCAAACGGCAGAAAAAGTTACGAGCGCACTCACATGAACAACAACTTTCTTTTTCTCGCCCTCTTTTGTTTTTCCTTTTGGTGCATCATCGTCCTCAGAAAAACCTGCGTCCTTTCCTCCTGAGAAAACTGAGAAAAGACCATGTGGTCTGCGATTGGGAATAAAATATTGTAGTAATTACTAACAAGTACAAATTGGTGCATAGTAACTCGGGGTTAAAGTTAACGACCTCACACGAGTCCCAACTTTATCCTCAATCAACACGCAAGATATTGGCCGCTGTAATCGAGAACGAATTCTACGCCTTCAAAAAGATTGATCGAGGTTTTTCGTCATTTTGTCCTGCTGTAAACTAATCCACGACGTGGTTCCCCATTTTTATACTAACTAAACATCGTTTTTTGTAACATTCGCCCATTTCACTTGAAACGGACCCCTGGGGAATGAAGGAGAACGCAAACGTATCCTCCGACCCCTCAACACATTAATTACATTTTTCTTCAACACCCAATATATATATATATATATGGTCTTGTCTCGGTATAAAATAATGAGCGCACGCGCGACACACATTATCACTAAGCAAACAGCTTCTTCAGTCATTTAAGTGAATAAGGCAAATAATGTTGCTGTAGGGCCCAATGCATGTGTTCTTGGTTTTTGAGCAGTTCAAAATTGAAATGGTGGCAGGTGTGTGTGGAATCCCACATATTAATATTCTTTTATTTGATTTGACATTTGTGTTCTCTTTTTTTTTTTAAATCAGAAGTTACTCACAAGTTACTCGAGTAGTTTTTTCCACTGAGTACTTTAATACTCTTACTCAAGTATATATTTGGAGGACTACTTTTTACTTTACTTGAGTCATATTATTCTAAATCTACAGTAGTCTTACTTGTGTACAATATTTGCCTACTCTACCCACCTCTGTATATATAGGATTTTGCAAGTGCATTCAGTGTCTGAATGACGTTACAGGTTGATTCAGATGCTTCATTAATGTTTTTTTTTTTTTTTTTTTCATTACATCAAAATTGATGCAAATACATTCTTACATATGAAGAGGGAAGACAGAGAAGGACAACTAAAAGAAGGAGGCAGAGGCTGAAAAGAAGAAAAATAAGCGAAGTGTGAAAGCATATTCAACAATCGATGCTGCGTTTTTTTTATTCAACGTGTGAGAAGACAGCCGAGGGGAGAAAAGCAGAATATAGGAGTGATTCTTTGACAGCAAAGAAAGCATCAGAGAGCTCCACTGAGGTCAGAAATGTAACCCTGCATTGAAAGTCCCCACTTGATGTTCCACAGGGCTCTTTGTGTAACCACAAGCATTATAACAAAAAAAAAAAAAAGAAATGCTGGGTTTGAAGAATAAATTCAAACTCAACAAAGAAAGGCAAAATATAGCTAAGTGATGAAAAGGGGAAGTTGTCTGTTTAAAAAAAAGACAAAAATCTCCTCTCTTATGGCCTTATATAAATGCAGTGCTGTTCAATAAATAATCTTTTCATGAAAATAATAATTGACATACATATACATATATATATATATATATATATATATATATATATATATATATATATATATGAAAATGCTTTGCCACTGGCAACTAGGATTTTGGCAACAGTTGACATTTTAATGACAGAAAAAAACTTTGAATGCTAATTGACACCTTTATTTATAAATATATAATGTCACAATGTCGGATGTCTTGTTTTCTATAACTCACTTTTTTTCCACTTTCTCTTATCTAACCGTTTACGGATTTATTTAGCTCGAATGGGTGTCTGTAAAAGACGTACTGTACTTGGTTCCTTCGAGAATAATATTGGCATTGACACCAAAAGCTGGCACTAGTGTCTACAATATTCCAATTAGACATTGGACAAAACATTTGTTGGGTCTCTTTAGAAAAACAAACAAACTTTGAAGCCTCTCATCTTTACAAGCCTTTTTACCAAACTCCATTACCAGCTCGTGCAGTGCTCTCCCTCTTTCTCTGTCTAAGACAGTCATTTTTCCATCCTCGGGAGTTCAACGGCTTGCTCAAGAATATGGTCAGCGCTCGGGCAGCGGACAATAACTAGTCTCGGCAAGGATTTCTGTCATGGAATTTTATGGTTGGGGGTTCTTAAACTTTGACCCCTGTGATTGACCGGGACTGCATCCAGGGTGTACCCTGCCTCTCGACCAAAGTCAGCCGGGAAAAGCTCCAGCGCACCCATGCCCCAAATGAGAACAAGCAGAAGATAAGTATTTTGAGTTCATGTATTTGTTTTCTACAACAACATTTAAGAAGCTAAAGTGGACCAAGTCAATTGAATAGGTAAAATAAAGTTGTTCCAATATACTGTCTGTGGTAACATGATATGAATTGATCAGCCTTCCTTATATCATTATGGAAACCCAGAGCACACGAGGAGACGGCAGAATTGTCTTCCTGCTGGTTTGTTTGGCTGTTGCTATCCAATTTGAAAGGTGCATTGCACCTCCTGCAAGACTGCAGTGGAGCAGTATCGACTGAAAGATTTTTTTGAGCAGCTCTGTGATTGACTGGCGCTCAGTCCAGGGGTCCCCTCACGCAAAGTCAGCTGGGAAATATTCCAGTTCACCCAGGACCGTGAACGCGATACGCAGTCGAAAATGAAAGAGTCAATATCATTTGAGCAGTTAAGATATAGTGTCAGCTCATGGAGTATTATATTTTTTTCCCAGTACCAACCATGGTGTAGTGTGTAGAGGATAAAGAGAAAGAAACAATATTGTTACACATATTCCCACTCGAGGGATTCCCAAAAAAAATCCCCAACAACACCAATGGCATCAATCAAATATCCAGCTTGCCAAAAATAGGTAGAGGCAATTAAATTTATAGAAAAAACATTTATAGACAAAGCAAAGAAGAACAAAAGGCAAATTGAAGGAAGGGAGGCTCATGCAACTGTACTGTAAATAGAATTTGAATATCCAAATTAAATGTTCATAACAAATAAATAAACAGAAGACAAAAATATGGCCATGTCGGTATATTTTTTTCACTGTCCATTCCGCCTTCTTCATTTTTCCTTCTAAAATCCAACCAGCTGAGATGAAGCTTAATCCTTGCCTTTTCCCCTGTCTGGCATGTGGTTGTTGTGTCTTGTTTTCATTGAGATGAACTGCGGTGGACAACCTGTTCAGCAGTATATTATGATCTACTGTATTAAAAGCTGCAAGGAGAACCAACAAGACCAGAATTGACACCTTTCCAGAGTCAGTATTCAACCTTATATTTTTGACAGATGGGAAAAGACCCGAAGACCCGCCCCTCCTACCCTCAAACAAAAAGACACGTGCACACCCACACACACACACACATCATCCATACAAACGCACACATTGCATACATACTAACTGTGAGTAGCTATATGGCTGAGTGAAAATAGGTGTTTATTATTTTCTAGTGGATAACACACCTGGTGATGAATTGGGCCATGGTATCTTTTAGAACAGAGGCCACTATTTGAGGAAAAAGGATACACTTTTTGAAATGCCTGCATTTAGGTAAATATAGGACTATTTGCAGCACAGTGTTCAAGGCTTAGTCTCCCACCAACCATATACATACTGAAAGTGTCCAAGGTGATCCAGTCGCAAGTGGACAGCACTAAGCACACCATGTTATAGCTGGCTTTAGAATGCGGTCCACATACCTCTCAAGAGACCACTTGGATCACACTCTTTACTCGGTGCAAATAGCACAACTCAACAAGAAAGCTTTACCACATCTCTGTGACAATATAAACAATGTGGGAGAGGGTGAAGTGGTTGTTATGTGAAGCATTATTGCGAGTGCTCTAAAATCCTGCATACACAAGTGCAAATGTTCCTCTTCTAAATAATCACACAATATTTTACAGAGGTTTCATATCAATTTTATGGATGCTCTTGCTTATTCTTCTTGGTTATCATGTTTTGCTATGTATTGAAATTTGATATGCTTATTTAAATGGGTAACTGTAATTTTAGCTTTACACATTACATGGTCATTATTTTACAAAAAGCCCAAGGTTAATATTTTAGATTCCTCATAAGGTTTCGTATGTATTAGTTTAGCAGAGAAGTACCATAATTTATAGTATAGTATAGTACGCACCCCTAAAGTTGACCACAAAATTCTGGAAAACCCTTCTACCCATGTATAATGCATTTTTACAATGCATGATTTTGCTTCTACCCTTATGATGAAAACATGAAGTATTATCTGTATTTTGTTAGTTTTTTCAAATAATTATTCTGAAGTTAAACACACAATTGTGCTCATATGTTTGATTACCCAGTCAGATTTTGGAAGGTGGGTACAATTCTTTAAAGAAAACATGAAGGACCAGGGAAACACATTTAATTTTATTTTATTTGGATTCAAATTAAACGGTCAAGCATTTCAGAAAGGTATTATCATTAAACAAAACATAACCATGAAGAAATTAATGATGATTGTTGTTCAGTCAAAAGTCATATTTAAAAGAATAAAAAAATTCACAAATTCTGCCAGGGTATGTAAACTTATGAGCACAACTGTACATATATGCAGTCCCATGTACCCCTGTCATATTGCAATGATAGTATAGGCTACACCTTTTTTATAACTACTAGGTGGCAGTGGCATATTGGAATGAAAGTGTACAGCTTTTTCATAGCCACTAGATGGCGGCATACATTTATAAAATGTGAACGTTTTTTTCCATTTGCCCCTGTACCTATGTATAATTCGCACTATTGACTTTTGACAATTTCTTTTTGGAGGGGGGGAAATGCGCATTATACACAAGAAATTACGGTATGTTATTTTTGGAAGCGAAAAGTCTTGGCCCAACAGCTAAACAACAAGGGTTGATAATGGAGTGTGTTGAACCAACTCTTGCAGCAAACCACTTGCACTTGGTTTGAAAAGTATTTTTGAGTTTACGATTTCAGAATTTCAATTTCAATAGTAGACCACCCTTGTTTCTTCAATTTCTTGTTCATTTTAATCCTTGGCATCTCTAAAGGGAGCTTACCTGAAGAATACGATGAACACAACAAAAATACAGCTGTTTCCATCATACTTATTTATACTTTATATTGTCTTATTTGACATGCTTAAGCTTAATTATATTCCCAATGATTTGGGTTATTATCAAGAAAACCATGGAAAATGGCGAGATATCAGGTGTCATGGCCATGTGTTTCAAGTTGTTTTTCTTTGTGTTGCAGTGTCTGGGTGGGCGTGGACATCAGTGACGCACCTGTCATGCATTATAATCATCTGCCTTTTTAGGGGGCACCGTGACAGTGTGTGGGCATCGGAATATTCACTCGTTTTTTAGTTCCTTTAGTTTCGTATGTCCCGCCATCATATGCTCTGCCATTTAAGTAAAATTGTTTGGACCTCTGACCTGGAGTCTATTTTTTGGGATCTGCCCTTACGGCATTGCCGATCGTGACAGAATATTCCGACCAGAAATGAATCCCACAAACTCGGACTTTTTTCGCCACGCGTTGGCAAGTCAGGGACATTTGATAGGAAGACACGAGACATCGTTACGTCTCAGTACACTGAGTTCTCGGGTTGATCAGGTGTGTGCACTTGGATTACCTCCGGTTCTGGCAAAAGCACCCACCACCAACACGGTGGCCGCGGTGCCACCCGCCAGGGAAGCTTGTCTCCCTAAGCCACCTCGTTATGCTGGGGAGCTTGGCGGCTGCGGTAAATTTATTTTTCAATGTACCCTAGTATTTGACCAACTACCGGTCACGTATGCCCAGGATAAGACGAAGGTGGCTTTTATAATGAGTCTATTTACGGCTCAGGCGGCATCGTGGGCGATGGCGGTCAGCAGCGCCAACCCACCGTTACGTTCCTCCTTCCCGGCATTCGAATTTGAACTGAGGAGAGTTTTTGATCACCCCATCAAGGGCAAGGAAGCCGGTAGCCGGTTGTTGGACCATTCCCAGGGGGACTTGTCAGTAGCAGAATACTCCATTCCGTTCCGCATCCTGGCAGCAGAAAGTGGATTCGACGATGTTGCGTTGAGCGGCATTTTTCGTCGGGGACTCTGTCCTGCCGTCAAAGATGAGTTGGCGGCCCAGGAAGAGACCACTAATTTGGAGGAGTTGATCGGACTAGCCATTAGACTGGACAATCGACTGAGGGAACGGCAGCGCGAGCGGGCGGCTGAACGGCGCTTTTTTTTTGAGTCCGCTGCCCCGGGACATTCTTCATCTGCCATGGAAGACGCCACCTGTGTTCTTCCATCCACCTCGGCGTCGACGAGGGAGCCGGCCCTGGCCGTGGAGGAGCCGATGCAACTCGGCGGGGGGCGACTGGCGGAGACGGAACGTTGGAGACGCATGAGAGCGGGGGCGTGTCTGTACTGCGGCCGACCAGGACACAAGGTATCCACCTGCATGGCGAGACCTTCACGGGGAAGTGACGCTACGCGTTCCAAGCAGAGCGGCCAGGTGGTGGTGACAGCGCCTTCTGCCACCGGAAAGAACGTCTCATCGTGTGAGTATTTTTATGAAGACTTGGTATTGAGAACCAATACCAATTGAGAACTGGATCGAACAACAGGAGACTGCAATTGCTGGGCGAAGTATCGGGATTTGGCGGCAGTGTGAAGGTTTCCGCGTTGATTGACTCCGGAGCTGATGAGTGTTTTGTGGACTCCTGTGTGATAGAGAATCTAATTTGTCCACTGTACAGACTTAGCAAACCGAGAAAGGTTCTTGATTTGGATGGGCGTCTCCTGGCGGTTACAACACATATTACGGCTCCTCTGTGTTTAAAGCTCTCTGGTAACCATATCGAATCGCGGTGATTTTTTGTAATGCCCTGTCAATCTGCTCCAGTTGTGCTGGGATTAACGTGGTTAAAACTTCATAATCCAGATATTAATTGGGATCAACTACAGATTGTGAATTGGAGCCTATTTTGTCATTCTCATTGTCTGCAGTCTGCCATGTTGACTACCACCCCCCGTGTTCAAGACGAGCACATCGAATTGGCTGAAGTACCGGCTGAGTATCATGATTTGCAACAAGTGTTCAGGAAGGATCGCGCCCAGTCTTTGCCTCCGCATCATCCATACGACTGTTCCGTAGAGTTGATTCCCGAGGCTCCACTACCATGTGCGAGGCTGTATCAGATTTCCAAGCCTGAGCAAGAGGCATTAAATAATTATATTTCCACTTCGCTAGCTGCTGGGTTGATTCGTCCCTCATCGTCGCCAGTGAGCGCCGGATTTTTTTTTATCGATAAAAAGGACGGGACCCTGCGACCCTGTGTCGATTTCCGGGGTCTTAACGACATCACGATACAAAATAAGTATCCTCTCCCGCTGTTGGACTCGGCGTTTGACCCTATGCAGTCTGCAGAGGTGTTCACAAAATTAGATCTGCGAAATGCCTATTACCTGGTGAGGATGAAGGAGGGAGATGAGTGGAAGACTGCGTTCAATACTCCATTAGGTCATTTTGAGTACTTAGTCATGCCTTTTGGACTCACGAATGCACCCGCTGTGTTTCAGTGTCTTATTAATGATGTGCTCCGGGACATGATAAATGTATTCTGTTTTGTGTACTTGGACGACATCTTAATCTTTTCCCGTGATCTATGTGAACATCGCCAACATGTCCTCATGGTGTTGCAGCGCTTGATGGAAAACCGTCTTTACGTCAAGGCTGAGAAGTGTGAGTTCCATGCGGAGTCGGTACAGTTTTTGGGGTTCATTGTGGAGAAGGGCCAGCTTCGGGCCGATCCAGCCAGGATCCAGGCTGTGGTTGATTGGCCAACTCCAACATCTAGGAAGCAGTTGCAGAGGTTTTTGAGTTTTGCTAATTTTTATAGGCGATTTACACGGGATTACAGCCTTAAAGTGGGACCTCTGATTAGACTGACTTCCAATAAAATATCATTTGTATGGACCCCCTAAGGCAGAAGTGACTTTTGATCATATTAAATAATTGTTTGTGAAGGCTCCTGTGTTACATCATCCTAATCCTGACATTCCTTTTGTTGTCGAGGTGGACGCATCTGATTCAGGTGTGGGGGCGGTCCTGTCCCAGAGGTCCCCGGTCGACCAGAGGCTGCACCCCTGCGCCTTCTTCTCTAGGCGCCTGAGCCCTGCAGAGGCCAATTACGATGTGGGAAATAGAGAGCTGCTGGCCATTGTCCTGGCGCTGCAGGAGTGGAGGCATTGGCTGGAAGGTACGAGGGAACCTTTTCAAGTTTTCACCGACCACAAGAACCTATCTTACCTCCGGACTGCTAAAAGACTCAACCCCCGTCAAGCACGTTGGGCCCTGTTCCTTACCCGTTTCAATTTCATCATCACTTACCGCCCTGGGTTGAAGAACGGCAAACCTGATGCCTTGTCTAGGCTGCATGGCCCAGCTGCTGTTCAGCCTGTTGTGGAGACCATTCTTCCTGGGACCCGGGTGGTGGGAGCGCTTCAGTGGGAGGTTGAGAAGAAGGTGGAGGAGGCGGGGAGGGACGTCCAGGCCCCGGGAGGTGTTCCTGATGGCAAATTGTTTGTTCCGGTCGTTTTACGTCCAGAGGTGTTGAAGTGGGGGGACACTTCAAGAGTCGCTTGCCATCCTGGGGTCAGTCGGACACTTTTCCTCATTTCCCAACGGTTCTGGTGGCAGGGACTACGCAGGGACGTTAAAGAATATGTTGCGGCATGCTCAGTGTGTGCCCGTAGCAAGATGTCCCATCGTCCTCCAGCTGGTCTTCTTCGTCCACTGCCCATCCCTTCCCGCCCCTGGTCCCACGTCGCCTTGGACTTCATCACGGGCCTTCCGCTGTCTGGAGGGAACTCAGTCATCCTGAGTGTTGTCGACAGATTTTCCACGATGGCCCATTTCGTTGCTCTGCCGAAGCTGCCATCCTCCTTTGAGACTGCTAATCTCCTTGTCGACCATGTCTTCCGAGTTCATGGTATTCCTGCTTATCTGGTGTCTGACAGGGGGCCGCAGTTCGTCTCTCGGGTCTGGAGGTTGTTCTGCAAAGCGCTGGGGGCGTCCTCCAGTCGTTCATCCGGTTTCCACCCGCAGACCAACGGCCAGGCTGAGAGGGCGAATCAAGATGTGGCGGCTGCTCTTCACTGTGTTTGCCATCAGCACCCCTCCTCGTGGTCTTCTCACCTGCCTTGGGTGGAATATGCGCATAACACCCTCGTTTGCTCTGCTACTGGACAGTCTCCTTTCATGACTGCATACGGTTACCAGCCGCCGTTGTTCCCTTCTCAGGAGAGGGAGGTGGTCGTCCTGTCTGTACAGGTCCATCTCCGAAGGGCTCATCGGGTGTGGCGGGATGCAAGGGCGGCCTTGTCCCGTACTGAGGCTCGCAACAGGCAGTTAGCTGATCGTCATCGGATCTCAGCTCCTCCCTATCGTCCTGGTGAGAAGGTCTGGTTGTCCATACGAGATTTGCATTTGGCCGGGGGTTCTAAAAAACTGGGTCCTCGCTATATTGGTCCTTTCGAAATTGACTCTGTTGTCAACCCGGTGGCAGTTAAACATCGGCTCCCTCCCACCATGAAAGTTCACCCGGTATTCCATGTCTCCTTGCTCAAACTGGTTTCCTCCAGCCCCCTGTGTCCTCCAGCGGTGCCTCCTCCTCCTCCTCCGCGGATGGTTGATGGTGAGCCAGTGTACACGGTAGGTGAACTATTGGATTCCAGAAGAAGGGGCAGGGGTGTGCAGTATTTGGTCGACTGGGAGGGTTACGGCCCTGAGGAGCGTTCCTGGGTTCCCCGCTCTTGGATCCTAGATCCGTCCCTCTCTCCACCCGCAGAAGCCGGGTGGTCCACCAGGAGGCGTCATTTGAGGGGGGGATACTGTCATGGCCCTGTGTTTCAAGTTGTTTTTCTTTGTGTTGCAGTGTCTGGGTTGGGCGTGGACATCGGTGACGCACCTGTCATGCATTGTAATCATCAGCCTTTTTAGGGGGCACCGTGACAGTGTGTGGGCCTCGTTTTTGCCCCGTGTTTGCCGCCGTTCTGACCGCTGTCCAAATTTAGGCTCAATACGATTATACCACACGGACCGTTTGTCGTGTCTCCCTGCGTTATCTGTTTTTGATTCTCTCTGGTTGTGAGTTCCTTTAGTTTCGTTTGTCTCGCCATCACATGCTCTGCCATTTAAGTAAAATTGTTCGGACCTCTGACCTGGAGTCTATTTTTTGGGATCTGCCCTTATGGCATTGCCAATCGTGACATCAGGTCTTGTATTTAACTCTTATGAGCCATTTATCTTATCAGCATTGTATTTGTCGAAACAAATTTACCTTTAGTTGTACCAAGCATTAAAAATGAACAAGAAACTGAAAAAACAAGAGTGGTCGAATAGTTTTTTTCCATCACTATAGTTTAATGGCCGTTATGATACCTTGAAATTCTGAAAGTGTAAGCTCAAGACCTTTTCAAACCAAGTGCTATGACAATAACTGGACAGGGCAATTTCACAAATCCATGTGGGAAAGCCTCAATTGAAAAGAGCCATCACCTTAGTAACAAGCAGGGATAAAAGTGAAAAGAAGTTTGAGAAAGGTTTATATTCACCGCTGGGATATTCAAACATACAGTATTGTGTGACCAGTTGTTTTCCACTTGGCCTTGCCGTGTTTGTATTTTGACCGCATACCTCTCAAAATGAACAAAGAAAAATACAAAGCTCCTCTTCATCATTTGCAATGTGACATTTTTCCATTTTCAGATCGGGAAAACAAATCACCTGTAAAAGCACAACTTGACAGATAACCCTCTCCCACATCTCTATCAAAATGTAAACACTGTAGGTGAGGGTTAAGTAGTGGTTATGTGAAGAGTCGGTATGAGTGCAATCACATCCTGCATGGATTAGATATGGGCAGTGTGGACACGCCTGGCCTTCCATTCCTGGAGTTGTTCAATCTTAGTAATCACTACACAACACTGAGGCATCTAGTACACACTCACACTTGTGGAATGGACCCATTTGAAACTGCAATTTTGCAGATAACAGTCCCTGTTGACTTCCATTTCTATTACATCAGCGGTGGGCACACTCACACTAGGAAAGTTCCACCTTCGGCATAATTCCCCCTTCCTCCCACATTGCACTGCACTCATCCCCCTTCAGCATGTTTGCCTGTGCAATCACTTCATAGTACAAACCTGAAGTAACACAACTTTCCTGACTTAATGCATCATTTCAAGTTGTTCCGTTTTATTATGCAGGTTGTTTGGTAATCTTATCAACTGACATGTTGTGTGTGTGTGTGTGTGTGTGTGTGCTCATGCATGAGCAATCGGGCTTGCTGAGGCCAAGGAAGTACACTGCACTTATCGTGTGAAGTGTGACCATGGCATACAAATGGCTGAATGTGAATGCACCCTATGTGTGTATGTAATTTTCATGCTTCCTTTTTTGTTTGATGCTGTGTGTCAGGTGTCACCTGCAGTTTGGTGCTATTAAATAGAAAATGAACGCATTACCCTCACCCAGATCAGAAGAATATTGTTTTGCACACACTCACTCGATGATATTGTCTTTTCTCTACAATAAACAAAAGAAATATGAACTTCATTCCACAAGAAGCAAATACACTGTGGTGAAACAGAAGGAAGATTTCCTCCTTTAAACTGACTGTGAAATGTGAAATGGATTTGTAAACAGGGCTGCCTCAAGGTATCATGCAATGGATTTCGTGTGAACACAGCCTACCTATGATCTGAAAAGCCAACCCTCGGCCAAAGGTTTTGTGCACTGCTGATTTTCTTAGTAAATGTGTTTTCTCAGTCTATCAGTGCTCACTTTTAGCTTGTCGATCAGTGTTGTTTTCGTCGAAATGATTACTGTGATGCCTCTTTATTTCATGACGACAATGTGACGTCGATGAGGAAAACGAGGCTCTTTGATGACTAAATCATGACGAGATGTGTCCCAGGATTCGTTGACGAGACGAAAACACTTTGTACTAAAGACACATGCTGGCTGTATTTTTAGGCAGGCAATATTCGGACAGCTAATCCTTGGGTCGTGACATCACTTTTGAGCAAACGAGTAACTAGAGAGACCGATGACGTTAGGTTCATAATTTAGAAAGTTATGAACCTAAAGTGTGTTAGTTTTCCGACAGAGGTATGTATATTTTCCCAGAGTGTGCATCATTCTGAGGTGAGTTGACATCGACATTCCATGTTTGTCATGTCTGTTTATTGGCGAAGTTAAGACCTCGTGATACGTACCTGTATTCACAAATAGTAGTATTAGCTTCACAATTTTAACTTAGCTCATGACGGAATTTGTGTCTGTATTTCAGACATGTTGCTGTTCCCCACACACACACAAAATGAACAGTAAAGCTTAAGTACAGCGTGTGTGCTGGCATTTTTATTTGATAGTTAAGGCCATTCTATTTTTTTAACATGGAAGTATTTTGTCAAAATTAGGAAATTAATTCTAAAAATTTATGAAATATAAATATGCAAACTTCCCTCTTTTTCCTCCAAACTTAAAAATGCTCATTATGGTCAAACAGTTCAATTTGAGTTTCGTCAGACCACAGGACATGTCTCCAAAAATTAACGTCTTTGTCCCCTGTGTGCATGTGGAAACTCTAATCGGTCTCTTTCAAGTTTCTTCCTGGTAGAGTAGCCTTTCAGCCCATGTCGGAGCAGTACTTGTTTCTCTGTGGATCGTGACACTCTTACCGACTTCAGCCAGCTTCTTCACAAGGTCTTTTGCTTTTGTTCTTGGGTTTATGTGCACATTTCGGACCAAGGCACGTTCATCTCTGGGACACAGAATCCTTCTCTTTCCCTGGCAGTATGATGGCTGGACATTCCCATTGTGTTTATATAATTGCTTCAACAAAAGAATGTGGCACCCAAGGATGAACCAGACTTGTGCAAGCCCACAATTCTCTTCTTGATGTCTTGGCTGATTTCCTTTGACTTTAGTTCTATGATTTTACATGCAAAAAAGCAGTGTTCAGGTCTGCCTTCAAATACATCCACAGGTGTGTTTCTAATCAACTAAAATGTCAATAAACCTATTAGAAGCTTCCAAATATATGAGATCAACTGGGTTTTCCCAAATTGCAGTACAGAGAATGGATGGATGTAAAGGCAGAGTAATGTTATTGTATGTAAAGTTATGACTTTGAAGAAAGTAATACAAAACAGCATTGATTATATTAGCCCCATTACCGGTGGTAATGGACACTTGACGTGCTTCTGACAAGTTCCGTGACATGAGAACATCAGCCACTGTGCAATGACCTCTCCTGTATGGTTAGCTGGGGAAAAAAAGCTGGTTTGAAGGCACAAACTTTTTAACTCCCATTTGTCGATGTAATGTACTGTTCAGCTGAGATCAGGCTCACAGGTTCTGCTGGGCCACAGATCTGTAGTTGTTGTAGTTGTAGGTCGCATCTGTTAGCACCTGGGCCAACATTTTTCCTAATGAAATGTACAAGTCTGGTAGCCCTCTTTTCTGGGGGGGAAAAAAAAAAAAAAACATCCGACCAGGCAAATCATACTTTGGTTCAAATGTCTTCGTAAGATTTTTGAATCTTTTTCACAACACTAACTGGGGCCATGTCTCGGGCGATGTGTCGTCACTGCAGCCGTGATGTCTTTCAAATTTTGACTTTTTAATCACATGGAATTTAATTGTCACTGATAATGTAGTGGTACACTCGCCTGACTTCGGTGCGGGCAGCGTGGCTTCAGTTCCCGCTCAGTGACGGCGTGAATGTGAGTGTGAATGGTTGTCCGTGTCTATATGTGCCCTGCGACTGACTGGAGACCAGTCAGGGTGTAGTCCGCCTTTCACCGATGTCAGCTGGGATAGTCTCCAGCGTCCCGTGACCCTAACCAGGATAAGCGGTGTTGAAAATGGATGGATGGAATTGAATTGGCCAGCCAGAATCATTTGATTCAGTGCTTCCTTTGATGTTATATGTGGCGTAGATGGAGACGTCGACGTGTGGAATTTGAGGCATTCTTAGTTTTTTGGTGGATGGCATTTCAAGTGGTGAAACAAAATCACGGTACCGCTACCTTTGGTGGCAACGGTTTTGCGGCAAATAGCTGGATTTTATTGTTGGTCTTCCTGGTGAAATCCGAACCATTGCCAGCGATAGAGCCAACGCTGTTTTTTTTTTTCGGAACCAAGTCATCCATCTCCATTTTAAATGACCTTTTCGTAAACTCACCTGTTCTATTTACTTTTATACGCGCTCTGCTCTCTCCCCCCCCCCCCACCCCCCCTCCTTTCCTGATACAAAAAGTAGAACAAGTAAAAGTAGTTTTCTGGATGGGCAGGGTAGCAGGCCACTTGTTGTCAGGAGCAGCATTGCGTGAAAGAGGTGAAAGAGAATTACATTCCAATGTCTTCAAACATTACGTAAGGATTTCTACACGATGGTCGCAAAATATTGTCATTTCATACATCTCATGTCCAACAACCGAGTATATTTGATATATCGCTCACCCTGTAGTGAAGTCCGTTTGCTTTGAATTTGTCACCAGAGTCTAACGGTAGCATAGCGATGCACAAGCTCGTTATAACGAGTCATACATCAACAATTCAAAATATGGCTAATATTTACGTTGATAAGAATATTAAGCATTCATTAGTATGAATAACTATGCCTATCCGTACAATTACGTACTTTCTTCTTTGTCCGTTCTGTTGTCTTGTAAGCAAGCTGTTCATCAGTCAGTGGGGGTGGAGTCACATACCCCTTGCTTTCAAGTGAGGTTCCGGACCAGACTTGGTTTAAAGCGGTAAGTAAGCCCTTCCTCTTCACCACGCCAAAGCCTCACAAGAATTGGGACACCCCTTTGTTTTCATGAACGCGCAAAACCAAGGGCTGAGGGGTGAAACGAAGGCTAAGGGGTAGAATTGGGATTGGCCGTAACAGTTAGAGTAAAATTAAAATGGCCTTCAAAAACAACACTGTTGTCGATATCTTTTTCTGAGTTTAATCTAATCTTTACTATACAGTATTAACATCCTCATGACCAATAAATGCCATTGCATTAGATTTTGCAGTCGTGCGTCGCTGCTCAAAAAATAAACAAATAAACTGAAATCTTTAACTGGCAGAGTCATCCAAATTGAAGGAAACATGAAGTATCTGCCACTGTGAGGCAAAGAATTACTTACAAGGCCCCTGCTATGCACTGCATGTGGTCATGTGAGCCCAGAGGTAAGAAACTTCATAGGATAACAGCAGGGAAATTTCTGGCAGCCATAAAAAAAAACTGTTTAAATGAGACAGAGAAGGGGGGTAGCATCAATAAAGTAATCTTTCGTCATAGGCTTAACACAGGCAGAGTCGTAGAATTTACTCTGTATGGGGCCATTACATGGAGAGCCCAGCAAAGCAATTAGATTCTTGAGCAGTGGGGTTTGGGGTTGAGGAATCGACAATGAGATCTCCATGGAGGCAAGGTTAGCTGTGAAAAAAACGTAAAATTGTGTGTGCATGAGTGTGTGTTTCAAGGGAGCAGGAAGAACATCAGATAGTCATTTCTTTGCCTTTTGGATCCTTAACCATTTATGAAAACTGTGTTCATCAGCTTCCACTGCATCATCAACGTTTGCTCACGTTGTAACAGAAAAAACACAAATATGTAGCGCCCGCAGGAAGTAGAAGCACCCCATCAACAACACAATTGGCATCTCTGCAAAGTAAATAAATACATTCAAGGAGTTTCAATTACTGATGCAGTTCTGTTTGATATGGTGGTGAAATATTGAGCTGATTGAGTTATGATGCAGACCTCTGTGAAATGTTAAAATGTTTGAGCAAAGCCTTGTGGTACTTTAACACCTATTTATAATTCAGTGTCTCTGGGATTCATCAATTGAAGGGTTTGGAAATCTAGTCTAGTCGCCCTGGTTAAATATCTTTTTTACGCTGCAAAACGTCCAAAAGGCGTCTTAACGAACCTTGCAAACATAACTGTCTTATTTTATTGTTCATCAATAATTGCAAGAATGTAAACAGGAAAAATGTTTGATCTAAGGACCAGAGGTGAGTAGAGTAGCCAAATATTCTACTCAAGTAAGAGTACTGCAGCATACATGTCTTTTTTCAGCTTTTCCTACCTCGGCCATGTCTCTGAACACTGATCGTCTTGTACGTCGAGGTATTTCCAGGTAGGTTGTAGTTCTGAAATATGACATGACCTGAAGATAACGGGTTCCTGGTAGCGTCATGCTTGATTCTTCTCAAATCCTTGGCATTTAATTTGCGTATTTTTCATTCAACACGTTTCTAGTGACCCTGTTGACTATATTCGCGACAAAATGTTTGATGGTTCTGTGATCAGACCCCAAAAGACCCCCAAAATCAGACCCCCAAAATCTTAGATAATTAAAGAGTCCTGCACCCCTCTGAGAGACCTTTGATCATTTATGACTTTTCAGAGTCAATTAAATCTTTTTAGTCCCGTTTTGCCTGAAGAAAAGCTGCCAAATAATTACACACACCTCTATATAGGGTGCTGAACTCATTAGACCACACCCACATTCATTCCACAATTACACAGCACTATGCTTAAATCCAAAAAGCATTAAGTTTTATCCAGCTGTGAGCTAGGAAATATGCTTAAAAGTGATGATAGACACAAAATGCCTACTAATTACTTACTAATAATTCTGCACACTGTGTATAGAGAAATGAAACCATGTTTTGCATGTGTTGAGGAGGCTATAGAGAGAGGTGTGGCGCAGGCTCATGAGAATAGTTTTGGGTGTGACAGGTGTGGCTACTTGTTGATTGCACTTCCTTTTTACAAATGCAGTGGCGAATCGGCTTCAAGTGTTGCTTTGTGTGAGACAAAGGGGAGGACGTTGGCCAACCGTTTGTTGGTCAACTCAGTGGAGACGAGAAAGCCTGCAGTGCCGTGCACAGGCAGCTGCCGCCCACACCATTTCTGAGGACTTTTTCGTTATGCCGTTGGTTGTCGATATTTTGCCTTTTTGTTGTGAGGCAGTTCATTCAATGAAAAGACTGCGTAAATACACATATTTTCTGCATACCTAAAATGATTCTTAGAAAAAAAAAAGGCTATGCATTTTCTCCCAGCATCTTATGCTTTGTTTACATTATCATGTCTCAGGCCACAGTAGACAAAACCTAATGGATGTGACAACGCAGGGTGGCGGAGTGGCAGCATGAGATTTGCGCATTTTTAGTATTCAAGTTTTGTACTTGAAAACAGAGAACACAATGGCCAAATGTAGTGCGCCATGGGATTTTTCCACGGGGTACTTTATCTGTTTTATTTCGTTGAACCTTTATTTATCAAGGTAAGGTAATTGAGAACGGATTCTCATTTGCATTGAGGACCTGAGTGCAGACAGCAGAGCAAAACAAAGCAAATACAAATGTTCATACGACAAACTGTACAATGTGAAATTGTTCCATAGTCTCACTCCATTATTTTATATGCAGTTTTTTTAATTGTAGTTTTGCATTCCCCCCTCCCCCATGTCTCGTGTCTCTCTCTTGAAACATTTTCTGTAAATTTATTGCTAATAAATCATCCCTGGCTTTCTAAAGCAGTTTGAAATATCTATTTTTAAAATTATTTTAGACTTTACAAATATCCGGTTGACGTGTTCTTGATAACCTACCTTGCGACTACTGAAATGGGTCTTTTTTTTGCAGTATGCATAGTGGGTGAGTGGTGAACTCATCAGTATTGCCCGACACCTCTGTGAAATAATTTAGGTAAGCTAAAGCCAGGGAGCAGAACAGTGTGGAGTCATTTGTTCTCTAAAAAGTGTCATTGCAGAGATGCCTGTAGATATTTTACTGCAGATGTATTCTATTTGATTTTGTAATGCATTCTAACACCAAGGATTTTGATTCCGTGCACTCTTTCCATGTGGGGGGAAACCGGAGTACCCGGAGAAAACCCACGCAGGCACGGGGAGAACATGCAAACTCCACACAGGCGGGGCTGGGATTTGAACCCCGGTCCTCAGAACTGTGAAGCAGATGTGCTAACCAGTCGTTAGCCGTGCCGCCAAATATGTTTATGTCATCAGCAATATAAGACGAAACTAATTGTTATGTCTTCGATACAGTATGTCATTCATGTACATGATAAATAATTTCTGACACACCACCGATCCCTGTGGAACCCCACACACAATGTCCAAGTATAATAACTGACTGATATCCACCCATTTTTTCAAAATGCTTCCTGTTTCTTAAAAAAACTCTTCACCCACCCTAGTGCAAGTCTACAAATTCAATATTATTCTAATTTGTTGCTGAATATTTCATCATGTATTGTATCAAATGCTTTCTTTAGATCAGTAAATACCCCAACAGCATATTTGCTTTTATCCATGGCATTTGTGGTTTCCTCTATCAATTCAATTAGCGCATGTGCTGTTGATCGGTTGCTTCGAAATGCATAGTCCTTTGAAACAAAGTGGTTCATTAACAGATAAGTCATGAATCCATTCAAGATGTTTTCAGCAGTAGGAGAATCAATTTGCAGAATTACTGTATTTCGAGCATGCAGGACACACATATGCAGGATTTCCCCCGTCTTTGAAAGCCAGAGTTTGCTGGCTGTCACACATAAATAGAACTACAGTTCTAATATGACAATGGTGCTTACATTCATAAAGCAGACTGATTTGACATGAAAATTGTTTTTTAATTAAAATGTCATATTTGTTGTAATTGCAACTTCTCCCTGCATTTGATGTAACATTCATATATAACATGCCTACCGACATTAACCATATGTACAGGATGTGGTGACACTGCCTCTCTGTCACTGATTGATTACTCTTATATGCAAGTTATTCTCACAGTTTGAACGATACTGCCTACGGTTTTCAAACACCAAGATTACTTTCGACACCTAGTATGCAATTTTTATTGCATTCAGTATTTTTCAGTTGAGGCTTTCGTGAGTGGTAAAGATAGACATTGACTAAACAAAGTACTGTCTTTTACCTTTGTATTATTGAGAAGAAGTTGGCTGCGCAAAATCATATTATACTTGTCCAGAATATATCGAGGGATTTTTTTGGATTGCTTTGAGCTATAAGGAGCAGAAAACCCTGGCAGTGTACTGTATGTTGAGGCCCAAACTCCATGCTGCAAGGAAGTCAGAACCACTGACAACTGCAGCCTCTTCTCCAATGAAGTAAATATCGAAGTTATGATAAAGTAAAGAAAATATTTATTCATGATTTCTGTCTTTGAATTTTGTGCATGTCAGGCTGTCATAGGATCACAAATAGACAAGGGGACATTTTTCAGTAAATGCTACTAGCGTTCTTATAAGTTAAAAGTTTGATTTCCCGAAAGGCCATAGAATTTTGAAACTGACCAAATTTCAGAGGAAAATTGGGTCCTACAGTTGTACAAAACTTCAAAGTTAAGTCAGACAAGTACAGGTGTTGGAAAAGAGGAAACATTAGATGATGGCCATAGAACTAGAAATGGAACATATTATGACAAAGTGTCTCTGGCCTGGCCGGAGTTATAAATGAAAAACGGATTGTACCAAAAAGTCAGATGTGTTGAATCTAAATGGGACTCATCTCGGCCTTAATCCCTCCAGCATTTCAATGGGAATTATGTCATTGTTACAGATTTTCATACGTTTATATGTACTTTTTATCAATTATACTGCACAAAAAAAAAATGAGAATAAAGACTAGCCAGGAGAACTTAAAAAAAAACCAAGATGTGTCATTCATATTTGTGCTACTACCTTTATTCCATCTGTACAACTCTACACAAGATGTAACTGGAATGCTCAGGATGTAAACAAAAACAGCTGATTACATAGCGCAGCCCTTGCAACAACCTTAGAACAACAGACGAGTAGAGTGTAGTACTCATGTGCGAACATGGTTGCTAATCCCAGGACCCAAGTAGAGGGAATTGTTTCCTGACTGAAGTATTATGCTTATATTATTATAAGTCATTGCACATTATTTTAACAAATCACCTGCCTTGCACATTTCCAAGCATGCAGTGTGTTGTGTTCTGAAACACACAAAAAAAAAAACATTAAAAAATGTATTCAACATTAATTATGGATCAAATGAAGTGGTAGTAAATACTCTACATAAATTTAGAAGATTCCATTTTTTTTAACTCCTGGTTGAAAGGGGTGCGATACCAAACAATTATTTCCGAACAAACGCAGTTAAAAGAAAATAAGCAATACAATAAAAATAACAGAACAAAAAACATCAATTAAAATGGCAAACGATATGGGAAATGTTAAAGACAAAGTGAGCAGGCAGGCACGAATAGGTGTGTGTTTGAGTTTGGATTTGAAGCGGGAAAATGAGTCTGTGTTTCGGAGGTCAGGTGGTCGTGAGTTCGAAAGACGGGGGGGGGGGGCAGAGCGGCTGAAGGCCGTGTCCCCGACGGTGGGCAGACGGGACGGGGAGGTAGATCTGAGACAGCGGAAGGGTATGGCAACATGCAGGAGGTCAACAATATATGGCGGGGCCAGGTTATTGATTGCCTTGAACATGCAGAACAGTATTTGATACTACTTTCTGCATTATTGCATGTGCCTGAATTCACACTAAAGGAAAATGTCACAAAATGGTACAAAACAAAAATCCTGCATGTGTACCATTATCCCGATGCATAGCAAAATGTAGCGGTTTATTTCTAGGGCAATGTCAAACCTCTTTTGGAAATCCAATTCAGAGTTGAATAATAGCTTTTCCTGCAACAACTATGTTGCTACTCTTAAACATGATCAGAATAGTGTCCTTCGTTTCTGCTTTCCAGGAGTATTATCCTCTTAAGATATGTAACTGAAAGTGCGAATGTACGCTCATCTTAGTCACCGAGTGACACGCTTGATTTGTTCTCTGGGAATAACCTCATCGCGGTTGTAGGGATGCAGAAAACACATGTCATTTGAAGGTCATGTTCTAAAGTCACCATGGGAGCTAGATGACTGAAATTGTACAGATAAACATACTGGGCGATAAACATATTCACACACCTGGGAGAGGTGGACCACATGTTGAGAATGCCGCAGCCGGAACAGAATACTAATGGTAAATTCATATAGAATGTCTCAAGAGGCAAACGTGATGCATGCAGCTTACAAATGGAGGAGAGGGGGAGGCACTTCTCCGCTTAGCATTTGTGATATACTCAGCTGCAGTTAAGCAGCGTGAGGGTTTGTACATCGTCGTAATTAGGTTCTCCTTTTGCATGTTTTCAGTGGGAAAGATTGATAATAATAATTTTTAAAAATCCATCATTTTACAATGCTTGAAATGAACATCAAAAGTTGAGTTTTGGGTTAAATGAATGTCATTTTCCATTCTGCGGCTGTTGCTGGTATTTGAAAAATACTGAATGTACAAACTGATACAAGTACTAGGTTTATGAAGTTAAAGCGGTATGCTTCATGCTCGAGAACAGTGCTTCTCACCTGGTGGGTCGGGACCTAAAAGTGGGTCGCTCACCAATTTTGGTTGAGTTGCAGACAACTAGTGAAAAATGAATACATACATAGTAGTAAAGTGACACGAAATGTTAAATTCAAGTTCTTTGACGTAATCCTCCTACAGTCGAATATAATACAATATAATCTGCCGCACAGTTGTGAGGTTGCGGGTTCAAATCCGGCCTCGCCTGTGTGGAGCTTGCAGGTTCTCCCCGTGCTTGAGTGGGTTTTCTCCGGGTAATGCTGTACGGAAAAGACGAAAGCCCAGTGAAGCTTTCTCTGCGTCAAGTGACATGATGATTGCGTTGAGATTTTCACGCTGTGACATGCTTATTAAATTTAATAGACATCTGACATAATTTGTGGAACTTCTAGCTTGACTGAAACCTCTCCGCTCGTAGTGGATTATCGACGGGAGTACCTTTTACGAGTCTCGCTGCGAAGGCTTTCGAGAGAATCTTGATGTGTACATTAATCAGTGATAAGGGCTGATAATTAGCCGGGAGAGTGGGGTCTTTGCCTGACTTTCGTAGTCATTTAATTGAAGCTGTGTTCATACGGCTACTTATTGGACCTTTATCCTTTATCTCCTCGACTGTCCTGAAAAATAAAAGCGCTAGTATTGGCCAGAAATGTTTTATGAATATGACGGAGATCACGTCCAGACCGAGGGCTCGCCCCGATTGCATATTTGTTCAATGCATTATGTAATTATTTGATGGTTAAAGGAACATCAAGACAGTCTTTCATTTCTGTATTTAATTGAGGAATGTTTAGATCTTTGATAAAAGTTAGAATTTCTTTTTGGTCTGGGTTGTTTGAAGATGCGTATAAGATGCTATCGTAATTGTAAAATATTTCATTTATTTCTAGCGGTGACTGTGTACAGCTGCCTTTTCAATGTTGAATGGCTGTAATGAATGTCTTTTCTTTATTGTGCTGAAGTTGGTTCCCAAGAAATATGCTTGGTTTATTATTGTACTCAAAGTTAATGTATCTTACAGTAATCTGTTCTTGATAAGAGGTTGTCTTTTGAAGTTGGTTTCTAAGCGTATCTGTCGGATGAATTGCATATTCTTCTGTGAGATGTTTAATTTTTTCCTCAATTTCAATTTTCTAATTGTTGTTCTTGTTTTTTCTTACATGAAGAGTATGATATGATTTGACCTCCCACGAGAGCTTTCCCAGTTTCCCGCAGCAGATATGGGGATATGGTTGGGGAGTCGTTGAATTTCAGAAACTCGTCTCATTCTTTCCTGAGTCCGGGTCCTCCAGTAGGGACGTGTTAAAGCGCCATGTTGGTGGGGTCCCAGATTTGACTCCATTTTTAGTTGGGGAGAAATTGGTGCATGGTCACTGATGATGATTGGATGTATTTTGGAGGTAATTCATTTGAGCTGCCGAATTGTTTGAGAGGAAAAAATCTATTGTTGAGAAAGAGCGGTGAACCGAAGAGGAAAATGTGTGTTCTCTTTTTGTGCTGTTTTTCAGCCTCCGTATGTCAACAAGTCCAAAGTCGTCCCTATACTGCTCTAATATATTGGCGCATTGCCGGCCGATTGCTATTTTTGAGATTTGAGCAATCTGTAAGCGGATTTAGCGTAAGGTTAAAGTCGGCTCCCGCTGATAATTGTAGAATTGGCTGACCAATTAAGCAAGTGTGAAAAGAGCGTGTGAAAAAAGATTGGGTCATCTTTATGAGGAGCGTATACATTGACAATTGTGTAAAGATTGTTTCATATTGTAGCCTCTATAATTATGTATCGGCCTCCTGGATCTGCGGCTGTACTATTTATTGTAAAAAGTAGTCTTTTATGAACTAGTATCGACTCCTCTTTGTCTCCTGTTATAAAAGCCGAAGGAGGTCTGTTTTGAATTGAGTGATATAATGCATAATCTTAATTCTCTTTGCCTGCGATCGAATGCCGACATTCCATGACACAAAAGTTAAGTGTGACATATAATGGGTGCATGTATAGTCATTTTAAATACATTGGGTACTATGTATAGTATTCTTTGTTGTTGTTTTTTTGGAAAGTTTTCGGGACATTTTTTGTTATTGTGTTGACAAATGTTATTGAAAGACGGAGATAAAGATGCTACATTTAAGTACAGCCAAGCCAGGGTACGTAGAAGGGTAGCAAACAAACGTTGAACGTCAATGAGTTGATTGTTGAATTGAACAAACATTAGTGATACGAAGATAATATGGTGTGCGGTAGTTGTTTGTAGTGCACAAGGAGAGTTTTGTGCGACTTGTGGGTTTAGTAAGTGTGGAAACAAGAAGAAAAATATTGACGGTGAACTGCTACATATTTGTGTAGAGATTTGGCATTGCTCTATTGGAAGATAAAGGTTTAACTATGTTTCTTGCTTCAGTAATAATGGCGTTATGATGGTAGTGGTCGTATTAAGAGGTGGTCTGTTAAGTCCCCACTGAAGGACCAGGTCCAAAATGCCTGCGTGGGTTTGGTCCGGGCACTCCGGTTTCCTCCCACATCCCAAAAACATGTGTGCTGCGCTGATTGAAGACTCTATATTGCCCTTAGGTGTGAATGGTTGTTTGTTTCTATGTGCCCTGCGATTGGCTGGCGACCGGTTCCCGCCCGAAGATAGCTGGGATGGGCTCCAGCAGCCCGCGACGCGTGAGGATAAGCGGCTCAGAAAATGGATGGATGAAAAAAACACACACAAGGACATTTACCTCACAGTCTTGAGGAATTTGAATGTTCTCCACGTTCGTCTGTGGCTTTTCTCCGGGTACTCCGGCTTCCTCCCACATTCCAAAAACATGCATGTTAGGTTGATTGAAGGTTCTAAATTGTCCTGAGATTTTAATGTGATCGTCAATTGAATGTTTGTCTACATGCGCTCTATGATTGACCGGCAACCATTCCAAGGTGTACCCCGCCTGCTCACCCGTGGCCCTCATGACGATAAACTGTTTGGAAAATGGACGGACGGATAAAAAAAACACAGCACAGACAACTGTAGTTACACGTATTTACCACCAGAAACGCAACACTTATTACAGCCATTGTACATTGCATGGGTACATTTCATGTTTTGATATGTTCAACCTGACATACTCAGAGCTACAGTACATACTGAATGTGTAAATTGCTCTCTTTAACAAAGTGATATTTATGAGTCACTTGTTTCTTTCAGACACCTTTCACAAAGCGCAATGTCAAAATGTCACAGAGTTGTTCATCGTTGCGTTTCTCCAGTACAGTTATTGAATGGCTGAAGAACAGTTGGAGATACACTTCATAAACAGGATGTTAGGAAACCACCCCGATTGGTTGGTTGATACTTATAATAGGATTTTGACAATAAAAACATACATTAGCCATAAAAAGATAGGAAATACACACATTTCAGAATTACTTTTATTGCAATGTTTTAATGGCATTTCTTCAGTTTTCAGTACAATTCGGATGCAGTGGAAATTCACACACTTTTGTTATAACTCTGTAATGTAATATAATTTATTTACATTTGTCTGAAAATGCAACCACTTTTCATAGGCATTTACTGTAGTTTTTCTTCTCCTATTCTTGGTTCCCTTATCTCTCCCCCATCTCCTGTATTATCACCACATATCACAAACTCACAAGTCCATTTCTTCTTCTAAGTGTAAACTGAGCTGGTGGCTGGGGGAAAAAAAAAAATGAACAAAGTGCTGCGCTCTATTGAGCACCAAATGTTGATCGATTGAAGAGTGAACATCTGACGGCAGGCAAGCCCCTGACAAACGCAGACCTCGGAGATTAGAAGTGAACCTGCCCTAAGAGACTGCAAGATCTGAAGGCTGAATGAAACAAAGTGCTACCAACGCACTCACATACCTGCTAAAATGTAAGGAAAGTTTAGCATGTTTGTTGTGTTTTTTTTCTTTGTTTTTTTTTCGAAGTAAGAAAGTAGTAACGATTCAGACTCTACGGAGCCCCTAAAGGGACATGGGAGGGGGGGGGGGGAAACGGGAAAGGTGTTTCTCATTGGAACGAGACTTTCTCGTTCCAATGAGAAATAGACTATTTGAACTGAAACAAAAACACAGCCTAAAAATGAGCAGTACAGAATTATGTTACATATGTTCCCTCCAGGCATTTAACACTAAAATGGTAAAAAAAAAAAAAAAAAAGGGGGATTTGAAGACTCAAAACTCAAGATAATTGTGTCAGTGTGTCTTTATTAATCAGAAAATGCTGTGTACATGATGCTACATAAGTATTGTCTTAAAAGGGTTACTATGCAAAATAATCCTTCGTCTTCCCAAATATTTTTAGTCTAGCATGAGTGCCTTTCTGTAAGTCTTCAATTGAATCATTCATCTGTGTAACTTTGATGTTCCTCACCTTTTGCCTTCCCACGTTTTTACTTTTCCATTGTTCCCAAGATATAGTCTTTGTTTCCTGATCTAACGTCTGTACTTTGTTCTTCTTTGCCTCTCAAGATTTACAGTACAATATTTGCTTGTCACTGGCAGCAGTCCACTCTATTGTCTCCCTGTTCCCGATCCAAGAAAGACAAATGATGTTGCTATTTTTGTTTTTTTTCTCTGTTTTTTCATCCCAGCCTCATTCCTCTTTAGCCAGAAGCATTCACGTTTCCATTCTGTCCTATATACAGTTGAGCCGAAGAAATAGAGGTATTTTTTATTGATCATTAAATGGATGGTGAGGGGGGGGGAAAAATACTTTTAAGCCTGAGATCAATTGACGGTGTCCTCTTTGATTAAAGTTCTGCAGATGCAATCCATTCGTTCATTCATTTTCCGAACCGCTTTTACACTCTTCATCTTCCATAGATGGCAGCTGTAAATGCAATAAAAGAAAAAGAGAGGCAAATTGCCAGACAGAAAAGAAAGTCAAAAATGTAAGAAAAAAAATAGGTGCAATCCACTACTTGCCGGAAAACAAATTGTTAAATCGGAGAAGAATCCCGAGACCATGCTCGTAGAAGAGAGATCCACATCTGCGGCTCCTTGGTGAGTCGATGACATTCTTGATAATTGGCGATGAGCCGGCCATCTCTGACGTCACTGAAAGACGGCCTGCATTGTTTAGTCAGAGACAGGCAATCCTTTGCTATTTGCGTGTGGCATAGAAATTAGGGTTTTGTTGCTGGAGCATTAATGTAATCAGAAAGCATATCGTCTTTGTTTCAGTCATCTTTGTTGCGACTCCTGCAGGTTTGTACTGCTCTTTTTTTCCCTGACTCATGTCCTTTTCTCCGCTGTTTTGTCATGTCTGTTTTAGCTAAGTGCCAAGTTTTGTAGAATTGTCACCAAAGACCTACTGGAGTTGTTTTAGAGGTGTACAAAGCATCTGCTGCATCAGGCATGAGGTTGACCCCGAGCAATGTTTGGCTTTGTCTTCAAAAGGAACTACGTATTTTATTGAAACAAACCTTTCCCATTTATTAGGAAAATGGCTCAGAAGCCACATTCACTTGCTCTTTCTTGGTTCTGTAGGACACAAACCAGAACAGAAGATCAGCTGCCCTACTTTGTCTTCCGCAATACCTTTTAGATGATTCCTCCAACATAATCAGGATTTTTTTTTTAAACACATTTCATACTACCCTCACGTTGTAATGTGACAAGATAAACATCTCACATTCAGTAGCTCTATTACCATTCTGAAATCCAACTCAATTTTACAGAACTAAGGGAAACAAATTGTCTATTTCTTCTTTTCTCAATAAATGTAGGGGGTTGAGGTCGTGGTAGCTGTACTGCAGCAGTGCTGATAACATAAGTACAAATATTGTTAGTGGGAGGAAAAACTTCAAGTAATAGCCTATGGTTTTATTTCCCTCAATCGTGCCTGTATTTGGGACGGGTGTCTCTATGAGAGGTTTTCATTTGCTTTCTGACAGACTACAGTTCAATAAGTCCCCCACACAAAATAACAGCTCATCGTAAGTCCTTGTCCTTGTTCCTCTGGAACCAAACTTTTTTTTTTGCCATTCTCATGGGATTAATGAGGAAATGTGCAGTTGCCTTTTTTCCTGAGTTTTCCTCCAAAAACTTGACAACTGACAACTTGATTTTCAGATTCTACTTTTTTTCTGTGCTGTGGCCATGGATCAGCAAATATGATATCTATCTAAATGCAACTTTAAAAAAAAAAGAAGAATAAACAATAGCTTGTTTATATACTGTACTAGCGGGTTAAGCCCAATACTCCAAACCTCATGAATAGTTCACATGCAATAATATTGTACACATCAAACAGTTCAAGGTTTTATTGCAATGCTCCTGGATGAACAATATTTTTTTGTCATCTTATTCTCCGCCAGCATACACAAATTATTGGATCTGCCAACCCTTGAGCAACCAACATAAAACTGACCATAAGAAAAAAAATGGATAACGCAAATCCAATCCGGCAACTTTCAGAGACTGACCTTGTGACTTGTTGATACTCATTGCAAAACAAATTGATATTGGAAACTGAAGCCTTCTGAATTGAACTAGTAAATCGTTATAAAATGGTATTCGGGGTGGAAATGCTGCCTCACCTTTAGAAGGGCCTGTGATTATAATAGCTTCAAGCACGTTAGGCAACTTCAAGATGCTTAAAGCTCAAGGTTTGTGTGTCCATTTTCAATGAACATTCCAGAGCCAAAACATTTTCTTGCACGTTTGTTGAACGTTCTGGCACGTTTTTGCACATTTTGCACGTTCCTGCACATTTTGCAAAAAGCCTCCACTTATCCTACATGGTTATGCATGTTTTTACATGTCCTTGGTCGCATGTAATAGTAAGAATTACCTGTCATGATATGTATTATTAGTTTGGTATTTAAAGGGGGCGTTGGAGTCATGTAGGAACGTGCAAAAACGTGCAAGAAAACGTTTTTGCTCTGGAACGTGCAGGGGCGTGCGGGAACGTGCAGGAGCGTTTGGGGGCGTGCGGGGGGGCAGTTCTTTGAAAACGGACACACAGACTTTGAGCTTTAAGTATACAGATGATGCCACAACATTATTTTGCAGATGGAGAGGAAGAAGTGGATTTCTACATATTGCACAGTTTTCAGGAGTGGACGAGATGTAGTTCAGTTACTGGTGCAACTATAATTTTTATTATAGTTGAACTACATTGAAATCTCAGTGACAACAGACCATTTTGAGAGTAGTGAAGATGGAGTTTCATGACTTTTCATTGTGAAGTAGCTTCTAGTTTGGTTAACAATCGGTTTGAGGTAGTTTCTCCAATACTAATCATACATTTTTTTCTGCTTTTCATTTTTTGGCATCTCTGCAGTCCACACCGTAACAATGACATGTGAGACCTTGCGATTTCTTGCATTGTCCTCTTTGTGTCATGTCTTTTTGTCTTCCCTTTGACAGAGATTTAAACTTGAATATGTCAGTTAAGATGTGTACGTGTGTCCTCAAGTCCACGGTAAAACCCTTAACAACACGGAATAAATGACAGTTGGACCACTGATTGGACATGAAGGACCTTTGCATTTCCTTTGGAAGTGTTTAATGTGACTATGGTAGTAGAGGAGATCATCTTACATCAGAGAGGTTTACACAGCTTTGCCAGTTAATGGTTGCAATCTACTGCTTGAACCTTGAACACCCACGTAATATTAGATACTCCTTTGAGTTCCTTCTGAGGGTCATCATGAAGATTAAACCAGAGGAATGCTCAGCAAGAATCCATGGGCTCGAAATAAACTGCTTTGATATGGTCTGTAAAAGAAAATAAATAAAAAATAAAATCTAGGAGGCTGTAGTAATTTGGGACTTTTTTTCCATTGACACTTTTTCTTCAGTGAATTTTGTGCCGTTCAGGTCAATGAACAAAGCAAGAAAAGGATGGATGAAAAATAAAAAGGTGAAACACCTGAAATAACTCTCCAAACTACAAATGTGATATTTTTTAAATTAGCAAAACCTTTTCTGTGCCACAAACTTTCATTTTTAATTACTTTCCATCTCTTTGTTTCCAGCTGTCATTTCCTCTTTTGAAGTGTTTGTTCAATTGACACATCATGTTGTTTACAACATACCTGCACAACTATTTTTGCTCATACAGAGATTTTGAAGTCCAACACCACTATTTGGATTTAGTTTTGACCTTAGACGACATTTCAGGAAAGTACAGCCTTTCAGAATGTATATAAAATAAATTGTCAATAAAATGTATTTACTGTATGTGTCGCAGTGAATACAATGAGAAAAAAAGTGAATTATTATAATATATGAATTATTCGCTTTTGGAATTGTTGTTTTCCTATTATTACATTCTCACCTTGCTTATGCCTTGATCGGATGACAGGATTTTAGCCCCGATATTGGCCCGAATTGCTATCGCAGCCGAGTTCCAGAATCGGTCCCGACATATTTTGTCCGGAACAATAAAAGTTCTTGTAGTGTGACATAATCTACGACCAACGATTTGGCCCAACGATACTCCTACCATGGCAATATGAAAAGTTTAGCATGTTTGATTTTTTGATTTTTTTATTTATTGCGCATTGCCTCCCTTGCTCATCGTTGTCAACATACTTGGTCGCCATCGTCAACATTTAGTCACGCGCGCAAATCAATGTTTATCAAAGCTTTAGAGCATGTTTCGACAGAACGCTGGAATCTTTACGGGCAAACGTTAGTGCTAGCATTAACTGGCTACATGAAGGTGTATGTTGCCTGTGTGATGCCAACTAAGTGAGATCACATTAGGAAAGTGTTTTATTTATTTTGTCAAGGTTTTGAGTGTTTGTAATTTATTTTCTCTTTCAAAATCCAATTGGTATCGCATATTCTGGTTTGACTCTTTAACACGCACAATACTAAATTTGGTCAGTAAGTGGGAATGTAACACCATCAGTTAATCCGGAGTTACGTGACCCTGTAGTCTATTGCGGATGCACAAGGCCATTTCTTCGTAGCCAAGCAAATACAGAGATTCCGGAGATTGTCATCATCTGGCATCTTTCTTCATACCCAATGAAGATTGGTAAACAACAGACAACTGCGTCAGTGTCTCCATCTTTCCTCACATTTGAACCTGTTTTTCAGGTAACATATCTGTTATTTGGGGCTCTATTCTGGTATTTGTAACACCTGCTTGGGAGCCTTATTAAGTACGTGAACATACCTCAAGCGCGCGCTTGAACGTCCAAAACATCATCTCTCGATTACCCGGTGATGGCACCACATGTTTTTCCCGTCTTTTTTGTTCTTTTACTTAAAACACACATTGCCGCAATCCATGGTTGTTGATGTCGCCATGGTAACGGGTCTATCCGGTCGTGGTGACTTGTGACACTTTTGTTTTTCACCTCCCCGGCGGTGTTTGATTTGACAAGCTAAAGCCCAGTGATCGTACAAGAAGAGATACGGTGATATCGTATATTGTCTTGTAGTCTGCTCCAGGCATTAATGTTCTAAATACTAATCTAATATTGCAGATCTTTTTGATAATTAAATATAAACAAATCGGATGTGTCCTCAAAATGCTAAATCTGAAAGCGAGTTCTTCGACCGACAGCAGGTGAATTTCTCCCGGCGCGCTGTAGGTTAAAGGCGCCGACAGCGGTCGTGGTTAACCCGGGCCGTGACCGATCCAGTGTGAAATTCTGTGGATGAACACTCAGAATTAAGAAGTTTTAAACTGGATGCCTTTCCTGACGTAACCCTCTGTATTTTTCCGGACTTGGGACCAGCCTACTAGCTTGTACTAGCTTGTGCCCCCTGTACAGCTGCATTGTTCAGGAAATACAATAAATAAATATATACCAAAAAAAAAAAAAGGGAAAAAACAATTCACCCTTCAGTGTACTTCTTTTCTGGCTTTGAAAAAATATATTTAGAATAAAAATGAATTGCTGAAAATACAATAAATCAACTGTGAATGAATAAAAACTGCAGCATTACATACAGGCTAGACATAAACTCAAGTATTGCTCTCAATACACTGGTATCGATACATACGTACATTACGTACATATAAAGTCCAATGTTGGAATCGATATTTGGTTCAATATGTCCACTAGTACCGTATTCTGTTCATCGGAATCTCGAACAATTGAAGATGGCAGTATTGTGTCACCTGATGAGCAGAAGCTTGCAGGCCTTATGTTCCATATTTGTACAGATCATATTAAAGTGTCCTTGAGCGCGCTACCTCGTTAAAGCTTAATTACTCTTGATGAGCTAAACCATCAGTGTGTGAATGTGAGTTTCAGAACTGATCAGTATGCTTTCCATTCTGCTGCAACATCAGCAATATTGCACAGTGCGCTCTAAGATGGAAGTTGTACATTGCATGCAACATTTACCACCGGCTTTACAATTCGTGCATATTCACTTTTACATTTTTATTTTTTAAGTGAAGGTGTGATTGTTGAAAATGATTGGTTCTGTGTTTTGGATCTTATTGGGTCATACAAAACTTGCTCGATGGATCGATCGAGAAAAAAAGGTCAATTTCCTATTAGTACCACCTACAGTACGTTGAAATTTAGAGGTTCCACTGTACTAGAATCAACCAATCAACACAGGTTGTTGTAGGGATGCTAGCTCTGTGCTTCAGAATCTAGGAGAAAGCCTTAGCAGATGTTGCTCGCAATCAAGTGGGTTGACATGATCTTGAGGGTAGCAGCAACCAAGAAGACAAGTGACCCTGCAGTCAATAGGACATTTCACTGTCTTTTGAACGCTTCGGTTTAAGCGTAATTTGTGTTAAGGTGAAGAGTTAGTTCAAGACACATTTGACAAACATCGGTGACATCCCCCCCAATCATTATCTTTAAAGGTGAGATGACAAAAATGTTATGGGGTCAGTTAAAATTCATATTTGCATTGTTTATATGTTATGTAATACATGCACGTCGCTTCCAGCAAGTTGTCAACTATAGTTTAGCTAAACAGGAGTTTTTTTTACTCTGCGTATTGAGCACTTCCCGAACATACCCGGAGCTCAAGACACCGGGGTGTCAATTGCCAAACACCGCGTGCTATACTCTATACACAATGGCGAGCAACATGAGAATGAGGAGGATTTCCACGTACAGGAGCACCCAACTGAACATTGTCAAGCCGTACATGTTTGAGCCGATCAGGAGGTCGGAACCTCACAGTGACGATCAACCAAGTAGCAGCTGTACAACAGAAAAAGAGAGTGGCAACTGGCTCGATGTGACGCCACTGTCTGCAGAAGAGACGACACAATACACTCGTATGTTTGTGCAGCCCATAAATCCATAATTTACTTGCTACGGCGTTCTCAGTTGTCGATAGAAACATAGAGTCATGAACAGACGCAGTTCGAGCGGTCGGCCGTTCATGCGGGATTCATAACGCGTTGGTTCATCCATCCATCTCTGTACCGCTTACATTTATTTGTTGTGATATGATAGATTATTTTATTCTGCGTGCATTATGTACATTTGGTCAGTGTTTCTTGGCGGAACACTCTTGAAAAAGAGACAGTGGTCTCAGTTGGGTTTAATTTCTGGTTAAATAAAGGTATTGATTGTTTGGTTACAGCAACAATGAAAATCCATTTGGGACCCCTTCATAAATAGCACTGAAGTAAATGTTTTATTATTGGAAAACAAAAGAAAAGCATGAATGAACTATGAAAAACACACAGCTATGCACCAGGAAATTGGAGGATGTCGATCGTGAGATCATGTACAGAAATTCCAGAAAAGAATGTCATTGTGAACAAGTGAAATGTGAAGAGTAACGTTCATCTTAATGGGCTGATGTTAATTCCAAATCATTTCCATTGCAGGTGTTCCTCTTGAGAATGCCATCCAAACAGGGGTGGAGAGTGTCTGTTGCCAGGAGTTGTCAGCGGTAGCAGAAAAGTTGACTGTTGGAATGAGTTGCATCATTGAACATGAAGGATTTGAAGCCAACTGTCTAAATCGGTATGTGCTGGAAAGCAGCTTCTGGGAGTACATCCAGACAAATGGCCCGATCGGTGACCAAGAGCCAGTAAATGAGTCCGTTTTTCAGAGAGAAGACGAGGGAGACCAGTGGTTCTCAAACTAACTATTTTACACCAATACCACCGTAAAAAAAATACTTGGCTCTCCAAGTACCACCATAATGACCAGCATTAAAACACAGCAGCATAGTAGACCTATGTCTTCATCAAATAAACAAGGCAGAGGTTTCATTCCGAAAGGGTATTTTTAATATTATTGTAATAAAGCCAAACATTATGCACAGTGACAGCATCAACACTCCTCTTGAAAATAAGAAAATGGAAAACGTGCATTTCACTGACTTGTTTTTCTTTATTCTTTTTTTTAACATTCAGGGTCTACAGGTACACTGCATACAGACGATTCATACGATGGATCTGTCACATCCTTTGGAAGAAAAACAAAAGAGTTCTCCAATGATGTGTTGTTAGTACAAGTAGAATACGTGCTCAGTGGGAGAGTGAAAAGTGGATTTAAATATCCAAAAGTCTAATTAAACCAGAGCCTGGTGCGTTCTTTTTTTTTTTCTCACAAACCACCCGAATCTTGTCAAGCCTTTCATAATTCTCAACAACATTTCTTGGCACAGATATCTCGCTTGCATCAACCCCCGCTTCCTCCAAGGTTGGAAATTTCTGTCTCCTTTTCATTACTTCATCCAGCAGTGTCTGGACATAGTCTAGAACAAAAATGTTTGGACAAATCTGGAGGAGCAAGTATTGTCATTAAACACATACAAGGCTGATCATACTTACCTTACCATAGGTCATTGGCACCTTGACCTCCTTTGCCACTGGCTTACCATCCTTCCCTTTTGGGTAAGAGCTGCTCCACTTGCCGTCTTTTGCAAGTTCCACTGAAATGTAAAGCTGACAGGAGTAACCTAACACCGGGAGCAACAATAAAAAGAAGAATACAAATATTTTGCAATAATTGATTCTAAAAATATTCGCTAGTGATAGCTGTATAACCAAGTTCAGAGTCGCGACAAATTTAGCACATTTCCTTTGCTCCTCAAACACATGAGCAACGTACATTGTGGCTGTGTGGAACTGTATATTTAGTTTCACCGCTAATTGTCAGTCTTGTGTGAGAAATGGGAGGCACAGCACTACTTTATGATGGGCTTCAAGGCTTGATGTTTGTTGAATAAGTGATAAGTTGCCAATGTCTTTGAGCAGCATCTTATTATTTACCATGATTAGCAGTTCCTTATGTGCTTTTGATCCTGGAACACATCAATGGACAGAATTAAGAGAAGTACCATCTCGGAATCATCTTTCAATAAGCTTATTTGATTCACTTTACCTTTTATGAGCCATTCTCTTTCCTCTACCAGTTCATCATGCAGACATTGCGTAACTGCATCACCGTGGCCCTTGTGAACATTCACGACATGGTTGCCGATTGACATCCACTTCTGCCCACATTCCTCAATGTTCCCTTTGCTCTATGCTGCTGACCAATAAATGTGATTGGTGATGGACTGCGACCATTTCAACACCGCCTCGCGACCAGCCTTTTTTTAAATGGCCAGCAGCTGCTTCTTGATTCCTGAAAAGAAAATCATTATCAGTTCAGTCCTTCCATGTAAAAAACTGAAACATGCATGGACAATCATAAAAGTGACAAACGCAGAGGTAAGACTACCTTTTGCGACATGCCAAACATCAAACCTGTGGCAAAGGTCCTTATGGGTTTCCCTCAGAAATTTCTTAATTTGAGAGTGGCAGCCTGTCACAATGTTTTTCGTGGTGACACCTTTCCTCTGGAACAAGGCTGGGCACCTCTTCAAGCCCTCCAACTCCATGGCATGGGAGTTCTTCACCTCTGTTACCTGAAACGGGACTTATTTGCACAACATATGAATACACAAAACATTTGGCCTGACTACTAGCTTGATCCCGAGGAATGTAATTGCAAACATTATTTACCTGTACCAATTGGGTGTCCAAGATCTGTGAGTCTTCAAGATTCATAACAGTGTATGAACCATATTTGGCCGTGTGCCCAGGAGAACATCCTCGTGCATCACCACCAACTGTTAGCGGTTTTCCCTCAACTCCCTCCAGAAGGGAAGATTGTTGAAGTTCCCACACGAGGTTGACGGTGGAAAGCAGGTAAGCATTCTGAATACGACAGAATGTTGTCTTGGAAAAAGTCATTATGTTCACACTTTTAAGCATATGTATCGCTTTCACTGGACTGCAGCCGGTTAAAAGGATGGCACAGGCAAGTTACCTAGAGGCATACAACCTGACATTGGTTGGCTGTACCATTCTTTGATGTGACCATGTGTGCATGTTGCTTTGAACACGGCAAGGCTTCGTCTAATATTTTTAATAGCCACCAGGCATGGGCTGGAGCAGACAGCACAGATTTCCACGAGTGCTCGTAGGCACGATTAAAAAACAACAAACTTCCGCATTCGAATAGGGTTTCCATCAACGCTGGACTCCTTCTCTTTCAAGGAAATAATAATGTCGCTTAGACTGAAAATGTGAAAACCTTGTGTGATTGAGGAGGTAATGATTGCGATGATTTGAGGTAGTGATCAAAGGACTTGATCAATACAGTGTATTATATTCCAACTCACCCATGATGTTTGAGTACTGATTGTCAACCGTAGCCTGGATACACACAGCGTTGCAAGTGGACTGTGGTAGAATTTCTGTGACGCCCACGGTAGTATTAGTATGATTTGATGTGACGAGCTGGTTGTCATCTATCACTCTCCCTCCGAGTAACCCGGACACCATCTGGAATAATAGTGATGCAAGATTAACCACTTTATTTGTGAATAAGCACACTACCCTTTGTTGAGTCAGACTGTGCATAAGGATTTGTAGGCTTGAGTTTGATACACAGGAAATGTAGCTAACTGCAAATGATTTGAATGAATGGGTTATTTAAAAACAATCCCGTTTACATCTTAAAAAAATATAAAACACGATAAAACAAATGTATTCAATATAATGACATCTGATTGTGGAGAACTCCGGGAATTACAGGTGAGTTTTAACAAGGCAAGTTTAAGGCAATTAATTCCACAGTTTAGGTCCTACCACTGCAAAGGCCTGATCATGGCTGAGCTTTTGCCCAGCTGACCTGAGGGAGCATGAAGGAGTTTGTGTAAGGGGCAAGAGACAAGGGCATTCAGGACTTTAAAAAGAAAAATGTATCCTACTCTAAAATGGACAGGCAGCCACAGGGGTGTACAGCTCCAACTCTGTTTTATACATTCCTGCTAAAAGACACACCAGTGTTTTTCTACAAGTTGGAGACGTGTGAGGCGGGATTTGCTAATACCAATACACTGTACAAGGCATCTACTCAAGTGGTAATGAAAGGATAGGAAATTGTTTCTTTAAAAGAATGAGTTTTGCCTCAGCTGAAAAAAAAAAGACTTTACAACTGCATTTAACTATCTTGCTAGTATATTTGTTTGTTTATGATAAATGTGCTTACCCGTATATAGTATCGTATGAAACAAGTGAAGCCAAAATTGAGTAATTGTGTTACCCTAGAAAAATGCCTTTGTGCCACAAGTTCTGAGAAAGTGGAAGGTTATGGACCAATGGGTCAGTGATGAAAACCTAAATTCATCAGGCGACTTCAAATAACTGCCAGTGCAATAATTCACTGATTGGGAGAAAACTGTTTTACAATGACAAATTTCAGCTCTGTGGTTTAGCCCCTCTTCCTGGAATGGCCACTTCTTACGAAGCAAAAATCACTGAAGATCAACCCTTTGCGACCAAGCACATCATCGATTGCCAGCAAAGCTTTTGGCATTACAACTTCACTCTTAAAATGTCATAGAAATATGTAAAATGTGGTAATAACCTTTTCCATTCCGCTTATCCTCACTGGGTTTCGCGGGCGCGCTGGAGCCTGTCCCACCTATCTTCGGGCGGCGAGAGGCGGGGTACACCCTGAACTGGTGTGGAAATAACCATTTTGTTAAATCTAATGTTACATACAGTTGGCATCAATACAACTGAATACATTTGTATTTCTTATTATTTAAAAGTGTTGGTAAAGCAGTCCTGAAACATATAATGTAAGCGATTCAATCTTCAAGTTTCATTCCACACTGTAATCCAAGTCCCTTTTCTCATTACCGAATGAACAATGAAATGACTTTTGGAAATGATCCTGTCAGATGACCTTGAGCCGCCCATCGCTTCTCCCACAATTTGTATTCATCTGCTCATCTGCCGAACCAAACCAGTAGTTATTTCACACTACATCAAAATGGCATGTTAGGGGCGCAACACCTCATCCCACCGATGTGAATACAGAGGAGGAGGGTGTGAAGTAGAAATCAATTCAAATGAAAAAGAGATAGGAAACGAGAAGGGTAAGGTGAAGTGGGGTCATAGGAATATTGAATGCTTAATGTAATTTCTGTCATCTGTGCATGTTTCTATGATCTGAATTGGGCCAGCTCTAATACAGTATTTACTATACACCTTTCGAATGAACCCCTCACCCGACTGGCATACATCAGAACATTTACTTTAAACTGTGTGTGAGGTTAAAAATATTTACTCTGATTTCTTGTTCCTACAATGCATCTACTAATACATGTGTATTTCAAGGTTGTTGTTGGCCTTAACTCATAAATGTACTCCAACAATACTATGATTATAACATTTTTGAAAAATAAAAGCAGCCGAACAACAAATAAAGACATTATTTGACATTATTTGTCTTTTTCACATACATGCAATATCAACTGCATGTCTGCTGAACACTCTTTACCTAACAATTGAAGAGTTGCCACAGCTCGGACAAATCAAATGGGTATGATGGATCATCATGTTATCAATGAACAAATACCAGGTTGCCTTTTTTATTCCAAATATTGTGTCACGTAGGGTTTTTTTTTTTTGAAGGCAAGGAATGCAAGGCAAAACGTGGAAGACCCAAGGGCAGGGAAGCAGGGACGCAAGGCAGAAGTCTCAAAAATGATATTTAATACCAACTGAAAGGCAAACTAGGATCATGGAAAAAGCAAACTACACAAAGTCTCAAAAATGATAATCAAAGTAACAAAGAAACACTTGAATAAACCTAAAACTGGAAACAAGACATGACGACTGAAGCTACAGGCGACTATGACATGTGACAAATGACAATGACCCGACAAGGACTGAAACAACCCAGGGAACTATATACACACAAATTGACGAGACAACAAGGAACACCTGGACAAGACACGAGCGGCTGGAGGGAGCTGATTGGTCGACACAAGCTAGAAGGTTGATGAGAACAGGTGGACACAATAACTAAATGAGCACACAAGACATGAAAAACATGGGACACAGGAAAATATAATACAACACAAACACAACGCAAACCAAAACACAGACCATGACATATTGCATATGTCATATACAAATAGGCATATACCTGCTCTTTTCCAAGCGGAATATGACTTTTTAAATTAAACAGAGCCATTTGATTTTAGATTTTTTTTTAATCATTATATTTAAAAACACATATTTTCAGAATTAGAATCATCTTTATTTGCCAAGTATGTCAAAAACACACATGGAATTTGTCTCTGGTGGTTGGGGCCGCTCGAGTACGACAACAAACAGCCATTTGACAGAGATAAAGAGAGATAAAAACATAAAACCCAGCTCTAAACAATGAAAGGTTACTGGTAATGTGGTAATGCCGATACGTTTACATTTTTTATTTTATAATTTTTTTTTGGGGCGAGGGGGGCCAAATGATGCAGAGTCCTGTATCAATTTAGAGCACTTTTAAATGACTAAGAGACTCCCTAAATGACTAAGAGACTCCGTAAGAGGTTGACTCCCTAATGTTTAGTCTAGTAATATCTCCAAAGACGAACGGAAAACACAAAAAACATAGACAGTACTTGAGCGCATGTAACCGAGGTGACCACACGGTTAGACGCCATTTAGTTCCTTAGTTTTACAGACTCTTTCATTTGAAGCCATATTAAGTTCTGCAAGGACTCCCGGATAACCTCATCTATCCATCACCAGTGCAAACAGGAAGGGGCTCAGGGCTGATCCCTGATGCAGTCCAACCTCCACCCTAAACTTCTCTGTCACAACTACAGCACACCTCACCACTGTTCTGCTGCCCTCATACATATCCTGAACTATTGTAACATACTTCTCTGCCACTCCAGACTTCCGCATGCAGTACCACAGTTGCTCTGTGGGTACTCTGTCATAGGCTTTCTCTAGATCTACAAAGACACAATGTAGCTCCTTCTAACCTTCTCTGGACTTCTCCATCAACACCCTCAAGCTAGTAAAAAACTCCACAGCCACCTCTCCTGGATGTTTCCATACCTCCACAGGGATGTCATCAGGACCAATTGCCTTTCCATTTTTCATCCTCTTTAGTGCCTTTCTAACGTCCTCCTGACTAATCATTGCTACTTCCTGTTTCACCACACTTGCCTCTTCTACTGTCCCTTCTCTGTCATTTTCCTCATTCATCAACTCCTTAAAGTATTTTTTCCATCTATCCAGCACACTATTGTCACCAGTCAACACATTTCCATCTCTATCCTTAATCACCCTAATCTGCTGCACATCCTTCCCATCTCCTGCCTTTTTCTCTGATCACCTTGGCTGTAGTGGTCCAGTTTTCTGGAAGCTCCTCCTGTCCACCGAGAGCCTGTCTCGGTGTGTTGTGGTATTCTTAGTTAGTTCCCTAGTCCATTTGTCCCCATTTCCCTGTAGTGTAGACAATAAAAATCCCACATATCAAGCATTCTATTCGCGGAATTTGTCTGGTTTGTAAATGTAAAGGTGTTACATATTGTGTTTTTTCTCCGTCTGTCACAGTCGGCAAGGAGTCGGCTACTTCACTGTCAGAGTACCAATGCACCTAATTTAATTTGAAACTCGGTAAAGAGACATTATAACTACTATGGCTCACCAATGTAAACAAAAAAATCCAATTATACTCATGTGACTCATCAACACACAATATTATGCTAATCTCATACATCTGCTTCTAGTGTTCTGCCTAAGATTACAGAGAGGAAGACGGTTTTTCCTTTTGCTTCTTATGTAGATGTGTATTATGATTAGACCGATGCATCACCACAAAAAAAAAAAAAAAAAAGTATAATGCAGGATTATCTCAGTTCTCAGAGTAAATCCCATTAATCTTCAAGTTTCCAATGAAAAGCATCTGTTAAAGACAGCTAAAGTGATTTTTTTTCTGGGAGATTAAATTGTCTTTCGTCTGTACAACCTGCTATTTATCACCACTGCAAACAAATAACTGTAAATTAGAGTGTGCATCATTTATTGTTATCTTTCTTTTTTGATTATGTATTTTTCTTCACAGATTTTATGTGAAAAAATGAAAAAATAAAGCTCGGTTTTGATTGACATTGTCAGATTCGTGTTAATTTAATGTTCATCCATCCATTTTTCTACGGGCACTCCGATTTCCTCCCACATCCAAACAACAAGCATGGTAGGTTAATTGATGACTCTAAATTGCCTGTAGGTGTGAATGTGAGTGCAAATGGTTGTTTTTGTATATGTGCCCTGCAATTGGCTGGCAACCAGTTGAGGGTGTACTCCGCCTCCTGACCGATGATAGCTGCGATAGGCTCCTAGTGAGGAAAAGCGGCTCAGAAAATGGATGGATGGATGGATGGATGGATGGATGGAGAAAAGACAGTTGTGCTCATATGTTTGATTACCCTGGCAGAATTTGTAAGATGGGTACAATGCTTTTAAGAAAACATGAAGGGCCAGACGAAACACATTTAATTTCATTTTCATGGGATTCAAATGAAACTGTCAAGCATTTCAGAAAAGCATTATCATTAAACAAAACATAACCATAAAGAAATTAATGATGGTTGTTGTTCAGTCATCAGTCGTATTTTAAAAAAAAAACTATATTTCAAACATTTTGCCAAGGTATGTAAACATATGAGTACAACTGTACATATTATGCAGTCATACGTACCCCTGTCATATTGGAATGCAAGTGTAGGCTACAGCTTTTTCATAACCTCTAGGTGGCGGTGGCATATTGAAATGAAAGTGTACAGATTTTTCATAACTTCTAGGTGGCGGCATACATTTATAAAATGTGAAAAGTTTTTTTTCATTTTCTCCTATACCTGTGTGTAATGCGCACTATTGACTTTTGACAATTTTTGCGGGGGGGGGGGGGGGGGGAATTTGCATTATAGACAAGAAATTAAAAGTTTTTAATTTCTCAAATTCAAATTCCTTTATCAATACCATGTTATTTTCAGGAAGCATCAATAAATAAGAAATATGGGCACAACCTCTGAGGCCAGAATAATGAAATCACTTAGAACCTCAGTGAAGTGGGTGTCGGGAGTCAGGTCTGCTGCTAAAATCAAAGGAGTGTAAGTGTTTTCCAATGTTTGAAATCCCGGTGGAGACAAGGCAATGTTCTTTGGCAATTTCTTTTTTTCCCCCCCTTTGCCTGTGTTGCTATTGTCAGCCTTTTGACTTCACTGAGTGGAGAGAAGAAATCGTATTTGGCACTTGGGCAAGCATTTGTGTGTACTTCCTTATGATTGTGTTTTTGTGCTTCACTTTCACAGCACAACAAAAAAAACCTGCAAAACTCCCCTCCAATGAGGCCAGCAGAGTATTTTTTTCAAAGTTGTTGCGCAGTCCCTTGAAATCAAACAGTGGTGTGTTTTTCCTTTGGTATGCATTGTAAGAGCAGAACATACCTTAAGGTGGAGTCCTACAGTACAATACATCCCCAATCTTTATTGTATTGGAAGACAAAGTTTAAAAATCGTTCACACGGTATTCAAAATGTATCTTTGAAACATTTTACAAACCTAACAAATATGTGTAGATATGTGTAGATAGGCAAAGACTAAAAAACACCACATGGGCGCAGTCGGGTTTGTCCTGCCTGGATGCAGCAGCCAATCATATTTCAGCGAGGCGTGTCCTGCCTAGAACTAGAATAGAATTCATCATAATGCCTCTGGGGAATATCAGGTCCGTTAGATACAGAAATACAACACAAAATGGCGAAGGGACTGGGGAATAACTATGGTGGCCCCAGCGCTCCAGATTGTCAATGTTTCAAGAAATTGCTAGGTGTGTTTCATAGATGGAAAGATGTCGAAGTTTCTGTAAAGGTCGAGGTATTTGAGATTTTGAGTCTTATGCACAGTTGGTTGATGTCTGCAAAGCAGAGGACAGGGAAAGTGCTTCAAATGTTCACAGGTGAAGAAAGATGGAGGATTTTTTTAGGCATTAAACTAAGCCCCCCCCTTGACAATTGGCTTTGAAGGTACAAAAATTGTGATCAGTCCCCTACTCTTCTTGTAACGGTTCAATGCACTTGTTTATCAAATTTGTTTAGTTAAATTAATGGTTTAAATTATATATTAAGATTATTATATTTTTATTTTGTTGGTAAAATGACAGTGGCACTGTGGACAACTGGTTAGCACCTCTGCCTCACTGTTCTGAGGACCCGGATTCAAATCTTTGCATGTTCTCCCCCTGCCTGCGTGGATTTTCTCCGGGTGATTGATCCCACCTCTGTAAAAAAAAAAGCGAGAGACAAAAAAAACTATAAACTACAAAAAAAACTATAAACTATAGTACTGAGGAACTGGTGACTAAGTTATTTTTTTAACCAGAACTTGATCAAAAAGAAAAATCTGAATCAGAATCATCTTTATTTGCCAAGTGTATTAAAAACACACAATGAATTTGTCTCCGCTCTAGTACGACAACAGACAGCCATTTAACAGACAAAAACATTTGAGACATGAAAACACAGTACGTAGATGCACTGAGCAATGAAAGGTATTGTGGTAATGCCGATACATTTTTATTTTATTTTTTTGGACAATTGTGCAAATGATGCAGAGTCCCCTGGCAATTTAGAGCAGTTTGAAATGCCTAATGGAGCAATAGTCTGGTACCGTGACCATTGTGCGAATGGCGCAGACTTCAAGTAATTTAAGCAGTTAAAAGTGACTAGTAGTGCGATACTCTGGAACAGTGTCAATGGTGCAAATGGTGCAGATAGTTCTCAAGCACATGAGTGGTCAGTATTGGTCAACAGATATACAAAAGTGCAGAGTGGCGAGACTGCTACAGTGAGTGCACGCATAATGTATAATTGGCCCGACAGAGATGTGACAACAATCCATCTTATTCCTTAATAGTTTATTTGCATCAACAATCACAAATCTCAGTTCGGAAAGTAACAGTGTAAGTGGCCTGAGCTACAGCAGGTGGAGCTCAGCTACGAATGGAAGAGAATATTTGATTGAATTATTTTTAAATCTAAACTACGGTATATAATATAAATCCACTTCCAAAGGGAAACATTTATTGTGCAATGATTACAGCGAATTTTAATACATTGTAGGAACAACTATTTTTTTTTTTCAATTTAGCTAATGGTACACTGTCTTGTCATAAATAGAATATTCTATATTATTGACATCTGGGTCCTGTCAACTTTAATTCTTCAAACTTTAAAAGGATTTTTCAAATCTTAAAAGATTTTTTCTTTTTATCTGTTACACGCCCTACACATAAAGATATAAAAAAAAAATCAAGCATTTAACAGTTTTGGTCATATTGCGTGTGGTGTGCTCCGATAATCTCGAACAGAGGACACCGCAAAGATTCAGTTCCACCGCCGATGTCGAAGTCTTGCGTGATCACAAGTGATCTCACAAAATCGAAGACGAGCGGACACTTCCGGATATGTGCCAATGTTAACCGAATGTTTCCAAGCGGACCGGAAGTAGGACCATTGTCGCCCAAAAAAAAAAGAAAAACACTTCTTGCTGTCTGGGGGACCCACTTTAATACAAAATATGACAACGGGTAGGACATTTTGTTTGTTTTTTGTTTTGTTTTATATTTCGTTTTAATCTTTTATATTTTTCTTTGATTGGCAACATTCTGCTCATCACAATTCACGGCATCGTGACTCTGGAGACGTCGGCTTTCCCCACACACATGAAGACTTTTGGTCTCTTTTTTTTTTGTCCTGTTTGGCTGTTAGGTCAAGCAGAAAGAACGATCTGTATCCCTTTTATGCTGGAACAGTTTTACTGTGTCACAGTGAACTTTTTAAGCTGCCACTGTGGTCTCTTTGTATTCTGATGGCTATTTATTGAGAATTACAGTCGTTCTGTCGAACAGAACAAAGTTTTTAATGGGGAGTGACAGAAAAAAACAAAGGAGAGAGAGTGAAAAGGTTTCTAAATAATATAGGAGAGGAAGAGTTTTGGTCTTATTAGTATAGTATAGTATTGAAAACCATACTGGTCAGCTGAGTCACTATATTGAATAAGAACAAAAGCCAAATAATTAGAATTCAAATGAAATATAATAAAATATTAAATGTATATTGTATGGAATTAAATGTATATGTAGTTTTAGTTCAACTGTATAAATTGTATACAGTTCATGAAGAGGAAAAAGGATTTGTTTATTGTCTCGTTCTATGCCGTAAATTCCGGTCTAGGGACGCTCAGATGTTTTTCAGTAAAATCTCATTAAAAGTTCGAGATATGGTCTTTTTCTCGGGGCTGGTTTAGCAACAGGGCCCGACTCACGGCATGCAGCAAGCCGAATGCTCTGTTTTGCTTCCCCTGCCTGCTTTTTTCCAATGTCCGGATGTGATTCCACATGGACAAGAACAGGCATGACGCATTTAAAACACTTGGCTGAAAAGGCAAAAAAGCATGAACTTTCTAGGATCCGCTTGGCAAATTAATTGCGTCTCGCCATGTTTGGGAAAGTAAACATTGTTTGCCCGTTGTTTTAGTTCATCCCTCTCTAAAGTGCCACAGCTGATTCCATTGCCACAGCACTTCTGAGCTCCTTCTCCCTGATGACCAGAAGAGCAAGCACATTTCCCAAGCATACTGTATGATGGTGCAAGTGTCATGAGAAAAGCCACGGGTGGTGTGCAAATGAAGGTTCAGGATGTACATGGGAATGCTCACTACGTCCGTTGCTATTGCTCCCCAACTGAACCACATCATGCAGCAGGTGACTTCACAAATCCAAAAAGCGAGTAATTTCTTCTCAGACCTGGCTGGATTTGCTTCATTGTTTCAAAATCTCCAATGACAACCAGTGTGCTTGATAGCGTGGTAGCCCACAGACTCCCAAGAGCAAGCACAGTGTTGTGGCGCTGTTTTTGAACACAAAGAAGACCTGCTCCAGTGTGAATGTGATGGTGACATATGCTCCAGACCAAGAAGAAAAGCATATAAAATGCATAAATGGATGAATCTCTCTCCCTCTCTTGTTTACTCTCTTGCTGTTCAATCATCAATCAGCCCTAATATACATGCAGCAGGGCACATCATGTACCTTATCTTCGATGGGCAGATGAAAGCTGATGTTTAATTCAGGACAGTTCAGCACTGCCCTTATAAATTGGAATAATTGAGTAATCCCTCAATGAACGTATCTCTGAATCTATGACCTCAATTACAGTAATGAGATGGGCCTAAAGGTTTGTGAAACTGCTCCAGTGGTTTGGAACAATCAGGGACTCAGGAGAGTTTGATGCTACCACTGTGAGAGAAGCTGGAGGGTTTGGGAGACTACTGGAGGATGACAGTTTCAGCTTCTTTCTTGAAACTGTTCCATCTCATCAATCAATCAATCAAACAAACTTTATTCATAGAGCACTTTTAATACAATAATATGCAACTCAAAGTGCATTACATAGTTAAATTCAGTGCCCTCCGACCACTCATCCGCACAGATACGTACATGTGCACACCCACACACACACACAATTAAAAATACGAAAATAACACAAAGCTCTGCGGCTGGGCACAGAGAAAAACAAGTGGGAAGGGAGAGCAGACAGCTAACTGCGGCCACAGGACAGCGGCATGTTGCTGCAGTGTTGAGCTGTAGGGGGAGCCACAAATGGCGACTGAAGACCCCATGAGGCAGGACCGTGGCCACGGTCAACCACAGCTCCCAGTGGAGTGGGTTCCATCTGAACAAAGACTCAAAGACATTCAAATAAAAACGAGCCTACTTAAAAAACATATCAACCCAACGTTCAATAAAAACCTAAGACTGTGAAAATGGCATACAAGGTTTCGATAAAATAACATAATACTACAACATTAAAAACACTCACAATAAAACAAAAGGGCAAATGAAATAAAACAGTTCTAATGTACGTTAAAAGGTAAATTGAATATTAGTTCAAAGCTAATAGGTGGGTCTTGAGCCTGCTCTTAAAAACAGGAATGTTCTCTGTGGCCCTGAGGTGCTCCAGCAGGCTGTTCCACAGACGGGGGCATAAAACTGGAACGATGCCTCGTTCCAGTTGTCTTGGGCAAGCAACTGATATGTTTTAATTATATTACAGCAGTATTTATATAATTTGTGCCAGAGGAAAATATAATATTGATAGTGATACACCCAGCATATATTGTGAAAAAAAAACAATATTTGATATGCATAGTATGTATGTTAACATGTTAACACATCCATATGCTGAACTGTTATTTATATTTTTGTGTTCATCATTTTTGTGGGCCATGCAAGTGAAAGATTTGCCTTCACAAAGAACTAGTGCTACACTGCTCCGGGTAGCCAAATTTCAGGAGTACCGCAGCCAGTTTCCTGGAGCTGCACTGAACAACACCATCCAGGCTTACCCATTGCTGAACAAGAACAAGCTGAAAATTGAGCTGGCTCTAATCTACAGCAATAATGAGTTGAGGAACTGCAGCCGTGCTATGGCTCTGTACCAGCTTTTCAAGGAGAACAATCTTCAGGACATCTTCTCAGACACGGTGGCTCTGATAAAGATCCTCATCACAGCTGCGATGACCACAGCAGAATCTGAGGGGTGTTTCTCAACACTGAAGAGAATCAAGACCTTCGTCAAGAACACAGTGCCATAGGATCATCTCACTGCACTGGGCATGCTCTCTATTGAGAGGAATCTTGTCAAAAACACCCCAGACGTTAACCAGAGTCATTGGGAAATTTGCCTTTCTCAAGGACAGAAGGGCAAAATCTATGTGCAAAGAATATAACACTGCACAACGCCATCAGACTCTCGAACAAATGACATCACTACCTGTGAACCAGATGTATTTTTTCTTCTTCTGTAATCCTACTCACTTTAATGTTTGTGCAATAATTATGCAACCCACAATACTTGAATAGTCGACCCGAATGCCTGCATGTTTTCACATTATATGGATATTTTATCGCACCAGCTTAACTATTACTACTGCCAAAGTCAAATACACTGTCCTTTTTAAAATGGTCATTGTTTTTAAATTGGTTCTTACTTCTTCTTTATTTATCTTTTGTCATTTGAAATTACCTTTTTATTTTCTTTTGTAAGGAGGGAAGACTAGCAAAGTAAGAATTTCAGTGCTACTGTCGTTTTTACTGCCCAAACGATAAATAAACCTTGAGATTAGATTTTAGCAATGTATATTCCTTGATATTACGCATATATCTCGAGATGACAATGAATAGCACATAGCAATAGCAATAGCACAGAATAGCTGTGTCATCAATTCACGTCACTGACAGTGTGCAAGTATTATGAAAGTTCACTTTCTATGCAAACTAGTTCAAGGTTCAGTTCACCTTTCCAAAAATGAACTAGTTCAGTTCATAATTCAAAATTTTTAACTAAGCTCACCGTTCTAAGAATGAGAATATGTTGCTGATGGGCTATTTCGCTCAAACTACTGGCATTTCATTTCCTCATTGTTGCGACCCACTCAGTCAACTTTAGCAGCAAGCTGCAGCTTTCACCCTACAATCTCAAAAACATGAGGAAAACTTGCTTGGATAGTATTTTTTTTTTAAATGAGGAAATAAAACAAATACACAACTTTTGTCCTTAACGAGAAAGCAAAAAACATGCAAATGAACAATGGTAAAAGGACAATGAAAACTGCATTTCTTGCAGCTCTGGCTGACTACATTAACAAAATATTTTATTTTATTATCTCTTCTTATAATAAAAAACAAAATCCATTCCATATTATGACAGTTTGATTGTACAGTGTTTTAACTCAAGCATTCTGGTAAAATAATAATTTTCCTAGTAATAATATTTTACACAGAACATATTCCCTCTAGTTTACACAGTGTCCTTGAACACACCTTGAGTTGCAATATAACACCAACGACAGCCACGGCCGCACTGAATCGGTTGTTTTTTTTATAGTGAGTTAAGCCGGGTTGTGTCCTGGAAGTACCTTACAAAATGTGGCACTCTTGAATGAAAATGAACTTTGGTTTAAAAAAAAACAACATTCACAGGCTCCGGACTGAGCGCGTTCTCAAAAATGTTCATTAGGCAGAAATGAATTAAGTTCAGATCATGTTCACCCAAAATATGAACTAGTTCATGAGCTGTTGTTTATTGAACTCATTCAGGTACAACACTGATGGTATGCAAACTTCATTCATGTTTTGATTAATTAAGGGACTATTTGAGGTATTTTTGACAAAACAGAAGAGAGGAATACATAAAACTACAATTATATGAGAGTCCCAGGATGCCCATGTCTGGAAACAATGAGTCTCAGTCCTGGAAAAATTAAACCCTGCAATTTATCATCAAGAAATACAGATACGGTAATCTTCTTTATCCGGTATATCACATTTCTTGCTTTGAGGTCCCGCGAGAGTGTAGATTTATATTACGGTTGTAACTCTTTTTTTTTTTTTAAATACTGTTTGCACAATATTTTTGTGTTATCCACTGCTGTTGCTCTATCTCAATATATGCCAAAAGTATTCCGTCACCTGCCTTGACTCCTATACTGTATACGTTTAAGTGACATCCCATTCTAAATCAAAATGGTTTATTATGATATTAGTCTACCCTTTGCAACTGTAACAGCTTCAACTCTTGTGGGAAGTCTTTCAACAAGCTTTCGGAGTTAGTTTATGGGAACTTTTACCCATTCTATATCGGTATTGCAAGGGACCACGCGTACAAGCCCGACATGGAACTCATGCCATCAGATTCTCACGCAAAACACTACCTGCACAGTGTCATGTTTGGTTGTACATTCGTAAGGCTGAGAAGTGCTGGGAGCACACAATTTAGGCCTTAGATGTCGCGAGTTTGATAAATTCTGACTCTCAATGGAAATTGTTCACACCGTCACCGCGCTACGTCTCACTCCCCACACTGTAAAACAAGAGGTGTTTGCTCAACTTAAAATGCAATTAACAATTTACACTGATATTTGTATATTTCTACTTAGCGAGATAAGTCTTGTGGCATATACTAAAAATTAGCTGAACTGAAATACCTTCAAAATGTCCGTGGAAATAGCGAACACCTAATTTTTCTACAGCTTAAGGACACTGGCTAGGGTCTTAAAATCAGGTAGCTGCTCAGTGCCTTTTCAGAAAAAAATAAGAAACAAAAAACAATATTTTTTTTCATACATAAAATGTTTTTATGCTGTATGCACCATAGGGAAATCCTAACAATACCACTTCTGTTATTTAAGCTGTGAATTTCATACACAGCTTACATAATTAATTGTTTTCATGCAAATGTTTTGTTGTTGTTTAAACACTACAGTTCATACACAAATGTCAAAACAAATCATTTTGCAATTTGCATGACTTTTTTGCTGGTGATTTGTTATCATGTTGTAGTGTTGATCAGGTACGCATTTTTTTATTTTTTATTTCAGATACAATTTCCAGCCGCCACTACAAGTACCAAGAGTTTGTAAATTGTGAATGTTATGATCACATACAATCCAGACCAAGGGGAAAAAAAGCATCTAAACTGGATAAATGGATGAATGGGTACGCCTCTCTTGTTTACTCTCTTGCTGTTCAATCATCAATCAGCCCTATTATTCATTCATTTGCAATATGTTTGGGTCGCTCTGACATCATGCAGCAGTGCACATCATGTACCTTATCTTCGATGGGCAGATGAAAGCTGATATTTAATTCAGGACAGTTCAGCACTGCCCTTATGAATTGGAATAATTGAGTAATCCCTTAATGAATGTATCTCTGAATCTATGACCTCAATTACAGTAATGCAATGGGCCTAGAGGTTTGTGAAATTGTAAGCAGATGCTTATGGTTCACTATCCGTTGGCTAAAAAGTAAAAAATGTTGGAACAAATAAAAGCTTAACTTTGGCACACTTACTGTTTATAATCTAAGTGGTTAACCAGACAATGACAGACAAAGAAATGAATGCAGTTTAAAGTGACGAGTAGTTGATTGCATGACGGAAGAAGCTGTTGGAATGTCTGCTAGTTCTAGTTTGCATTGTTTGGTAGCGCCTACCCGAGGGAAGGAGCTGGAAGAGCTGGTGACCAGGATGTGGAGGGTCCAAGAGGATTTTGCATGCCCTTGTCTTAGTTCTAGCAGCATGCAAATCCTCAAGGGTTGGTATGGGGGTACCAACAATCTTTCCAGTAGTTTTGATTGTCCGTTGCAGTCGATTGAGTCCTTTTTGAGGATGAAGTTGATATTAAACTCCCATTTCAGGTCCTGAGAGACTGTAATTCCCAGGAACTTGAAGGTCTCGACGGTTGACACAGGGCAGTTGGACAGTGTGAGGGGCAGCTGTGGCGAAGGATGCCTCCTGAAGTCCACGATCATCTCTACAGTCTTGAGCGTGTTCAGCTCCAGGTTATGTCGGCCACACCGCAGCTCCAGCCGCTCCACTTCCTGTCGCTACACAGACTCGTCACCGTCTTTGATGAGACCGATGACTGTGGTGTCATCTGCAAACGTCAGGAGTTTGACAGCCGGGTGCGTTGAGGAGCAGTTATTTGTGTAGAGAGAGAAGAGCAGCGGAGAGAGGACACAACTTTGGGGTGCCCCGGTGCTGGTGGTGTCCCCCAGCCTCACCTGCTGTGTCCTGCCCATCAGGAAGCAGTAAATCCACTGGCAGATAGCAGGCGAGACACTGAGCTGGAGAAGCTCAGAGCAGAGACGTTTGGGGATGATGGTGTTGAATGCAGAGCTGAAGTCCACGAACAGGATCCTCGGGTCGGTCATCGAGGTGTTCTAGGATGAAGCGCAGTCCCATCTTGACTACATCATCCGCAGACCTGTTTGCTCGGTAGGCAAACTGCAGGACCTCCTGCAGGGGACCTGTGACGCTCTTGAGGTGGCCCAACACGAGACGTTCAAAGGACTTCATGATCACAGGCGACAGGCTTGTAGTCATTCAGACCCAGGATTGGAGGTTTCTTGTGGACTGGGATGATGGTGGTGCGTTTGAAACAGGATGGTACTTCGCACAGTTCCAGAGATCTATTGAAGATCTGTGTGAAGACTGGAGTGAGCTGGTCCGCGCAGACTTTGTGGCAGGATGGGGACACAAGGTCTGGGCCTGCCGCTTTGTCAATCTTTTGTTGTTTGAAGATGCGTTTGAAGATGGTTAACGCAGAAGTCAGATGTGTGATAGTGGTCGGTGGTACAGCTGGTTGGGTGTGGGGTGTGAAAGTGTTTAAAATCTGCAGTAAGTGTTCAAGTCGTCAGCTAGTCTTACTATTGTTCTCATCTTGGGGGGGAGGGGGATCGTCGCTTGTAAGTGGTTCGCGATTGTAATGCATCCCAGACTGATTTAGAGTCGTTAGCCCTAAACTGTTTTTCGAACTTTACTGCATAGTTTCTCTTTGCAATGTTAATTTCTTTAGTCAGCTGGTTTCTAGTGCGATTATACAGGGCCCTGTCCCCACTTCGATTTGCGTCCTCTTTAGTCTGGCGAAGTTGCTTAAGTTTGGCAGTGAACCACAGTTTGTTGTTATTCAATTGTCGAAATGACTTTGTTGGTAGACAAACCTCTTCACAGAAACTGATATAGGATGTGACAGTGTGACAGATATTCATCCAGGCTGCCAGCTGAATAGTATAAAGTAATCCACAGCGAGAGCTTGATTTTATCATCAGTCAACACAAGCTGTTCAATTCTTATTTTGGTCACTGTCTGTTTGGAGTTTGACCACAGAGAATAATTCCTGTTTTCTTCTATGCTTTCTTGTTGGTTGTGTGACAACATGACGGTGAACCAATGCAGGAGTAGCAAATGAACTACATAATTTTGGGTGGTTTTGTTTGGACAGAGATATTTCATCATGTGACTCTATCTTGACAGATAACTATTAAAAAAAAGTGGAAATTATCAGGGGTTTTAAAATTAAATTTTTGCGTGGATTTTAGAGCTTCCAAATCATCACAGATGTCTCATTATCGGCATCAGTCAATATTTTCCAAGGCATTTGATACAATAGCACGGAAATTATGGCACAACAGACATTACAGATAAAGGTACAGCCCTCCAAATTTGATGAAAAGAAAACAAAGTCATTATGAGGCATAATGCAGGAATTCCTGGAATTTGTGTTTTTAAACTGAAAGTACTTGAAAAGTGACATGTCAGGATTGAATGTCTGACTTAAAACTAAGCTTTGTTTCGGAGCAGTGTGCCTAATTACAAATATATATATGAATTTTGTCAATCCATTATTTTTTTACTGAATTATTATTATTAATATTATTATTATGATTACTATTCGACTTTTTGAAGGGAAATCTTCAATGGCCAAGTCAAATCATTCCCACAGACCCCACAGGTGAAGGAGCACAAATCACACAACCATCATTTGAAATGATAAAGGGTATGTGTGTATTTGGGATGTGTCCTTTGCATCCCAGAAGGTTTAACAATGCATAAGATGGGCACAAAGTGAGGTTTATGACTTTGTAGGGCTTTTCACCGGTCTCTAAATTAATCATATAGGTGTACCTTGGCCAGTGTCGAAGGATATTTCTGGCTAAAATGTCATGTGGCAGTTGCTTCAGGGGTATTGCTGCATGCACGGAAAGGTTTGTAATGACTGCGAGCAGTCTCTCTAATCGTGTGACCTTTTTGATGTGTAGGAAGAACACTGAACATTAATTGCCATTAGATCCTGACTGATCGTGTCAGTGTGCAGAAGATATAAATAATCAATGAAGTTTCAGTTCTGCTATACTTCGTGCATACATGTTTATAGTCTTCTCTGTTTAAGCACATAAGTGCTCATCATTTCTGCAGTGGATGAAGCAGTGCTGTTGGTTTATAATGAATGTGTACTTCAAAGCTGAATGAACCCCCTTTTATCTGACAAGTTGAACCAAGGGTCCAAGGTGAAAACAGAAATGCAGACAATCTATGAGAGCTACATGAATCCACCAGATCTCTTTGAGTTAAAGGAGAGGGTGTCCAGTCCAGTTCCTGGCCCGTTCTAGAAAAGTAATTAAACAAAGCCAGCAACAGAACATTAAGCTTATGCTTGCCTGCATTGCACTTCTGGGGCCACTGGTGTATATTTACTACATTTGAGAATAATACAGTTTTGCATTTCCTTTTTCTTTCATTTCTTCAGCTTTTGCAATCTAATAGGCATTTAAATTTATATATTACATTTTTGATGCTTTGGAAGAACACTGTGCATACTAGGGTTTATCACCCTATTATCGAGCAGTGGTTATTTACTTGAATATATTGCTGCAGTTTCAATGAAAAATGTATTACAGCTAAAACTGCAGAGCTGACATTGTCTCTTAAGGGGAAAGGCCCACCATTTACGATTGTGCTGCTGCTAATAGATAATGAAGGAACCCAAAAGGGCTTTAAAAAATGGGATCGTGGAGGTCATGGGCCCCGCAGGAAATGTTGCACTTGCTTCAGACAAATTAAAACTCAAATATACTGAGTTTAACCTTGCAACATATTGCAGTATAATGTACTGCAATGAGTTATTCCATTTATGAGCCATTTTTTTTTGCCAGGACTAAAACCATGAATCATGTCCACTATATTTTATTGGATCAATCTCTAGCCTCTCCAAAAGACCCCAACGGTATTGTTGATCGATCCAGGAGTTGAAATGTCCCAAATTATGGCACATTTCAACTGTGCTTGAGTAATTTTCTTAATTTGCATGACAGATCTGCAAGGAGGAAACTCAGTAGGAGGTTACAACAGATCACCTTCAACCCCAGCTACGCAAATAAGAGCACATTGATATCAACTTGCTCAAAGCCAAAGTGACACACAAACACTCGAGAACTTAGAATGAGAGCACACCGATCTTTCGGGAGGGTTTTACATGGACGTCGCAGCTGAGATCATTCAGTGCAACAAAACTCTAAAATGAGAATGTTTTCCGGATAGACTGCGGCTGGCACCAGCTCTCGCATACGATATTCGCATTAACTGTTTTCATATGGCATTCCCAGTAAATTGGTGGATCAGGGGCATAACAGTGGAGTCATGCTTTATTTGCCCATGCATTTTAGACAGAACTCACCCAAGTGGGACATTGCTTGCCCTGAACATGTGTAGTCACATCAGCACCACAACCACAATTGCTTTCACCACTAAAAAGGCATTGACAATGAGTTGGCCATTGCAGCTGGCAGTATTCCACGTCTGTTCCGCCTTTCGTACGAAACCTTCAGATTACTGGAATGATTTTAACACCCCTCCCCCTACACCCCCTTGGCCGCATATCTGTACCTTGCATTCAGGAAAGCGAGCCAGGACAAAGTTATGAAAATGGCCAGTACGTAGAGGTTGTCATTCCTGTTTCTCGTGTATGTGCAAATCAAAACGGCTCACATTCAACAACACTTGTCTACTGTCATTCTCGTCCTTGATGTTTTTTTGTTGTGTTGTTTCTGCTTTTGTTCCTATCTGCCTCACAAGTCTTTTCCCTTGAAGAAAACACAATTACTGTTTTGCTCCTGGCAGCCTGCTGATGTTTTGCTGACATTTGGACTAGGCAAGACTCCAAACACATGCTAGTACTTTGTGTCACCTATTGCGGAAAGACTTCATCAAAATATTTTGGTTGGAATAACATATTACACTTTTTTTACCTGATGAAAAACATGCATTTAAACAAATGTGGGTGAAAATGTTTATTTTTATTTATTTTTTGTACACTCCCCTCCAAAGGTATTGGAATAGTGTGCCAAAATCATTATTAATATTATTATTTATTTTTGGCATAGACTGAAAACGTGGCGGCACGGTGGCCGACTGGTTAGAGCGTCAGCCTCACAGTTCTGAGGACCCGGGTTTAATCCCCGGCCCCGCCTGTGTGGAGTTTGCATGTTCTCCCCGTGCCTGCGTGGGTTTTCGCCGGGCACTCCGGTTTCCTCCCACATCCCAAAAACATGCATTAATTGGAGACTCTAAATTCCCGTAAGTGTGAACATGAGTGCGGATGGTTGTTTGTTTCTATGTGCCCTGCGATTGGCTGGCAACCAGTTCAGGGTGTACCCCGCCTCCTGCCCGATGACAGCTGGGATAGGCTCCAGCACGCCCGCGATCCGAGTGAGGAGAAGCGGCTCAGAAAATGGATGGATGGATGAAAACATGTGTAATGTGTTCACTCATGCAGGCGTCGTAAATATGACCGGGGTCACCCAACCAATAGGCAATACAGGCAGATACTTCAGGGGGTGCCACAAAATCGGGAGGGGGGGGGGGGGAAATAAACTACTAATATAATATATATATACAGTAATTATATATGTATTATGTAGCTATTACTATTAACTCTTAAAATAAAAAAGCTAACATATTCAAAAAGTAAGCAATGCAATTGATAAAACCACAAACAATAATACCAAATAAGCAGAGGTGGGGGACATTTGACTTTGACATGGTATTTGTGAGATTCTACTTGACTTTGACCTGAACTACAAACCCCAATTCCAGTGAAGTTGGCATGTTGTGTAAAATGTAAATAAAAACCGAATACAATGATTTGCAAATCCTTTTCAACATATATACTCACACACTCCCATACCATCACATATGCTGGCTTTTCAGCTTTGCGCTGATAGCAATCCGGACAGTCCTTTCCTCTTTAGCCTGGAGGACACGAGGTCCATGATTTCCAAAAATCATTTGAAATGGTGGCCCCATCAGACCACAGCACATCTGTCTTTATTTACATTTTAAACAATGTGCCAACTTAAACACAACCAATATAACCAAGTTTGTATTCTGCTATAACGCTTGCTGGAAACGAGCGACTCGTAAAGGTAACAACCGCGAAATAAGTTTCAATTGAGAATTCTTTTGAACACATCTACGTTGCCACTTAGATAAACACAAGAAAAGCATTGCGAACATTTACTGCACCATTTTTAGCATTTTTATGTGGTCAAATTTGTGTGATTTGGTCACTTCATGAAAACGCTGGACACACTTTGTTGTGTCCAGTCGTGCACATTTCGGAAAGGTTTAATTTCGCAGGTGCATTACACGTGGGACGATTGGTGATGACTGCACCCTACTCTCAAACCAACTGTTACTCATGTAGTATTTTGTTTTTCTCTTTTAATATGTTTTACATATTTTATACGACTGTAGTGTCACATGTTGGTCAAAGAATAAGAGGCAGCTTACTGTTTGAAAGAGTTTGTTTGAATGACACTTGGAGTAACTTATTTTATTCAGCACACCAAATGCAGTTTTTGCTGGCAAGCAAACTAAAAATATAATCTTGGGAGAGAGAAAAAACATTGTTTCTGTATACACAAAAGAGGCACAAATAATTTACTAACTGTGAGTTAGCTGCACGGTCCCGAGCCTACTAACCATGTACCATTTCCAACAATCTCTTTAAAGTATCCAACCGACTTGTTTCTTCTGTGTCGGTTAAATAGTGAAGGTAAGCAGCCATTTCCATCATTCTCCAATGAATGAAGTCTGTCTGACCAAAGCTTTCACTGGCTGAAATCCTCCCTGGTGCCAAGAAGCTGCATAAAAGGTGGCCTTTATTTATTAGTTGTTGTTTTTTTGCAACACGACATTACTCTTCTCTTTCATTTAGACCTGATTGATTTCATTACGTCAAAGACAGCCTGTAATGGATCAGCAGCCATTATGCACTCAATACACTAATGTAAAATAATTCATCACCAAAAGGCCTTCAAGTGTACGAGTATGGTGCTCGAGGGGGCTGCAACAGATGTTAAATCTGGTGATAGAGATTGTAAGGTCAGTAAAACACCTGAGCTTTGAGAAGATTGTTTTTTTTTAGAATACATTTAAAGCATCAACATGGCAGTACCTTAAACTTTTCGCGTGTAATGACATGTAATATTACTTTGTTCGAGGTCATCACAGCATGTACTGCATATTTATAAACAAGAGTATCACTCGAAGAAGACGAGTACGTTACATGTTGCTGATATGCAAATGCATGGGGAGATGAGGATATCACTTATTAATATGAACAAAAAGCCAATTAGTTTACTAAAACCTTAATGAGCAACAAATCAGGATACTTAATCACTTGCTTATGAATAATTCCCTAACAAATCTGCATTAACAAAAACTAATACATTTCATACAGAACAAACAGGATATTAATGGATCACCAATAATTGGTTTATGAATGTTTCTCATTTGATCATTATAAAGCACTTTTTTTATTAGTTGCTTTTATCAAAGCTGAAATAGCAACTGACAATACTGAGTAGGCGTACTATTCCAGTCATCCATTAACAAGTAGAAAACTGTTGTTGAAGAGCCACTGATTTGTGGAGTAAAAAATGTCTAATAAAAAAACAAAGGTCCATATGACCCCAGCTGGGATCCTATATCATTCTTTACTACATTAAAGCAATGATACGTAGTACGTTTATCTTACTCACTTACAAGTTTCAAAAGGTTACTTCTGGCACAGTGCTCACCTTACTGTTCACGTCTTTGTGCAGTGAAGCAAATAATCAGTATCATTGTGCTTGGAAAGACACAAAATGAGCAATTTAGCGAGCAGGTAGGTTATCATAAATAAATGAATACATTGTTCCAGTTTTGTGCTTCTAGGCAGCCAGTTCAGCGTTATAGGAAACTGATGACTGATGCTGACTGATGATGAAAGCTTCTGCAATGCTGACTTTTCAGAGAAATGTCTTCACTGTGGCATGGATTTATCCTTCTGTCACTTTAGAATTTCAATGAAATATATAAAAACAATAACAATTTAATATGACTCCCAACTGTACTTATTCATTGGACTACACCAGAAATGGTCAAATAGCTAACATCGCAATATGTTGCCATTATAAAAATGATTCATTATACACTGGAGCAAAAACTAAAACACTGCATTTCTACATCCAATGTGCAGCAGTAAATAAATACAGCATAAAAATATGAATGGCCAACAGTTATGGGGTGTCAACACTGCCTTGAATTCCGACCCAATCACAGATATTGTAAAAAAAAATTTAAAAAATTAAAAAATCATACGATCTTTATGTTTGGACTATAAGGCTCATCATCACAGACCTGCAAGCTGACCAAGGTAATTGAAACCCATAACATCAAATTGTAATCTAATCGTATTTGTTCGAACCATAGACAACAGAGAAAAAGAATAAAATCAATATGGCAACTTGTACCTTTTCCTCTCTTTGTAAAAACTGTTCTTTCTTTTTTGTAATAAAAACCCACAAAGACAAGATTGCTTCCGCACTTAATCTGTCAGAAAAAGATTTGGAACGTTTAGATCAAACTGTCAAATGTCTGGAAATGGGGTCGACTGTTAGATTTAGATGCGAACAGGGACAGAAGCTTTGAAAAGAAAATGTATTCATCAAACACCTTTTATCAATTAAAAATGTAACACCACGTGATTTACAGCAATTAAAATGTGCACCTTTCTCTAGCGAAGCAAACTTCAGCTAGATTACAAGAATGTAAGCCTTTTGCTTATCTGTCGGCGCATGACTAATTTTTTGTTTAACTCTGTCTGTCAAAGAACAGATTTTTCACATTTATACGTGCTTTGCATTGCGTCCTTCTTCCGAATGGAACTTCATGTGTAATGTTCATGTTCTTTTCCGCTTCCTTGACCAAGTCAAATCCCACCGTTTGCGCTACTAGCAAATATAGGGTTAATTAGGAAGTATCCGCAGATTCAATTGAACCTAAACTGCCCATCCACCAACACTGCCAGCATTCACTTCGCACAAATGCTGTTGACGATATTTGGCCAGTATTGAAGTCGATACCCATTGGGCCAAATTCCATCCGGTATTAACCGCTTTTTGGTTGTCGAGAAAGTTTTTTTTCTTTGTTTTTTTTTTTGTATTTTGCTAAAGTGAGCATGGGTAGGATGATGTGTCACTTTATTTAAACTAGTGTGGGGGGTGATGTCTGGAGTCATTTTTTGTTTTATTGGTTTTGGTTCGGTCTGGAGTTAGTTTTTTTCCTGTTTTGTTGGTTTTGTTTTTGTTTTATTTTTGTTTGTTATGCTCTGGAGTGGAAACACGTTAGAGCGTCTGCCTCACAGTTCTGAGGACTGGGGTTCAAATCCCAGCCCCGCCTGTGTGGAGTTTGCATGTTCTTCCAATACCTGCATGGGTTTTTTCTGGGCACTCCAGTTTCCTCCCACAGCCTAAAAAACATGCGTGGTAGGTTAATTGAAGACTCTAAATTTCCCGTTGGTGTGAATGTGTGTGCGAATGGTTGTTTATTTATATGTGCTCTGCGATTGGCTGGCAACCAGTTCACAACAGTGAAGTCTCAAACAATTTTACATTTACAAATCTTAACTTTACCATTTTAAAAGTTATGTCGGTTCAAAACCTTTGTTTTGGTTCATAATGGCATTTCACATATTATCTGCACTTTTAATACGAGCTCCCAGTGGGAACTTCCCACCTAACAACCTTTGTACATCCTCACTTAAACAGCTAGCAGTTTGGCATTTTGTGACATTTGTAGTGACGATGGCCCGGTTGTCATGGCAACCTCAGGAACTGATAAACTGTTGTATTCCTGCCTCCTGAACTTCAACCATCCAGATTGGTTTTACAAGACACAGGAAACCTGGTTTATATCATCTGACCCCATAAAACTGGTTGCACAGCATTGGGGTGGGGGGGTTTGGGGTGACTGTTAGAAGTCACGTTAGAGACAGTGCCTGTGGACATTGAAATCCCACGTTTGTAACAAACAAACCTCCAGGAATATTTTAAATGTATGCCTTGATGTCTGTGTCATTAATGTGTTCGTTTACAGGTTCGGCTACGAGACTTTGAGGACTGTCCTCTTGATTTGAAGGCAAACAGTACAAAATGACTGTGATTGGCTGGCAACCAGTTCAGGGTGTACCCCACCTCCTGGCCGAAGATAGGCTGGGATCGGCTCCAGCACGCCCGCGACCCTTGTGAGGATAAGTGTCTTGGGAAAGACGAATGGATGGAAAGTACAAAATAATGTTGTATTGAACAATTCGTTGATGTGCCAAAAATTTAAGACAATCATTCTATATGCTTGATCTACTGTATGAGTAAGAGTACAAAGTTGGGGTATTTTCGATGAATATGTGATTTTTAAACCCATTTTCGTTATGGGCCGAATTGTAGGCTAAATTTGAGCCGATGGGCATGTTCTTCACTTCCCCTGTCCCTTTGACACGCCCCCTGGGTATTGAACCCTTAACATCCGCCTTCGCACTCTCTCACACAACAAGTTCAAACAGCAAGAAAGCTTATGATCACACCCCAACGGGACAACAACTTTATTTTTGCATATTTTTGTTGTTGTTACTTTTGTGCATCTTCCTCTTCAACTAAACCTGCCTCCTTTCCTCCTGAGATGCTCGGAGACAGACCATACCCGGGGCCAACTGATCTATGGTCGTGAGTAGAGCATGGCAGTCATTGCCAGAATGTACAAAATTGGTGCCTAATAATTTTGGGGTAAAATACCAGCTTCACACAAGTTCCAACATTGCACCAGCTCAACACGCTGTAACCTATTCACACACGTTTAGTCCAGCCACACACGATGTCCTATTTTTCTTTATGTACCATAATTTCTCATGTATAATGTGCAGCCATGTATAATACGCAACCCCAAAGTTGACCTCAAAATTCTGGAAAACCCTGCAACCTCTGTATAATACATTTTTTACAATGCATGATTTTGCTTCTACCCATATGATCAAAACATGAAGCATTATCTGTATTTTGTTAGTTTTTTTCAAATAATTATTCTGAAGTTAAGCACTTTATTTGAACATACTTTCTTTATACTACTACTAATACTTTATTTTTATTTACTTGCTCTTATTTTGAAATTCACAGCCCTACTTTTATTTAGAAAATGAGAAAACACAGTTGTGCTCATATATTGGATTACCCAGGCAGAATTTGTAAGATGTGTACAATTCTTTAAAGAAAACATGAAGGACCAGGCGAAACACAATTCTATTTCAATGGGATTCAAATTAAACTGTCAATCATATCAGAAAAGCATGTGGTCCCTGTACGAGCAGTGTCAGAGTTTTGTCCTCATTGCCAGCTGGGCCGTTGAGGGGGTCTGGTTTGGCAACGTCAGTTACCTCGCTTTTTGTTTGACAATCGTGTCATGTTGTTTGTGGTTCAATAAAATAATATGATGCCTCAAAATGTTGTTTCCCGATAAGAACACCAGGGGTTGCAATATTTCCGTTGCAGCGAGTCACCAGGTGTGCGAAGGTGAGTCCCCAACTGGAATTTATTCACAATTATCCAGTTCAGTCGCATTCGGTCGCATGTAACACTGCTTATTTTTTACCAAATCCCAAGATTAAAAGTTATTCAAGTTATCATTAAAAAAATGGAATTTAGGAATATTAAAGGAAAGGTTCCTAACCTAATTATGTTAGCTCATCTGAAAGATCTGTAACTGCATTAAGTCCCTGTACATCCAAGATTAATAACTGCAATCTAAATTTAACTTCATCAGATATAATGCAACTGTAGTGCAACTTCAAGCAAAACAGCCTTAAAGTTGATGCACAGAAGCCAGTAAGAGGAAGCTGACCATAACAGTTTTAAATGAAGTGATGAATGATTCAAGACAGCACTGCCTATGAATTAGCTAATGGTTGAAGTTGATGAAAATATAGAACCCGCTCTGTAATTTCTGTGTAATCTTCTGTTGTCTCTTCATTAGAGGAATGTTTTTTTTTTGTTTCTTTTTTTTTGACGTGATCGTTCATCAACATCAAAACACAAAGTGCCAAGGACAGTAAGCACTTTGGTATTTAATTGGGATGCTGTGATGTGTCTGGTTGTTAAGTGGAACACCACCTGCAGAGGTAACAGAGCTGAATGACTCAGCAAACTTCACATATCTTATATACCTCAGTGGGTATTTCACAAAACTGCATTCTTCTTTTGTCCCCTCAGTGCACATTAACTGTAATAGAAATCCCAATTGAAGCACTCTTGTGTGGTAATTGCTTCTTCAACCGGCTTCTCTCTGTGCTCATGGATTCAAAATGGTTTAATGAAGTTCCCCCAAGTATCACTTGTTAAACTGCTAAAATCACCCTGAGAGGGTGCAGATAGAGAGTACCATTGTTTTTTGTCAGTAAAAATAATTTCACATTTTCCTTTGCATCACATTACACAGCTAAGTGACTATAAATTGAGGATGAATTGACAGAGGTACAGTACAGTATATAGACAAATGTATTTGGTCATGTAGTCACTATACTACTTGGCAGTGATAATGGAAGAACATTATACAATGGAACCTCAGTTCATGAACCTATTTTGTGTTGTGCCTCCGTTCGCGAACCGGAATATTCCCGACTGGGGTAATGTTTCTCAATGAAATGAATGGAAATACTATTATTAATCCGTTCCAGCCCCAGAACTGAGTTACATTTACCTTATTTTCATCGGTTGTGTGGTCAGTGGTGTGACGAGCCTTCTCCTCTGGGCTAAACTGGTCGGTAACCTCCTTCAGATGACATCGTCTGCGCAAGATGTATCCACCTGTGTGCTTCTACCTCCGCTCTTGTAGGTCACCCTATGTTCCTACCTCTTCTGGAAATAAGTGTTCACTACAGCCATTTGCATCTTTTTTGCAAAGTCTACCAACCATCTGTCTCTCCAAGTTCTTTTACTGGATGCCGTACTTACCCATCACTTCTTCATCACCCCTATTTCCTTCACCAATCTGCACCAATTACGACTCTCTTTGTCTGGGATGCTCAGATCTACTTCGGCTAGCTCCTTCCAGAATTTCTCTGTCACCTCTTGGTCACATCCTACCTGTGGGACCACTAATCACATTATACATAACACCCTCAATTTCAAGTTTCAGCGATGTGATACTCTTTTCACCTCCAAGACATTCTTAGCCAACTCTTCTTTTAAAATAACCCCGATTCGATTTCTCTTCCCATCTATACCATGGTAACATAATTTAAACCATGCCCCTAAACTTCTAGCCTTACTGCTTTTCCACCTGGTCTCTCGGACACACAATATATCAACCTCGAGTCAGTATGGTGTATCAGGGCTCTGTTTACATCATGTCCCAAAAACCCTCATTCTCTAGGACAGAGTATGATGGTCTTAAGTTTTAAACAATGAACCGGGTTATTGAGGCTTTTATTACCTTTGCTCTCGCCCAGTTGTGGCTGAGTTTTGGCAGGCAGAAGTCTGCCCAGAAGTCCATGTCTTTGTGCTAGCTGAGTGTACAGGCTCCCTCCTCTCCTGTTTCCCCATGCCGTCTCACAGAGTGTGAAGATTTGACGTACTACCGGTGTACTTTAGCGCAGTTTTACAGTCATTGCATATAGTGTGGCTTTTATCCAATATTCCATTATTCATATAAAACCCAATTTTTTTTCCACAGCGTTTTGAATCCTTTCCGAGTCTGCTATTCCTCCGTGCATTTACCATACAAGTATGAAAAGTGTAGAAAAATATGGAATTTGAGTTCAGAAAATTCCTGGTCTGGAAAAGTATGGAAAATGGAAAATATTGCATGGAAAAATAATCATGTTTCCAAGACTGTTACAAAAGCTTTATTTTCTAAAAGAAAAAATAATGAATATCTAAACAAATCTGTTTTTTTTAAGGTGCTTGGAAGGACAGCTACTTTTGAGGTGCTTGGAAGGACAGCTACAATGTTTGAGTGAGAGCCCAAAACAGGGTTTCCCACATGTAGACCAAAATCTATTCGCGGTGGCCAAAATTGAATTGTGGCATCCCGCCACAAACAGATTTTGGCTTTTGCTGCGGTGAGATTGTGCCACTATGTGCTCCTTCTGTGGATCTGCTAATGAGCCATACCACCGATTTCCTTTCTGATACAATACTGAAAATACAGTCCCTCAAAGGACTGAATTATCAAAAGTATCAACATTCCAGTTTGCGAATCAATCTTCTGGTATCAGAGGTATCAACATTTCAGACAGTGTCGATCGCCAGTGACACTGCTCCAGCCACCATAATGGCCGTCTTGTCACAGCACACTCAGCGCGCTTTCTGTTGAATTTGTGTGTGTTTTCGTTTGGAAACGCCACTCCATGTTGGGAAAAGCCTATTTACAATCCTGAGGATATTCTGACTTTAGGATTACGCTGCAAAAAGACTATTACAGAAAGCGAAACAAAGCTCCAGCGCCGAGCACTGCGATTCACCCGCAACTTAACTCCGTTAACTCCTTTCTCCACAATTATACAGTTTAAAAGTTGTGTAAATGATCTTGGTGAAACAAATAAGGATATATATGCAACAGTAAAGTGTCATGACCAGCATAAACATAAGAGTGTATTCACACCTGCCACATTTGGTCCGCTTTAAATGAACCACAGGTGGTTTCCTCCTTGATCCGGACCTTTTCTGCAGATGTGAATACACACATGCGAATCCTGGTGCGCACCAAACAACCGCTCCGAGACTTCTTTTTTTAGGTGGAACTTGTTGCGGTTCGTTTGTGGTATGTTTGTGTTGTGACTCCAAACTCCATACCTACCACAGATTAGGTATGAAAAGATACCTACCGCAGATTAGGTATGAAAGATATCTCACCGACAGGCACATTGACATTGACACACACATCCCTTGTTTGCCGTTGTCAACGTTAATCACACTACACAAAGCAATGTTTACCGAAGCTTCAGACCATGATTCAACAGAATGCGGCATGTTTACGGACATTAGTGCTAGTACTAGCTTGCTAGCTACATAATGTTATGTAGCTGGCTGCTTGCGAGCCCTATTATTAAGTGTGTGAACATACAGCACCTCAAGCTCTCCTTGAATGAACATCCCAAAACGTTCTCTCTCGAAATTCCGGTGACGACCCCATGTTTTTTTTTGCCTCTATTCTTCTTTTTTTTAACCAACGTAATACATCGGCGCGATCTTTGGTGTTGTTGTCGCCACGATAACAGTTGTAGCAGAACTGCAAATCTTTCATTGAATGAGCTGCTCTTTGTTTTGTTAGTGAGGCTTGCCTGTATTGAACAGTTTTAACTGGAGGCTTAACACCGGGACATGCAGACGCTGCATGTCCGGTTACTCCATACTTTATTTTTGGAACTTTAATGAGGGTGCAAATTTGTTGTACAGAAAAGCTGTGCGCATTTCCAGGTGTGTGCTTTGTCCCGCCCTTTGTCATTTTTGTCCAATGGGAGCAACGATCGTCACACGCGTTGCTTTGTTTACAAATTGTAGTTCGCTTGCACAGACGTATGCAAAACATGGGTTTCAGCTGTCGCATTCCTTGTGTCAAGCCAATCTTGAACAAGAGAAGCGTCTCGTCTGGCCAAAAAAAAAAAAAAAAGGACTGGACTGCTACTGTGTGGTCCAAAGTTATGTTCTCTGATGAAAGTCAATTTTGCATATCCTTTGGAAGTCAAGGTTATTAGTATTCAGTTATAATCATCAAAACGAACAAAAATAAACATTTGTAATATATCAGTCTGTATGTAATGAATGAATATAATATACAAGTTTCATTTTTGGAATGGAATTACTGAAATAAATCAACTTTTTTATAATATTCCAATTATATGAGCAGTACCTGTAGTTCCAAATGAATGCGCAGCACCCTTAGCCGATTATACGAGCAAACATGGCAACCTGACACAGTCAGATTTTCTCGTAAGTAAATGTGAAGTATTTTGAGGAATTTAAAACAATAATGAGAGATTTAATCATTTCCTTGATTTGGTGATTACAAAACATTTACCGACAGGGATGCTCCTGAGAAATTGTGGGGAAAATGAAGAGACACAAGCGACACAAAGAGTTAGCTCTGTAAGATAGAAATCAACTCACAGATGAGAAGGAGGAAGTCAACATGAATGAAACAACAAAATAGACAATTAAAATGCAGAGACCCTCCTTGGCACAAAAACTGACAAATACAAAGTAAACACTTCAATGTTGGTTTTAAATGATGCCCTGCGACACTTATAAGCCGCCGTCCAGAGAGTACAGTGTTGCCAGCCTGAGTGCTTGCATCAACCGTCACATAGAAATATACAGAATATACTGTATGCGTAATAATCAAAACTGATTTTATCGTCATGCCTGTGGTTGTGATTTAACATTGTCAAAATAGAAAATCTATTTTACTGGAGCAGTGAACAGCGTTTACATTCCTTTAGAAGTTATAGGATTTGAATGACACTTCGTCGTCAAGCCCTCAGGCGTTGCAAGGGAAAAGAAATTGTTACAGTCAAACGTTTTGCATTTTGACAACAAAACATATGAAATTAGTCATTGGTAGTTTCATTAATTCTTTTCGTTGGCCAAGTGACAATGTTATAAGAGGGTTAATGCCCTTCGAGCTGTACAATTATCAGGGATGAATTGACTTTGCAGAGGCAACTGTCCTCCGCTGCATGTCTGTTCACACCTCCATGTCATACAATAAGCTCTATTTTTGTACACCACATCAGGCATTAACCCTGATGTATACGCATCTGATCTTGTATGATCGTTGTCGCTGACATACTGTAACTCATAAGGGGTGGATGTAAATTCTCTGACGACTGGCTCATACATAATAAAAAATAATGACTGGTTGGCGAAGGATCCTTTATTATCACCGCTCCCCCTTTAATCTTCTGGAAAATACCAATTTAACGCATATAGGAAATCTGAATGATACACATCTATTTACTCAAATGTCACACATTATTTGAACTTTTTACAGAAGAGTCCGGAAAAAATGTGGAATTTTGAAATCTCAAACCACGTCAAGTCTCAATCCTTCTCAGCAGTGTGATTGTAATCGATTAATTAGTCTGTGTACCTATGCACTCACATCTTTGAAATCAAAAACAGTTTTCCGATTCAAATCGTTTTTTGTTACATCCCTACAGTGGCCACTATATTCGCAGGCTACCCAACATGCTCTGGGGTGCCAATGGTGCACATATTGACATTCATGCCAGCACTGTGCAGGCCAGTCAAGTTCATCCATGTCTTTATGTCCCTTTTTTGTGCACTGAAAGAGGAAGAGGCCAGTTCCAAACTGATAACATGAAGTTGGGAGGATTATTTGTCCAAAATCTCTTGGTATGCTGAAGCATTCAGAGTTCCTTTCACTAGAACTAAGGGGCCAAGCCCAGCTCCTGAAAAACAACACCACACCATAATACCCCCTCCTTCAAACTTTACACTTGGCACAATGCAGTCAGACAAGGAAGTTCTCCCAGCAACCACGAAACCCAGACTCATCCTTCAAATTACCAGATGGAGAAGCGCTATTCGTCACTCCAGAGAACGTGTCTAGACTGCTCTCGAGTCCAGTGGCGGCGTGCTTTACTCCACTGCATCCAACACTTTGCATTGCACTTGGTAATGGATGGCTTGGATGCAGCTGCTCAGCCATGGAAGCCCGTTTCATGAAGCTCTCTGTGCACTGCTCTCGAGCTAAGATGAAGGCCGCATGAAGTTTGGAGGTCTGTAGCGACTGACTCGACAGAAAGTTGGCGAACTCTTCATACTATGCCACTCAACGACAGCTGTGTATTTGGCCTACCACTTCATGGTTGAGTTGCTGTCATTCCCAAATGCTTCCACTTTCTTATAATACAGCTGACAGTCAACTGTGGAATATTTAGGAACGAGTAATTTTCACGACTGGACGTGTTGTACAGGTGGCATCCTATCACAGCTCCATGTTGAAATTCACTGAGCTCCAGAGAGCGACCCATTCTTTCACAAATGTTTGTAAAAACAATCTGCATGCCTAGGTGCTTAATTTTATCCACATGTGGCCATGGAAGTGATTGGACTGACTCCGATTATTTGAATGGGTGAATGAATAGCTTTGGCAATATAATGTAAGACGTCACCATGCGAGACTCTTTGCACTGCTTTTAAATGGTATGCACTAAGCCACTTCGAATGGAAAGAATGGAAGTCGGCTGTGGCGACGCCCACACTAGTGCCGACGTTCCATTTTAAATGCGCTCGTGGACACCGGTCCACCAAATCACCAAAACCAGGTCTAGCCCGCCTTCTCGCAAAGTGGGCATACCGGTACAAGAGCTCTGTGGACATGTGGGGTTGATCAGACGTATTTCATTCATAAATATGTGAACAGCGGACTTCAAACCCTCTGAATCGGTGTAGAAAGCAGTTCATTGAACACATCGTCATTATTATCATCATTATGAGCCCCTTTTTATTTCTTTAAATCAACCCACTGGCCAGCATGTAGCTATGGGTGGGTGGAGGGTGAGGGGGGCACATGTCGAACGACTGTACATGGGTGCGGGTATAGAGTCATGAGGTCCGCGAACATCTTTAAATTGCCTGTGGTTATCAGCAGCTCATCCTGTATTTAATCACATTCTTTTTTTGTCACACCAGCCAAGTGACAATGCTCCAGTCTGCACAGATCGCCCTCACAATACATGCAAGACTGTTACTGTGTTAACCGAGGTAACGTTTCTTCCAAAATTTTATGTGTAAAACAAATTAAGTAATCCAGTTACTTCATAAACTGCGGGTTATCCTTCGATTAATACAACGGACACGGGATTTCTTTTTCTGGACTTGATACATTTTCATTGTTGTGTCTCGCCCTCCCACCGCGCCACTCACCACGCGGGGGGAGTTAACTGTTTATTTACTATAACCACGGCGGCACACATTATAACCATTCATGGACATTCCTTTTCTGCATGGAGAGGGCGAGACTGTTGATAAGGCTTGTCCGTTTTCATTGCGATGGTGTGTTTCTTGTTCTTGCATTGGTTTCTGTGATGGTCTGTTTCTGGTTTTTGCATTGCAAATCTCAGTACATGAACCTGAAAACAAACAAGGTTACCCTCAGTGCAAAGTCAGTGGAGCTTAATCAGGAGGTAAATAATTTAGCAAAGCAATCAGATCCTTTTATTTTGTGTAAAGGGTGTCATTGAACAACTCATTTGAGAATAATTGATTTACTCTATGGTAATTGCTAAGCAAGCAAAGCAGTAATAATGATGATTTAAGTGTTACAAAAAGCAGTCCTGCAAAAGGAAAATATTTTTTCAAAAGAGCCAACAACTTGTTTGTCTCGTTAAAGGTCTCGTCGAACAATCCTAGGTGAGTAACAAGGCCAAAAGATAATTCTTCTTCCGGCCTGGATGAAGTAGGGCGTGTGGTACATGGAGGCAGCAGCCAATCATATTGCAGCAGGGCGTATAACACGCCACATACATACAATACTGATCTTATAACTACTCCTTCACATGAATGTTACATGTACAGTATTTTGTTATGAACCAAACATTCCCTAGGTAGGTACATAATGTCATTGGAAACAGAAAATTACTTGATGAGAGTAAATGAGATTTATCTTCCTGGCAAAAGGTCAGTGTTTACCAAACAAGGCAACACACACAAAAATTTTATCTGTACAGATAAGGTAAATACCAATAGCATGTTAATAGAGTAGTAGCACTATTTGTGATCAGCTGTGATATTTAATATTGTCTGCATAACTAATGCAGTAGATGTACTGGTATACACTTTTTCAGGTGAAACATTTAATTCCCTGAGTTTTCAATATTGGACTGGAAGCACTACTCGAAGCAGAATTACAATGGAGATGTGCAGCATTTTTAATGTATAACACAAACGTAGAAAATTATACAGGAAAATCAATGGTCGAGCATATTGAGTCGCAATAACAAGTGTGTGCGCTCAATAAAAACAAAGACGAAAAGTTTACAAAGCACTGTGCCGTCCCTGATAATAAAAAGAAAGAGTGCTGTGCTGACAGGGCAGAGAGTGAAATTACAATGTTCATTAAGCATTCGCTAAATCCTCACTCAGCGGGGAGCAACATCAGTCTTGCTGGTTAATACTACTGTACATCACACACACATACACTTTCGCGCATCAACACACAAGGAGACGCAAGAAGCACGCGATGCATTTTCAGACAAAACTATGAAATATATAGAATAAGGACAAGCTGACAAGAGTAAAAAAAGACATGGCAAACTAAGACTTTATGACAAATTAGTTCTAAAATATGCAAATTGAAATAGAAACAAAAATTATAATTTTTTTTAGGAAGCCTCTTTTATTTGAAAATTAGCATTTAAATATTGACTTTGCTGGATGTTTGCTAAGCTCGTTAAGACTCTTTGCTAGGCTCTGTCTACTCTGTATTCCCCATAGCATATGCCATGGATCTGGAATTTGCCCGTTTGTTGCCTGATTGACTGCCGGTATTATTGTTTGAATAAACTTTGTTCCATTGTATAATATCTGCTCTGTCATAGCTGCGCTATGGGTACAAATCTTGTTTCACTGAGCCAGTAAGAGTCCAATGTCAAACTTTCCCCTCGATGTTTCCAAAAAGTGCACACCTTTTGAGATTATTGCTTATTTCTGCCCTGATCCCATTATGCCGTATATTGCACAGTAGTAAGTAAATCCACTTTTACGTGATAGGATACATTTTATGCAAAATACTGTACATTAAAGGGGACCTATTTTGCCACACCAACTTTTTCTAGTATTTGAGATGTAATATTGTCTCTGTGGTGATTCAGTAAACATGTGAAATATGAATTAAAATCGTCCACGCATTCCTGAGTTCCAGACTTTCTTTTTCTGCCAAAAGGCCTTAAATCAGGTCACTCGAAATTCTCGAGCTTATCTATGTCACTAGCGAAGATCACCGCCTACCTCTCCACTCCCGAGCCAGCGCTGTCAACATAACAAACGTGTGCTCTCACAAGTGAGACTTCTCCAAGGAGGCAACCAATCAGAGGAAAGGGTGCGGTCCTAGCCAAATATGGAAAAAGATGATATAAAACTGGGTCAAACAGAAGTAGCTGTCAGAGGGGCCCTTTCTGGACACGAGTATGACAAAACCAAGGTGTTTTTTTAAAATGAAATAGAAACTTTTATACTAAATCCATGTTAGAGAGTCACTCAATGGAGGTCTAAATAGCCAAAATACAGGACCTTTAACTTCCACAATTTGATTTTAAATGACGCAAAATAGCTGCCGGTAATCCATAATATTATTTTATCAGTTGTTTTTTTCATCATTGATAGCTGGTATTATTACTAATGAAGGTGTGATTCATTCAGTTCAAGACAATCAGTTTGCTCGTTGAAAAAGACAGTACTTTGAAAAATCGCGTTACCACTGTTTGGCAGTGCCCCTTTAGAGGGGGTAGCTGTGAACTATAGCTAGCAAGGTAACACTATATAAAGCTCACAATGTTATCATGACATGGCATTGTTTTTTTTCATTATTATATAATTGGCCAATTTACCCTGCACCTGCACGCATCAATTTGAGGAAATTTGATGAAATTTAACATTTAGTGTTGATCATTAGCTCAAAACACATGCTTAATATTCAAGGTTGGTTTATCAAAACAGTCATGACAAGTGCCTCTTGTCTTGAGACTTTGCTCATCCTTCATACAACTTGAACGGGGCAGTGCAGTAGTATGTATTTGATGGACAGTTCTGTAAGCCAGTGCGTATATCCGTTAAAACTGATGTCATGAATAATGCTCTAATTGCTCATTTAGAGTAGTTACAATTATGGCATTTTAGCTGTGGTATTCTTTAGCGGAGAATATCTGCGCTATCAGATTTTTATTTCACCTACAACTCCGAGGAGTGGCTTCAAATCTGCTGCCGGCGGCCAAGCATTGAAAGAGAAGCTTTTGAAATTTCTTGAAAGCGCAGGGTTCCCAATATTACAACAATTCCATTCATCGCCATGGCGCAATGGTGAGTTATATAAGTAAGCATTTATTTTTACATCTTTTTACGCCTGTCCGTCACAATATGTCTATGTTGAAGTGACTCCATAGCGCAGAAAAAACACAAACACCTCATTGAGGCCTATTGATTCATCAAGACTGCACTGTACTATGCTGTACATAGGGTAAAACATTTTAGATGTTGATGACATGTTCAATTCTGCATGTGGCAAGAAAGCAAGGAAGCAAGCAAGCTGAAGTAGCCAAGATGTTTATGAATGTCCTGAAACCATAATAAAGCGTTCTATGATCTTATCTTGAAGTCGAGATTGTTTTATCAAGAGAGCAGCGTGCTGAAAGGTTTATACACTCACTCGCACAAAGCTCTGAACAATTAGATTAGTGCTCGGGTCACCACATTACTTGCACGTTGCCAACAACTATTGCTCAGAGATGCCGGCTCACATAAAAAAAATAAGTCACTTTGACTAGTTCCTTTGACAATGCATAACTTCTAGCTGTTGTACACAATCAGTATTCCCAAACCACAAAATAAACAAAGTGCAGTTTGTAACTGACTATTAAAATGCAATTCTTATGGATTTGCAATGGGCTGAATGTGGTAAGCTCTGTAGAGTGCTGCTAACAAACATGGAAGGTTGACAATTGCAGGTGGGCTTGCGGCACAATGCAGTGGCCACCTCGCTGCCCACTGACTTTTCAGTTTAACTACAGGACAATCAAAGAATATTGACTTTCACTTGCTTCCAGCATCATACTAAATTCACTACAGTAGAACAATATCCTACACTCCAAAATGTCAGGCCGTAAACCTGTAAATTCCCTGTGGTAAGAACATTGTGACCACCACAAACAGTGCCACGCTCTCTTCCTTCAAGACAGTGCTCAAAACCCACCCTTCAGGCCTTCGGCCGACTATGACTAAGCCCCCTAGCTCTATGGAGAGAAGGGGATTATTTATCATTACTTCATTTTTCCACCCCTCTTTTAAAATTCTGTGCCTCAGGCAATCAAGTCAATCCCCCCATGCACTTGATGCTACTGGCCTGAAAAGTGTGTTTGTGTTGGACCTTATTTCACTCAACATTGACACAGACAAAATACAAGTTCCCATGGTTACATAGATTATGAACTGAAGAACAAGTACCACAGATATTGCTGAGGGAATGAAATCTCGAATGTCATTATTGAATGCTTGAGGACGAAAGCTCTCTGTAGTCTCCAGTCATAAGAAGATGGACCTGAGTCTAGCCCAGCACTTGTCAAAGTGCCTCCCTTATGGGCGTCAAGAGTACATCAGGGGAGGTGCAGCAGCCAGAGGAAAATAAAGAAATCATCAACAGCAATCAACATCAAGCTAATGTTAGCTTTGTCAAAGTATGACCATGATGATTTAAAGGTTGTATTTTGTGGACTAGTCTAGATTTAAATTCTGGCATATTTTAATACGAGAATCAATATTGTTGAACAAGGCGCTGGAATTTTTACTTTTTTTTTTTTTTTTGGTACAAGTAAAGACAGTTCATGTGACTTTCATTCATTCATGCTACCATCCACCTTACACTAAATGGGCCGGCTGACCAGCCAGTAAGTAACGAGGTACCAAACTCCAATAAAAAAGCCTCCTTAAGAGCCTGGCTTTATCAGCACAGCTTAGAAGTCTTGGGGTGAACAACTAACAGAGCACAAGACAAGGAAGGTGTGCGTCTTATCTTTGGCAGAGGTCAGCTCAAGCGAGGAAAAATTCAACAGGGACAAGACGGAGGAGGATTAACTCCAATCCTAATTACGGGCTGCCTGGAAATGACGTTCCAGCCAATCAATGCGGGAGGTCACAGTAATTCCTGTTGGGGCAAAGCTGGACATAAAATATAGATTGGTCACAAAGATACTTGCCAACCTCACCCATAATGTGGAGCGAGCATAGGCATGTTTTAATCATCTTTTTCATAATGTAATCAGATAACACATGACAGTCACTGCACTGAATATATACTGTATACATTAGCATTCAGCGAAGGGAGTTGGCAAAGGGAATGGAATTCAATTCCGAGAGAGAAAAAGATGCCGAGAATAAAACATGTTCAATCCGGTGGTAAATATTTGATCAACTACTGTATGTGTGTGAGCTTCTGTATGTAATGTAGAATGGGACACAACTGTGATAACTAACAGTTATCACTGGAAAGTTTTCGTGTTATATAAGTACTGTGTATTGAAAAAAGAAACTTTTCAACACAAGACTCCATCACACAGCACATTGACAAAGATTTTGATTCAACTCCCATCAATTCCGCGCATTTTACAAGCAGTTGGCTTTGCTGTCGTACTACCAAAACCTGTGATGTTTTGCTTTTGTTTATTTTTTGGTTGAACGTGACACTTGTACAGATCATTCCCGGTTCCTATTTGATGATTTTGTTCTGGTTTGTTTTCGTGGATCTTGTCAGTGCGCTTATGTCTTTGGCTCCACCTCTTCACGTCAGCCCTGCTCCCCTCGTGTCAACCAATCAGATCTCGCCAGTCTTTCATATCTTGTCCGTCTGTGCCTCATCGTCTTGTCAGTCTGCTTGCATTTACAAATGTAGTTCCCTGTTTTTCTTTTAAGTCAGTTCAGTCTCTCACCATTGTCATATGTCACATTTATTATGTCCAATGTCATTTGTCATTGTACGTCGGCCCTATAAACACAAGACTTGTTTTTTACTTTGGTCAACTATTATTTTTCAGTGTGCTTTAGGAAAAAACTTGGATTGGATTGGACAGCATGGTTATTGCGCATGTATGCTTTAGATTGCCCACAATAAAAGGTCACTCGAAAATGTGCACTTGTACTATATTGGAAGGGTATCAGAAAACCAGCCAGTATCTGGTGTGACCACCACTTGCCTCACGATTGTGCAAAGTTTCTGGATATTGGCAGGAACTGCTGCCGCATACGCCGATCCAGAGCATTCCAAACATGCTCAATAGGTGAAATGTTCGGTGAGTATGCTGGGCAATGGTCATGCAAGAACTGGGACATTTTCAGCTTCCGGGATTTGTGTACAGATCCTTGCAACATGGGGCTGTGCATTATCATAGTACAACACGAGGTGATGGTCGTGGATGACTGGTAAAACAATGGGCCTCGGGATCTGGTCACGGTATCTCCGTGCATTCAAAATACTATTCATAAATTATGCTTCTTCATACCATCATGGGCCATTTGATCCACAATGTTAATATCATTGGTTTCTGACAGTTACTGCAGAAATTCCTTGGTAATGCAAACCAATTGTTGCAGGAGCTGTCTGGGCGGTTTGTCTCCAATGTTCTTGGAGGTGAAGATGCTGGATGTGGGGTTCCTGGGCTAGTGTGGGTACACGTCGTCTGCTCTTGTGAGGCCGCGTTGGATGTACTGCCAAATTCTCTGAAACGGCTTTGGAGACGGCTCGAGAAAATACGAAACAAATCCTAAATACTAAAAAAAAATAGAACTAGATAAATATTGAACAGTTGAACTTGCAGGTCAAACACAAATCATTCTGGGTCGCGGAAGTGCAGAAGGGCTCACTCGCGGGCATATTTTCAGAAGTAGCCAGATAAAAAGATTTAAAGTATTTGGTTGTTTGATTTCACACTTGACTGTTTAAAATGCAGAAACCAAACTATTGTATTTGTATGAAAACATTAAAACTATCGATCTGTCAGAGGCCCCTTAAAATCATTCGGATTTTCTGTACTGCTTATCCTCACAAGGGTCACGGCTGTGCTGCAGCCTTTTTCTGATGAACTGAGGCATAAAATACATATTCATGAGGGATTTAAGAATGTAGCAGCTATGCAAAGATATGCATTTGTAAAACAATACCCGACATAAATATATATACAGTGGGTAAGGAACGTATGCAGACCCCGTTAAATCTTTCACTCTTTGTTATAGTGCAGCCATTTGCAAAAATCATTTAAGTTAATTTTTTCCCCCTCATTAATGCACACACAGCACACCATATTGACCGAACAAAACGGAATTGTTGACATTTTTACAGATCTATTAAAAAAGAAAAACTGAAATATCACACAGGCATAAGTATTCAGACCCTTTGCTCAGTATTTTGTAGACGCACTCTTTTGAGCTAATACAGCCATGAGTCTTTTTGGGAATGATGCAGCAAGTTTTTCACACCTGGATTTGGGGATCCTCTGCCATTCCCTCCTTGCAGATCCTCTCCAGTTCTGTCAGGTTGGATGGTGATCGGTGGTGTCGCCTATACGGGTTAAGTAAAAATGTAATTCATGTAAGAGAAAAGAACGAGCGGGAAGCGACGCCTACGCAGGCGTCGCTTCCCGCTCGTTCGCTACTAGTAACGCTACTTCCGGTTTAGCATAATTTAAAATTATTACAGCGTTATAAATTAAACTATTTTATCAAGTAAAAGTGGCACCACGTCACTTTTTAAGTGGATAAAAAGGGAAAGTGACGATAAACCTTTTTTTTTTTTATCAGTCTCGTAATCTGAAGGTTGCTACACTTTCTGAAATTTTGATAAGAGTTCTAGACGGCCAGAGGTTTCTTTCCTCGAACCCGAACGCACACAACAACACGTAGTGAATTTTATGAATGCACATCGTGAATTTCATGAAAAGAATTCATGAGCTGTAACATGGGGAATCGAAAGGGAAACAACATAGAGAAAAAAACATGAAACAAACAAAGGACAGATGAACATTGGCAAAGGAAACTAACTTGTGACGTGAGGTTGGTAGTGAACAAGGGATGACAATGCGTATAGCTGGAATTCCTGTTCTCGTTAGTTTAAAACCCAAATATGCACTAATCTGTACTTTAGTAGTTCACAATGTTGGATTTACGTGAGTTGACCAATTCAGGCAGGCGGGTCGACCTTCCGGGGGTTGGCAAGAGGGCTCACGAGGGACGGTTTGAAGAAAAAGGAAGGAACGAGAAAAAGCCGCACTTCAAGTGCAGATTGGTCAGCGCGCTGGCAGCGGCAATGCTTGCCACGCAGTCGGGGAGAACTCGCACCGCAATCACTTCCTAACGGAGCCTCGTTCGTAAACTGCCCCACACCCAGAAGGGTAGCGTTGAGGAGTTGGAAGGTGTCTCCCAGCCTCCACCACCTCGTGGTGAGAGGTTGGGGCTCCCCGGGCTTGGCCAGACCTTCAGCCGGTGGCACAACGAGGGAGCGAGAGAGCTTCAGAGAGCGAGGCCGGCCCCTTTTGACCAAATGGACGGATATATATATCAAATAATTTGAGCAGGCAATTATGCTCTATGTACTTTTTTTGTTTTGTTTTGTAAGATTTGTGGTCCACTTACCTCTGCATCCACCACCAAAGATGGACCCAGCTGTTCGTCGTCAGCCTGCCTAACATCTATGAACCACAGTCAGTAACGGTTACTTTCAATGACCTTACGATCCCTCACTCCAGGGCGTCAGACTGCCCATAAATGGTCGCATTTTGCCCCTTAAATGGGAGACAGTGCAAGCACATTTTTCATCCACTCGCACAGGTATGACCAGTAGATTTGCAGATTTAAACAAATATATATCTTACATCTAAACCTGCAACAAGCGAACACAACAAATGTTTTGATTGGCCACATCAAAGGTATGTTTTACAGTGAATGATGTTTAAACTCAACAAAGTAACACTTTAAGCTTTCTATGATGTGAATATTTGGCAGATAATGTCGACAAATAGGTGCCAAAAAAATTAAGATGTTAGGTGTGATGACAAGCTTGTGTTTTCTGTCTACAGTAAATATTGAAGGAGTAACAAATACTGGTGCGCGATAATCATAACATGATTTCATTTTAAGGTTTTTATATAGATATTTATCAGGCATAATGCAAAAATGAGAGGAAATTTTTATCATTACCTTGCAAGTTGATTTAAATGTTCTGCTCACACCCTGAAAATTTCAGTTTCCGATTCAGTTCAAGATATTGACTTTGGTTTTCATTTAGCTAAATGTATACATCAGTGCTTTTCCAGTCACAATCGGTTTTTGTCCTGTCTTTCCCTCATTGATGCCCTTGGTCACATCATGCTGTCTCAGTCTTTGTTGTCCCACTGACCTTTTCTCGGGTATCTGTTTGACAATCCGCTCAGGAAAAACATGGCGGTGGCTCGCTGAGGTGCCTCAGTAATGGTGGTTATCGCTCTGTTCTGATGTGTCCACATCATCTGTCAGTCCCGCCTGTTGTCACAGCCATTTCCCAGAGCAACCTTGGAAATCCCTATATGTTTGGTGTCTGGTCCATCCTCCTGACAGGCCTCGCTGAGTCCCTTGAACGGCCTCAATGAGACAACTGTTCTGTGTATCCTGGCCGCCTCACTGACCACATCCACCGTATGCATGTGGCGATGACTGGTGTTATGTACAGTTACTCTATTGTCTTCAATGGGTGATTTATTTTAGAAAAGGAAACATGCTGTCTTTCATATGCAATTTCTATTCCTTTTTTGTCTCGTACAGCCATTCCTCTAGTCATTTGCTTTGATGTACTGCATTCCTCAACACATCTTTCCTGCTTTTCTGCAGACAGTCACTTCAAACGAAATTGAGGATGCCAGTTAATACACAATATACTGCATTAGTCTGCACTATACAATATGCAAGGCAGCAATACACACATTGCTGCTGATAAGAAAATGATTCACCAAACCTTTAGAATGGGTTGCTTCACCAAAAGGACGCCAGCGCACTACTCTTCGTTGTTCGTGCTTGGCAAAGCCAAAGTAAATAATATTGCCTGATTTAGGATCTGAATGAATTGCTTTAAAGTCATTGTGAACGTGCAGGAACAATTAGAGTCGAATGTGGGTTCCAAATCTGTGTTTCAGAAATGAGAACCCAGGATGATACTGTAGCTAAGTCACACCATGCACTGCCCTGAGGGTGAAAGATTGACACATAACCTGTATTTCCCCCAAATCAATCACGATGCAAATATACAAATGGATGACGAGTATGAGAACAGCAGAACACGGCCAGTCTGAACAGCTCAGAAAATGGTGAAAAACGCAGACAATTAGAAGGACAGCAGGGTTTTCTGAGTCAAATCTTCACCGGCGAACCTCCGCTATACAACCCTTGAGCAGCCAGTGTGACCACAGACTGGTGGCTAATTTCAGCAGACATTGGCAACCAAACATTTATGCCCAAATTTCAACACGCCTCCAGGACGGAGTTTTTTCACACCTCCCGACTTTTAATGACTTTGTCATTTATTTGAAGTTCACGAAGTTTGACCACATTAACCAGATAGCCGCCATAGCTACAGGCTAAGTACTTAACACAAAGGCCCTGCATAATTCCGTTTGTGACAAAAAAAAAACAAAAAAAAAACAGTACTAATCTGTGCTGCAGGGTGTAGTCACATCATTGATTTATTTAGTATAGAAATGCGCTGACAGACTACAAGGACTTGTCCTTTGGCATCAGAGGGTATGGGTTGGGGATGCCAAGTTGTTGTTGAAGAGATGCTAATGTGTACAGTATCCTGACTACCCTGTGCCCTTGAGCTAGGCGGCAATTCCCCGCACACTCAGCTGCAACACCATTTGTGACATTCCTTTCCTGTCCAGCATGTATTTTTTATTTAATTTTTTTACACATATACCAAGGGCTGTCAAAAAGTAATGAACCTACTAATTCTATTATCCTTTTCTGACATTTTCTTGGTTTGTAGTTTAAATGCTTGTTTGTTCTTCAGAGACAGTGCGAGACTCAAAATCATATTTTTTTTTTTCTTTGAGGAGCATTTTTCTAATTATTTCTTCATTTGAGTTACATGTTTCGAATTTTGAGGAGCAATTTTTTGCAGGTTAATTGCACAGGGACCCGAAGCAAGGGTTTTGTTAAAAAATAAGAATACAACAATATAATGGGGCAGTTCAATTGGATGGATGACATATTAATACATTCGGTTCATGGCTGTGCATTTATGAGCTTCGACCGGCTGACTAGGAATAAGATATATATTCTTCGCGCTATTACACATTTTGGAAGTGTTCAATTTGTTCCAACTAAAATGAAGAAATCTTAAGAGAAAACAAATATTTCCTTCATCTGTCTTCACCAAAACCCACCCCTCTTTGGGTACATAACCCATTTTACTCTTATTCGTGTCTGGCCACATTTGTCACATTTTTCACCTTCTTGACTCAAAGTTTTGCCACATACAGATCAGTATATTATACTTGCCGTAGGTCACACAGTGACTACACTGAGCAAAAGCACCTGTAAGTAACGTTATGGTTGCTATATGTGTGTACTCGTCACCTTTGTCATAAAGCCACACGTTCAACGTTACTCATAATTAACAGAGACGTTCCGCAGGGCAATCGTTATGTTAGTAAAGTAGACTAACGTTAATCTGTCAGATTTGCGTTATGTTAATTTCTCCTTCGTTCCTCGGGTTCCACGACGCGGCGTCATACTCGGCAGAGAGAAAGGTTCCGAGTTACAACGAACAGGTGCTCACCTTGCATTTCACGATGAGATGCTTCCACACTTTCGCCATTTTCTTTTTTTCTCTTCTCAATTTGGCATCACGTCGCATCTTCCTGCTGTTTTCCTGCTCCTTCAACCGAATAACTTCTCTTCCACATTCTACCACGCATCAGTGGCGTAAGCGCGTTGTGTGTGTCACATAGGCGCCCCTGCGTGCGTCCGTCTCCACAACTGCCTCCGCCATTGAACTGTGATTGGCAGTTTTGCTTTTCAATGTGTTTTTGAGGCACAAAATGCGAATTTTAACTCACAAACTGCAATGCAAGACCTCTTAATTTGAGCCTTTAATGTGAATCTGAGTATAAATGCTCATCTTTCTCTATATGTGCCCTGTGATTGAATGGTCCAGTCAAGGGTTTAGTCCACCTTGTCCCCAAGACCAAAGTCAGGTGGGATAGGCCCTACCTCCCCTCGACCCTGAACAGGACACGCCGTAAAGAGTATGGATGGATAGATTTTTTTAAAGTTGTTTTCCGACTGCATGAAACTCGTAAAGTACTTATCAAAGTTAAAGAGGTTACGACTTTGCCTTTTCAGGTGTCACTTTGTTATAAACTGCTGTATTTGAAACCGTAGCCATCTGAAAAGCCATTCTTCAAAAGGCAATCATGGCCAAGCGCTGTGAGCAATGGCAGTTTATATGCACGCGTGTGTGTGTGTGTGTGCGTGTGCGTGTGTGTGTGTCACAGTTGGAGTACCGACTGGTTATTTTTTAGTAATTTATGAGAGAGAAACAATCACTGACATCAAAGTCACAGAGGTAGAAGGAAATTTAAATAGTGGGGAGGGAGTTACTCAAAGCCTATTTTTAAAAGATTTTAGGCCAGAATAGCCATTTGGCAATGTTTTTACCAGATGTTTTAGTTAACACTGATACGTATGCCAAGATCACACTAAAGGATTTTATTCCCGATATTGGCCCGATTTACTATCGTGGGCGAGTTCTCAGATCGGACCGAACATATTTTGTCGGGAACATAATCCATGACCAACGATTTGGCCTCCGATGCCAAAATGAAAAGTATAGCATGTTTGATGATTTACTGGGATATCTTCCGTGTGGTGTGACATACTGTACGAACAACAACTCTTCCACAGCGGACCTCGATATCGACCAATAGGATTGCGTATTGTGACCGCCTCCCTTGCTTGCCGTTGTCAACATACTCGGTCGTTGTTGTCAACACTTCGCTTGCGAGCCGCATTGTATTAAACGCGGGTGACCGTACCTCAAGCTCTTCTGGAGTGGACAGGCCACTCGAGAGCACCAGTGACAACACCACGCTTTTCCTCTTCTTCATCTCTCCCCCCCACCCCCCACCCCAACAAGATACAATACGTTGGCCCGATCCATTGCTGCTATCGTCACCATGGTAACGGGTGCATCCGGTTGCGTTGACCGGTGACACGTTTTCTCGTTCCCTCTCCCCAACAGTGTTTGATTTGACAAGATAAAGCCCAGTGATCATAAAAGATACGGTTCTATCGGAATAAATGTTGTGCTGCGTTGCCACTGTCCGCCAGAGATACGGCAAGATTTTAATAAATAATAAAATTGTCAAAGACCAAATTTGTCTTGTAGTCTGATCCAGGTATGAGATACCTTAGATCAGGGGTCTCAAACTCAACTTATCTACAAAAGAAGAACTAACAACTAATTCAAACTTCTCCATCTTTATTATTACGAGTGCAGAACAACATTGGTGACCCTCTCTCATCTCTCTTGTATTTTGCATCCTCTTCAGCAAGTCTCGTTGAGTAATGATGTCCGACACTGTATTTCTGAGCACCGCAACTTTCTCTGTGTATATAAGACACGTCGGGGTGCCCCTGTACCCAACAAAGAAAGACATTACATCTACCACTTTTCCTGAAATTCTCTGTGCTCCTCACCAGCCTTTCTCTTCAAGGCAGGTTTTGAGAAAGACCTAACTGGGACTGGCTGACAGGATATATTTTCCTTCCACTTGGTGTCACTTCGGAATTACGTTTCAACCAAGTCAACAATGTTGCTCGACAAAGACCACTGGAAGCTGTCATGAGCCTGAGCTATAAACTCAGAGTTTATAAGTGAAAAATGGTGACTGGGTACGGGGGATGCAAACTATCCTCCTGCGGTCCTCAATTGGCCCCGGGCCGTGAGTTTGAGACCCCTGCCTTAGAAAAAAATCACTTGTATTAGTGTATGTATTTAAAAAAATAAAATAAAATAAGTACAACACAATTACTGTTTCATAAAAAAAAATTTAAAAAAATAAATATTTAAAAGAAACATGATGATACGGCAGCACAAGTACACCCCACAACATCAGTGCGTAACCGTTTCTTCTTCCTCAGTTTTGTGAGATTACATTTGACCATGTGAGACTTTGAGATCTGTGGTACAACAGAATCATCATGTGTGCGGACTGCTGCGTTGAGATTCACGGAGCACACCACACACATGACGACCAAAACTGTTGAATGCCCAGTTTTGTTTTGTTTTTATCTTTATGTGTGGGATATGTTGCAGATACAAATATTTTAAGAGTGGAAAAATACCAAGCCTTCATGTGTTCTCCCCTCTGGAGAATTGTCTGACTGTGACTGACTGAGTTGCGAACACCGGGTTCCCACGTCTCACAAGTCATGTGACATGTGACAGGGTTGGGACGGATGGAACGGCAATCTGCTTGTCACGTACACTGATACAGATGCAACACCTACGTTGTTTTGCATTATTTGTATGCAGCCACATCAATACCTTAATGCAGCGGTTCTCGACTGTTGTCACCCCGGGACTCGCATTTTTCTGTTGTTGCAAAGTCACAACCCACTTTCATAGAAGTCAAGAACAATAAAGGTGTCATGTGTGTGTGTGTGTGTGTGTGTGTGTTCCGGGTTTTGTCTTCCCCTCCCTGTTTCACACACACCTGCTCCTGTGAGCATCTTCACCACCTGTGCCTCGTTCACCCTAATTACCTATTGTATTTAACCTCGTGTCTCATTCCCTCTCGTTGCCAGTTCGTTGTACCTTGTCGTCACGTTCCAGCATTCCTTGTCACAGACTCACAGTAAGACTTTGACCCTGTTCCGATTATCGACCTTGCCTCTTTGCCTCATGTTCTTGGATACTGTTGCCTTTCTTAGGATTGCCTGCCTGTGTACCGACCTATGCCCGTCTATTAAACCTCTCTTTTTGGAAACTGTCCATTTGTTTTGGAGTCGTGCATTTTTGGGTCCTATCCTCTGTTCCGTTCATGACAGAACGAACTGGCCATAACATGGACCCAGCAGACTCAGATCCGGTGCGCAAAGCCCTTCAAGCGCAGGGTCAACGCCTCTCGAAGCAGGATGAGCAGATTGCTGCCCTCCACCTTCATCTAGAGGGACTGTCAAGGCATCAGGACAATATGATGAGACAGGTGGCCTCACAGTTTGAACTTCTTATGAAAATTATTCAAGAGAAGGAACCAGTTGGCACCACACCCAATACCGCCACGGTATTTCCATGTGAAACAGTCAACATGCAGCCACCTGCCACCTCCGCTGCTGTCTGCCCACAGCTCTCTCGACCGGAGAGGTTCTCTGGAAATTCTGGGAACATTAAGCCGTTCATCACGCAGTGCGAACTCCACTTTGAGCTGCAGGCAGCTGCCTTCCCCACCGAGCAGGCAAAGATCGCTTTCGTCATTTCCCACCTGACTGGTCGTGCGGAGGCGTGGGCTACTGCTGAATGGAGCCGCAATTCCGCCCCGTGTCATTCATGGGCTTTTTTCGTAAATTTTCCACTCCTGATCATGAGGCAGCTCTCGCTCCCTTGTCACCTTACAACAAGGCAAGCGCAGGGTGTCAGATTACGCGATTGAGTTTCGCATTCTAGCAGCTGAGAGTCATTGGAATAATCGGGCGCTACTCGATGCCTTTTTTCAAGGACTATCCCCCGCCGTCAAGGATCATTTAGTCCCGCTAGACCTGCCGACCGACTTGGACACTCTCATCGCTCTCGCCGTAAAAATCGACAAGAGGCTTTTGGATCGCGAGCTGGATGGAGATCGGCGGAAGGCTGCGTCACCGCGCACTTTGAGGACGAGCCTCGGTGACCAGCCAAACCAAGGCAGATCCCCTGGTTCCGGTCTCAACCCACTGGCTAACGTCCCCACGGAGGAACCGATGCAACTGGGCAGGTTCCGTCTCTCCCCTGAGGAACGTCAACGCCGGCTGAGGGAAGGGCGGTGCTTCTACTGCGGTCAGTTGGGTCATTCCGTGAGCAACTGTCACGTCAAAGTTGCCGGTGCCGGTAGCAAGGGCACGGGAGAGGTGAGTCTGAATTTCATGAAGGAAGACCCTACACGGGTTCTTCCTAAAGTGACACTATGCTCTCCTGATCAAGAAATTCATACACCTGTATTAATTGACTTTGGTTCTGACGCAAACTTACTCAACTCCATCCTCGTTAGACGTATGCACCTTAGAACCTTTGAAATAAAACGCCACCGCAACACCTATGCTGCAGACGGCAGTTTTATGGGCAAGATCACTCACCGCACCCAAACACTCACATTGACATTTCCCGATTCTCACTCGGAAAGCATTAGTTTTCATGTTTTTGACGCCATGAATCATGACCTTATCTTAGGGAACCCATGGTTGAAATTACATAACCCCCACATTGACTGGTCCACTGGGCAGGTTATGTCATGGGGCAGCAATTGCGCCCGGAACTGTTTCAAGCCGCCATGTGATGTTCAGGGTCATGTTTCTCAGGACAATCCACAGACCCCATCTGGGGATCCTGATTTATCTCAAGTGCCCACCTGTTACCAGGATATTAAAGACGTTTTTTCCAAGTCCAAGGCCAAATCCCTTCCACCCCACAGACCTTATGAATGTGCTCTTGACTTGCTGCCTGGAACCACACCCTCACGAGGGAGGTTGTTCTCTCTTTCAGGGACGGAACACAAGGCCATGAAGGAGTACGTGGAGGAATCACTGGCAGCCGGGATCATTCGCCCATCTTCATCCCCTGCGGGAGCAGGATTTTTCTTTGTGGACAAGAAAGACAAGACCCTGCGACCCTGTATCGATTACCGGGGTCTCAACGAGATCACGGTAAAAAACAGGTACCCTCTTCCTCTCATCTCCACCGCCTTTGAGTTCCTGGAGGGAGCCAAGGTTTTCACCAAACTGGACTTAAGAAATGCATATCATCTAGTCAGGATAAGGGAGGGGGATGAATGGAAAACAGCATTCAACACACCAACAGGACATTATGAATATTTGGTAATGCCTTTTGGGCTTACTAACGCTCCAGCTGTTTTCCAGAACCTTGTCAATGATGTCCTGCGTGACATGCTGAATGTCTATGTTTTTGTTTATTTGGATGACATTTTGATTTTCTCCCCGGATGAGGAGACTCACATTATTCATGTCCGCTCTGTTTTGCAGCAGTTACTGCAGAATCAACTCTATGTTAAGGCTGAGAAATGTGAGTTCCACAAGGCGTCAGTTTCTTTTCTGGGTTTTGTCCTGGCTCAAGGTGAAGTCAAAATGGAACCTTGCAAAGTCGATGCAGTAATTAATTGGCCTACTCCCACGTCACGCAAAGATGTACAAAGGTTCTTAAGGTTCGCAAACTTCTACAGAAAATTCATCAGGAATTTCAGTTCTATAGCCTCTCCTTTGCATGATCTTACCTCGCCACACAAACCTTTTGCATGGAACCCGCTTTGTCAGGCAGCGTTTCAAAAACTTAAGTCGAGCTTTACCTCCGCTCCCATCCTTACTTTGCCAGATCTCCAACAGCAGTTTGTGGTAGAAGTCGATGCGTCTGATGCCGGAATAGGAGCAGTGCTCTCCCAGAAATCTCTCAAGGATGATAAATTACATCCTTGTGCTTTTCTCTCCAAAAAACTGACCCCAGCTGAGAAAAATTATGACCTGAAGATTGCCCTGAAAACAGGCTTTATGTGGTTCCGACCTTAAGGGGAAGAGTCATCCACTGGGCTCACACGAACCGCACTGTATGTCACCCAGGCATTGCCAAGACTCAATCAGTGGTCGAACAGCGCTTTTGGTGGCCTAATGTTAGGAGGGATGTTATCGATTATGTCAATGCTTGCCAGGTATGTGCTGCCAACAAGCCCTCTCATCAACGTCCTTCTGGGGAGTTGCGACCCCTGCCAATACCACAACGTCCTTGGTCAGACATTTCCGTAGACTTTGTGACAGGATTACCGGCCTCTCAAGGCAATACCACCATTCTTACAGTTGTTGACAGGTTCTCTAAGATGGCACACTTCATTGCACTTCCAAAACTCCCCTCAGCTAAAGACACTGCCGAGCTGATGATTAATCAGGTTTTCAAGTTCCATGGTTTCCCCAAGAATGTGGTGTCTGATAGGGGTCCCCAATTTATTTCGCAATTTTGGAAGGAGTTTTACAATCTCATAGGTGCTACCGTCAGTCTGTCATCTGGGTTTCATCCTGAAACGAACGGCCAAACCGAGAGGCTGAACCAGGACCTGGAGACTGGGCTCCGATGTCTCGCTTCACAGGATCCGCGATCCTGGTCTCAGAAATTGGTTTGGGTCGAATTCTCCCACAATTCCCTCCCCTCTGCATCCACTGGTCTATCGCCTTTTCACGTTGTGCATGGTTACCAACCATCTCTGTTTCCTGCCATAGCCCCTGAGTCCACAGTTCCAGCGGCATTAACCTTGGTGAGACGCTGCAGGAGGACCTGGGAGCGAGCCCGACAGATGCTGCTGCGCCAGGGACGGTCCTACAAAGCCGCTGCTGACCGTCGGAGGACACCGGCCCCGAACTACAAAGTGGGTCAGCGAGTTTGGCTCTCGACCAAACATATTCCACTCCGGGTGGAGTCCAAGAAGCTCGCTCCCAGGTTCGTTGGGCCCTTCCCCATCACAAAGATCATCAACCCTGTCACCGTGAAGCTGAGGCTCCCAAGGTCGATGCGGGTCCACCCTGCTTTTCATGTCAGCCTACTCAAACCAGCCCGGGAGTCCCCTCTGGTCCCGCCTTCCAGGACCCTCCTCCCCCCCGGTTTGTGGATGGGGGCCCTGTCTTCGCTGTGAAGCGGCTGTTGTCGTCTCGTCGGAGGGGGAGGGGGTTTCAATATCTGGTGGACTGGGAGGGCTATGGGCCTGAGGAATGTTCATGGGTACCGTCTGCGTTTATCATGGATGATTCGCTCATTCGGGACTTCCACGTTGCGCATCCAGGGGCCCCAGGGCCGTCTGGGGCCGGCCGTTAAGGGGGGGGGGGGGGGGGGGTACTGTCATGTGTGTGTGTGTGTGTGTGTGTGTGTTCCGGTTTTTGTCTTCCCCTCCCTGTTTCACACACACCTGCTCCTGTGAGCATCTTCACCACCTGTGCCTCGTTCACCCTAATTACCTATTGTATTTAACCTCGTGTCTCATTCCCTCTCGTTGCCAGTTCGTTGTACCTTGTCGTCACGTTCCAGCATTCCTTGTCACAGACTCACAGTAAGACTTTGACCCTGTTCCGATTATCAACCTTGCCTCTTTGCCTCATGTTCTTGGATACTGTTGCCTTTCTTGGATTGCCTGCCTGTGTACCGACCTATGCCCGTCTATGAAACCTCTCTTTTTAGAAACTGTCCATTTGTTTTGGAGTTGTGCATTTTTGGGTCCTATCCTCTGTTCCGTTCATGGCAAAATGATGTTTTAGTTTAAAAAAAAATAGCCTTTGCAAACATATTTACAGTATATTGTATTTTCAAATGCCATTTCAAATGAGTTGGGACCGTGGTTGGGTCTCCCACTGGACAGGCTCGCTGGCTTGGACCCACTTTGTGGGTGGAGGGGGCCGGCCCCACCCTCCCTCAATGTGCCGGCTCAGCAACTCCCTGCACCAGTTAAGCATGGGATATGGTGTTCAGTCACTAATAAGTTCAATAGACACGCTATAGGCTGTAATTGCTTGTGCTGGGACCACTAATAACAACACAAGTAATATTCACATATCATCTCACAGGTTCTTACAGGTGTTTGGACACTAAAAAGAATCCCACCGCACCACTTATCAGTAGCACTGCCTTGCTCATTTCCCAATCCCATAACTGTTGTGATGGCTTTCACATGATGCCATCTTTTGCATAGGCTAGCGCATGAATTGTTTGAGGTCAGCAAGAGCATTGACAGGATCATTTAAATAGGCAAACTAAACAAAGAATGAAGGTAAATGGAATAAAAAAAAGAAGGTAAACTAAATAATGGAAGTTACTTGACTGTATGAAGGTCAGATAAAGGATAAATAACAGGACAACAGAAAACAACATTCTCAATTCACAGTCGACACTGTGAAGAACAAAGTGCAGACAGGGAGTTGGTTGGCCTAGGATACAAAGGAGAGAACAAGAGAGAAAATTGGATATTAAAAAAGCATAAAAGTGAGTCTAAAACAAAACTAATTGATAGTCTAGGGAGACTCGATAAGAATAATGCCAAACAAAGGTTTCAGAACTGGTAGTAGTGTATTAAAGTGCAGCAAAATCTTAAAATAACCATGTTTCTGGGCCATGTCAGATTGTACCGAGGTCCTGAAAGTGACACTCCATCACATCTGGCATTTGAATAATTTTTTTAAGTGAAAGGTTTCTATTCTTTCGAGGTTATGGAGCCGGAGGTGGTTGCTGTATCTGCAGTAATTATCGGAGTACCGTGGTTCATTGGGAAAACTAACTATCCATAAAGAGCCATTCAGAAAGATGACATTTATGTTTCAGTTCACACGAGAAACATATTGCACTTGCATCAGCGAATTTATTTATGTTGTGATGGCTCATCTATCAGCTGCTTCCCTCGCGGCTAAAAGCCAACATTATTGATGTAGGCCATCTATAAAAAAAAAACTATTTAGCATAAGTCTATTCAGATTAACTGATCACCATTACTATCACGTCATCTGCTGATTTGTAATTTTTGACTTTTGATTTTAAGCCATACCGGTACTTATCATAACTCCCTACACGCCATCGTGTCTTCACCCATCATTTTGCTTAAAAGCACAGACTGAATTAAATTAAGTACATTAACAAATGATTGTGGTCTTGTTTGATGTTAGGGCTTCTTTTAACTCTATTAACCATGCTTTACTTAAGCCAATATCATTGTACAATATGCAAGTGCTTTCATTGTTATGCAGATGACACAAGTTTATCAGTCAAGGGCCAACACATCAAATCACCAGCCAACCACAGTTCTCAAAAAAATCTAACTTGGATGACCTTCATCTTTTGAACTAAACTGAGGTAAAACATCTTTCCTTTATTGTCATTGGCTCATAGCATAAATAACTGGCTTTGGCTTGGCTTTGAACCCTCGAAGAGCTTTGATCATAACGCAGTATTGTCCTTTATGCCCACATGGCAAACAAATATCATGAGCTGTCTTTTTCTGCATCAAACCTTGACCTTCAACTCTCACTGGAGCCGTTCGCAGCCAAGTGTAAAGCAACTGGGATAAAAATCAGCACCTCCAAATTTGACACCATAGCCCTCAGTCGGAAAAGGGTGGAACGCCCTCTCCGGGTCGAGAAAGAGCTCCTGCCCCAAGTGGAGGAGTTCAAGTATCTCGGGGTCTTATTAACGAGTGAGGGAAGAATGGAGCGGGAGATTGACAAGCGGTGCAGCGTCTGCAGTGATGCGGACTCTGTATCGGTCTGTCGTGGTGAAGAAGGAGCTGAGCCAAAAGGCAAAGCTCTCAATTTGCCGGTCGATTTGCGTTCCTACCGTCACCTATGTCGTGACCAAAAGAACAAGATTGCGGACGCAAACGGCCAAAATGAGTTTCCTCCACAGGATGTCCGGGCTCTCCTTAGACATAGGGTGAGAGGCTCGGTCATTCGGGAGGGGCTCAGAGTCGAACCGCTACTCCTCTCTATTGAGAGGAGCCAGATGAGGTGGCTCGTGCATCTGGTTAGGATGCCTCCTGGACATCTCCCTGGTGAGGTGTTCCGGGTACATCCCACCGGAAGGAGGCCCAGGGGACGACCCAGGACACGCTGGAGAGACTTAGTCTCTCGGCTGGCCTGGAAATCCCCCCAGAAGAGTTGGACGCAGTGGCTGGGCAGAGGGAACCGTGATCTGAAATTCAGATTTGCCAGGCTCGAAATAAATCGTATAAACACAGAAACCTGATGAAAGACACCCAGCTGTCACACAGCCATAACTGTTTAAAATATAAACATGTCGGGCTTGGTAATGTATGACATCCGATACAAACACCTTATCTGTTTTTCTTTTGCTTCTTTGCTTGTGAAAGGAGTCTGGTGGAGTCATGTCAGTTATTTATTTATTTAATTCACAATAAAGGTTATCTCAAAGCACTTTCCATATGGAGCAGGTCAAAGACTAGGCTCCTCATACAACCCCAATTCCCTATGAAGTTGGGGCGTTGTGTTAAACATAAAGAAAAACAGAATACAATGATTTGCAAATCATGTTCAACCTATATTTCATTGAATAAACTACAAAGACAAGATATTTAATGTTCAAAGTGATAAACTTAATTATTTTTAGCAAGTAATTGTTAACATAGAATTTTATGGCTGCGACACGTTCCAAAAAAGCTGGGACAGGGTCATGTTTACCACTGTGTTACATCACCTTTTCTTTTAACAACATTCAATAAACGTTTGGGAAGTGAGGACACTAATTGTTGAAGCTTTGTAGGTGGAATTCTTTCCCATTCTTGTTTGATGTACAGCTTCAGCTGTTCAACAGTCCGGGTTTTCTGTTGTCGTATTTTACGCTTCATAATGCGCCACACATTTTCAATGGGAGACCTGTCTGGACTGCAGGCAGGCCAGTCTAGTACCCGCACTCTTTTACTACGAAGCCACGCTGTTGTAACACGTGCAGAATGTGGTTTGACATTGTCTTGTTGAAATAAGCAGGGGCGTCCATAAAAAAGACGTTGCTTGGATGGCAGCATATGTTTCTCCAAAACCTGCATGTAGCTTTCAGCATTAATGGTGCCTTCACAAATGTGTAAGTTACCCATGCCATTGGCACTAACACAGCCCCTTTTGAACTTTGCGTCCATAACAGTCCGGATAGTTCTTTTCCTCATTGGCCCGGAGGACACGACATCCACAATTTCCAAAAACAATTTGAAATGTGGACTCATCGGACCACCGAACACTTTTCCACTTTGCATCAGTCCATCTTAGATGAGCTCGGGCCCAGAGAAGCCGGCGGCGTTTCTGGGTGTTGTTGATAAATGGCTTTTACTTTGCATAGTAGAGTTTCAAGTTGCACTTACAGATGGAGTGCCGAACTGTATTTACTGACATTGGTTTTCTGAAGTGTTCCTGAGCCCATGTGGCGATATCCTTTACACATTGATGTCGGTTTTTGATGCAGTGCCGCCTGAGGGATCGAAGGTCACGGGCATTCAATGTTGGTTTTTGGCCTTGCCGCTTACATGCACTGATTTCTCCAGCTTCTCGGAACCTTTTGATGATATTATGGTCCGTAGATGATGAAATCCCTAAATTCCTAGCAATTGTACGTTGAGGAACAACTGTTCTTAAACTGTTCGATGATTTTCTCACGCCCTTATTCACAAAGAGGTGAACCTCGCCCCATCTTTGCTTGTGAATGACTGTTCCCTGTTCCCATTTAGCCTGTTCACCTGTGGGATGTTCCAAACAGGTGTTTGACGAGCATTCCTTTCTCAACTTTCTCAGTCTTTTTTGCCACCTGTCCCAGCATTTTTGGCACGTGTTGCAGCCATAAAATTCTAAGTTAATGATTATTTACTAAAAACAATAAAGTTCATCAGTTTGAACATTAAATATCTTGTCTTTGTAGTGTAGTCAATTAAATATAGGTTGAACATGATTTGTAAATCATTGTATTCTGTTTTTATTGATGTTTAACACAACATGTCAACTTCATTGGAATTGGGGCTGTACATGAAAGAAAAACAACCGACCGAACCCCAGATGCATAAGCGCTTAATTGTGCTGAAGATACAACGTTAGAAGATGGATTCTTCTCTTAGTATGTTATCCCATTGTGGACATCCATAAACAATGTCTAGCTCCAATAAACAGCAGGAGACCAAAAAGAATCTACTATGACCCTACGATAGCTTCCTGTGCTTTATTCCTCCAAGAAATTCTCTAAAGGCCACGGATGTGTCCTACATAAGAATGCCGCAACAAAAAAAGAAAAACAGAATCTTTCTTCAAGTGGAGGGCCGGAACATCACAATGTATGGCAGGCATCATAGTATAGTAACAGATGTTTGTTCATCCTCAAAATTACTGTCCAATAAAAATTTTCAAAATCACCAATTGCAAAGTATTACCACTATACTGATTCATTAAGTCTAAGAAACCTGGAAGGATTTTCTCGCCGAACTGTAAGTAGTAAAGTACACTCAAAAAAATATTAACAATGCATCTGAAAGTGTCTGAAAAAAGAAAAAAATAAGATACAGAAAATATTAAAGAAACAATAAAGAAATTGGTTTAAAGGGACACTGTAGCATTTTTAGTTGTTTACTGGACAAAATCGATGTCTGCATTCATATACAGTACGTGTTATTATTGGTATATTATGACCTTTGCTAACACGCAAACATGTTGCCACGCCGCCTGTTCCCTCACTGTTAACTTCATATTTTGTCATCCGAATTGAAGTATGGCGAGACGTTACTGCGTTACATAATAGCAGCACCTCGTCACATGATTGCAAAGGGGAAAAAAAAAAAAAAAAAAACGACAACTACGTGTTTACTGCTTTCCTGCTTGGCGGCGGCAAGAAAGAGGGAATTCAATAAAAGATGATTCTTCTTCTATCCAGTTGTTTTTCACATGCAACAAAGCATGTGGTATGTGTCATTATCAGAGGGCTGCCTTTATTGACATCGTTACATCAGAATCATTCATTCCTATGTGCGAACGCTAATATGTACATCCATCCATTTTCTATACCGCTTATCCTCGCTAGGGTCACGGGCATGATGGAGCCTGAACACCCTGAACTGGTTGGTTCAGTTTGATTAAGTGTAAGCAGGTCTTTTGTTGGCGAATTTAGCCAAGATACAATATCATATAATGGGCCAATATTGCGGCGGCACGGTGGCCGACTGGTTAGAGCGTCAGCCTCACAGTTCTGAGGACCCGGGTTCATTCCCCGGCCCCGCCTGTGTGGAGTTTGCATGTTCTCCCCGTGCCTGCGTGGGTTTTCTCCGGGCACTCCGGTTTCCTCCCACATCCCAAAAACATGCATTAATTGGAGACTCTAAATTGCCCATAGGCATGAATGTGAGTGCGAAAGGTTGTTTGTTTCTATGTGCCCTGCGATTGGCTGGCAACCAGTTCAGGGTGTACCCCGCCTCCTGCCCGAGGACAGCTGGGATCGGCTCCAGCGCGCCCGCAACCCTAGTGAGGAGAAGCGGCTCAGAAAATGGATGGATGGATGGATGGGACAATATTGCAATGTGCTGCTTTGATGACACTGTGAGGAATGCCTTTTTCAAGCTGAGAGGGGCACAAACATGCTGGTCGATCATAAATTACCATTTTTACATGGAGTTTATGAGTATGTGTGCTCTAAAATGTTTAGATGTGTGTGCTCTAAAATTTCTAAACATCGAAAAATACATCGTCAATATATCTTGTTTTTGGTGTGTTTTTATGAAATTTGTTGCAGTCAAATATGTTTTCTTGCTCGTGTAAAAGAAGAAAAATGTGATTTTCATCAGACTGAGCTTGGTCTTCAGTGTAAGGTATTTGAAAGCCTTTTTTTCCACAGGAGCAATCTCAGCGACTTTGCAGGTTGAGGGACACGCTGTAGCCACACTCTCTTGTCTAACACAGAGTGGGTGTCTGTTTGCCTATGGGTAGGTCGCCTTTAGGTCATGTATCCAACATACTGCATTTCTCGAGCACAAACAAGCATTATTTCTCAAGTGAGGTTTTTAAAACAAGCTATGGTTGATGGCATGCTATACTTGTATATGTACAGCATATTCCTGTACACACACTATTTTCTGAAGTGTGTGTGTGTGTGTGTGTGTGTGTTGGGTGGGGGCAAATAATAATTTTCATGCATACTCTTGAAAGTAATGCGCAAATTACTTCTAAAAAGGGTCAATGCACTTGGCACACCTTAAAACGTTCAAAGATTTAAAAAAAAAAAAAAAAACACCTCATGACTTGAACTTCTAAAGCCCCAAAGCTTGTAACCACAGCTTGTTGCGGGGATGAATGTCTTTGATCGCACAGGTCAGGAGGAAATTGCGTCCACCTCCTATTATTGACTGGAAGCTATTTGAACTCGCTCAGTCTCTGCTATGGCTTAATGTGTCATTGTCTTCTCCGTGACCTTTTGATCTTTGCGGTGTGATTTCCTGTAGACAAATTCCTCCCCTGCCGTCTCCCGAGAAGGACTCTGCATTCATATAATAACCAGTGACCTCGGGTCGCGCGAGCGGGGAAATGACGGTTGTCAAAATGTACAAATGAAGGGAAACGCGGCTGCAGCCAGGATTGGAATATTTCTGTACATCGGGCTCCGGCATTCAATAAACGGAGGTAAAATGTTCTGCCACTGCCTCCTCCTCAGAGCAGGGACAGAAAGATTCTCTATCTCTATTCGCCACAACCTTGTGTGGGTTGTCTCCCATTTCCTTGTTTGCAGTTTCAACTTCATTTGACGATTGTCTGTATTGCTACCGGTGTGGGATGTAATGTCCGACATCTAACTTCTAGATAGAGAGATTTACTTCCAACGTAAAATTCAGACCTCTAAAACAACCGCTCGTGAAGTGTTGAGCAAAGAGAGAACAATTAAAGACCCTGTAAAGCGACACAAGAATAATATATAATATAATCATCAGATTAAAAGTTAAATGCGTTGTTTTTCATGCCTATTTGTTTCCCAAGTGTAGCGTGTGTGCCTGGATAGGTGAATGAGAGACTTTAATTGATAAGTTGGTGCTTTGTGAAATCCAGTTGATGTACGTGCACATCCAATATGGCTGGAGCACTGACATCGCAGCAACCGGCCATTAAGCTCAAGGTCGCGTGTCTGGGCAAAGTCAACCGTGGATTGCCATAGGTGGAAGAAATGGGGACAGCAACACATGGAGGAATATAAACCAGGGAGCATTAACGACGGCGCCAGCTGATTCAGACAAGCGTGATATTACCCATCCAGGGCCTGAATTAATTGAGAATTATTTGATGTCAGAATGATCCGTGGCAAATGTTTAAAAACCACGAGCTTAAGGTGTTCAAAAATTCTCCATCTAATCTGTAAAAACACAAAAAAGTGAGGTGCATTTTGTGTTATCATTAGCCAATTTAGCATTGGTTATTACACAGTTCACAGTGATAGCAAAGATATGGGAAAACAAATTTTATGGTTAAAAAAAAACAACATGTAATGTGATTTTTTTTTTCTTTGTCTTCTCAGTACAAGCACTCACTGTATGCAGGTTATAAAAAGAGGAAAACTATTTTGCGTGTTAAATAAAAATTCATTTTTACTTTTTACATTTCAGAATTTGTACATTTTTACTTTCACTTAAGAACAGGAGTTGAATCCATACTTCTGCTACCACGTCTTTTTTTTTTTTTTTTTATGCAGGTACTTGTATTACTTAAGTAAAGAGTGTGAGTACTTTTGGCATGACTGCTGAAATTTTGCCCCTGTTGACTCCGGACAAGAGTCACTGGACGAATCACCAGGCAACTGTAGGGCATATGTAAACAAACAAACACTCACAGTCACGTTCACTCTTATGGGCAATTAACCTACAATCCATGTTTATGCAACGTGAAAAGAAACCGGAGTTCCCCCATACATAGAGCACTCCACACAGGAGGGCCTGAGCTGCAATTCAAACCCGGGACCCGACACGCAAACCACGACTCCGCGTTGCTTCCTGCCAAGAAACCGACCAATTTAAATGAACTCTACCAATTCTGCGAACACATTTAAACCCGCGGGCCCAGATGTGGGCAAGCTGTAAAGAAAATGGATGGATATTCTCAACAGCATATTAGCAGAAGCGCTAGATGCAGAGTGATGACTGACGTGATCCGATGTTGGGTCAGCGTAATAAATCACTTGCCCTAGCTTCTCGATCCCTAAGTATTACAAATGGCCTCACAGAAGTTCTCTGTCACTTCAGCGCTGTGGGGTAAAGTTGGTGTAAGTTAGTGCAAACGCCTCATCGAATTGTCAGTGTGATTTAAACCTGCGGAGAATTTGGGTGTGCTTGTTGTCAGGGTTTTTTCCCCCCCCTCCTTCTGTTCTTAATGAGAGCATCTGAGAGAGAGAGCGAAAGAAAGAGAGAGAGACAGAGATGGAAATTGGGCAAGGATAAACAAGAGTGCATTTGTGCATATTTGCAGGCCCACCAGCTGCTATCACTAAATATGGCTGCTCAGTTAGCTTGGCACTCTTCATGCTGTTGCAGTAACGGGACCAGAATAACAAGCTCCTCCAAACCCAACACCTACTAAGTGAGAACGCCAACACTTGTGTAAGCCGCCCGAGTGCAGTCAAAGTCATCCATATATATATATATATATATATATATATATATATATCGTCAAAAATATCGATGGATGTCTATGATTGTATTCTGTATAGTGGGCTGTTTGCTTTTAATATCCAATATAAAATCCAATACCTTAAAGGTGTAATTTGCAGGTTTGAAAAATATATACTTTTTTGTCATATATGAACTGTCTATATAACCTGACAGTAGAATATTTTTAAAATGATCTTTGGAAAAATGACCCCTCTCTGGCCCCATCGAATGCCTTTAATTTAATTTGAATTATTATTATACAAATGGGAACAGTGGGACAAGAATAGCCAATCAGAGAGTATAGTGACAGTAGGCGTGAATAGCCTGTCAATCATTTGCGCACGCCCACTGCGCACACAGAGGCTCGCTGGGATGTCTCGCAAAGTCGACTATTATAGTTTCTTTCTTTCTTCTTTCTTGGAATACTTAACTCCAGTTAACAACCAAAGTTAAAGAAAAGGAATCGGACAGCTCTCTTCTTCAAAAATAGATATATAACGATGGTGTGTGTCGTATCCGTGGACGGCTGGGTGGCTGATCTTGGAAAACTCACCGAGTCATCAGGTAAGTTGATCACCTCTTCTATATTTTTAATGGATTGCACAAACGTACATTCCAAAAAATACAACATCAAACGGCTAACATTTCGTGTAATATTATGCGTCCGACCCGACCCGACCCCGAGATGCGCTCTGAGGCGGCCAAACCGGTCTCTTCCTGGTTCTTTTTTGTCTTCCAAGTTTAGTGAGCTGGGGCGTTTCTTTGTTCAAAGGCGCAAGGCGGTGGAGGCAGGGGCAGGGGTGGGAGCGAGGACTGAAATGAGGCTACAGTTTGAAAAGCTAGCAGTTTGAAAAAGTCAGGGATGTCAAACATGTTAGTTCGCGGGCCACATTCACCCCAATTTGACCAGTATACTGGCTTAAAACACTATAAATAATTCAATTTTTTTTGCCATTGTTTTGGTGCTAATCATTACAAGCACACAGAAAATATTCACATTTATTGATTATTATCATGTTGCAAATGTTTGAATTTTTTAGCAAAAAGGAGTGCAATTTCAACAGTATTATGAATCAGTGAACGTACACCGTTCAGTTATCCATTCTTTGTTAATGTATCCATAAAAATACATGCAAGTTGTGGCAGTGCATGAGAGAAAACAAATGTTCCACCAGACCAGCCTCTTTGAACCTGACTCTTGACTGAAATTTTGCAATACTCATTGTCTTAAAATATTTATTTTCACGGAACTGTAGTGCAGAGGTGTCAAAGCATTTTATATTCGTGTGCTCCTGAAACTTGGCATCGTTCATCTTCCACAAGTGCATCAATGTCATTTCAAGTGTCATCGGTACGCCCTCCAAGAGACAATTTTTTTTTTCTTTTATGGAAAAATGGCAGCGAATGTGTTCTCCATTCCACGGGCCGAATCGGACTCCCTGATGGGCCGGGTCTGGCCCGCGGGGCGTATGTTTGACACCTCTGCTTTAAGTCATACTTGACATTCAAAAGACTCAACATTCTCTTCTGTTTACTCAGTGAAATATTGTTTATTTTTTGTGACTTGGCTTGAAATGTAATTATATTGGTGCAGGTAAGATGCTAACTTCATTGGACACGCTGTGCCGATGAGTCTAGTTTTTGAAAATGTTACGTTTCCCTCGTCTCCCTGCAAACATTGAAAACTACTCCGATTGCCGTTATTGAAAATCGTTGTATTTGACCCGCCCAAAATTCATGGGAGGAAAAAAGCCAAAACACATACTGTATAAACTGTTTTTTGTTTTTTTGTAATACTAATTTGTTCTTGTGGACAAGCCTTACAACACCAATTGAATGTTAAGGCAATAATTGGCCTTCAAAAAGTAGCTTTAAAATAACAGTACAATAATGGTACATTGGTACATTTTACGGTAGTAAGGAGGATAGTCTTTGTAAACGGCATGGAAATCGCCCTTTTAGTGATCTACAATATTGGGCGACCATCCGGGACACCGTTTACATTGTTTGCACAAGCCACGGCGCTAACATCGGTTGCTGTGCTTTTAAAACTTCAAAACGATCAAACGATATTTATTTAGGATGCAATTTTCTAGCGGTTTCTGCCAGTAAGTTGTGTTAGTGTCATCCACGGAAAATGCTCAATACATTCATTCGACCAGCACCCAATGTAAGAGTTCCGCTCCAGCAGAACAGCACTGACAATTATTTCAAGTCTAAAATATCATTGGAAGTGCAATCCGTTAAAAATCTAAAGTTTGAGTGGTTGAATGTTATGCCAGAATGATTTCTTATTTCTTAATTATCAACTTTTTGAAACGAATGAACTGAGTACTTCAATGTCATTAAAAGACGGAAGACATCATTTCAAAAATAAGTTCGACAATTGCTTCTTCATGGGACAAATAATGCCCTGCGATCGGCTGGCTGGCAGTGTAACATTATTTCTTCCATTTTCTCTTGCTTTTCATTTGACAGCTTGCCAAATCAAATGACCTGTACACTGTACTTGAAGTTTTTTTTTGGGGGGGGGGAATTAGTTGGGCAAAAGGTAAGCTAAATGCGTACTGTCAGACATGTTCAGCCTTTGCCCTATTCACCTGACGTCACCCATTTCTTCTGCGTCATAAGCCATGCTCTCTCATAACATATTATTATTATTGATTTTTTTTTCCCAAGGCCTCTTGATCTCCTACCAATCGTTCCTGGTGTGGAAATGGCCGCCGCAAACAACGCGGTCAGAATGTGTGCGTTGATGGAAATTGGGAGGTTTTTCAAAATGCGACTCCACAGGCAAGCGCGCTACAAAATTTTGGTCGGAGTGCTACCAAAATGTGAATTCTGGCTGCAGCGTCCTGCCGGCAGATTGCGCAAGCATTTTCAAATGACACAATAGGAGATGAAACACATGGGAGATATCGCCTGGCGCTTCATTCATCTGTAGACTGAGATCCGATTCATGAATGCCTTCCTTTAATTAGCAGGGTTGCGATAGCTGAGGAGGAGCTGGTACGCTCCACTGAGCACGCAATATTGTTGTGGAGCAGCGGTACAACAAAACGAGGACTCGGAAATAAACAGGCCTCGCCGCCCAGAATATTACATCTCTTTACATTCCGAATCACAGGCTGAATCCTTGTGATTCTGATTAACATCGAGCCTTCAAGCTCAATTGCAACATTCCAGTTGTTAACGGCAGTGTAAAATGGCGACCTGTGAGCTTCTAGCTGGCGACTTCCTGCATCAGGATTTTTGCATATGATGAGCGACTGCGTTGGAACACTCTTGAGAAAAGTATTTAACCTTTAACCGCTTCCCTTAACGTCACACTGTTCCAGATAAGGACAAGGAGCGAAACAAGAGACGGTGAAGCGATGCTGCCACCGCCAGGCAACACGGTGCACGTCACTGCCAAACCTGCCCAAAAATGCTTCATGATTGCTGTGTGCATTACAATTCAAGGTTTTCCTTGGATTGCTGTCTTTAGCCAAGCATAACTCACGTGTTTTGAATTTATTTATCACACCATCTGCAGTGAAATATTGAGTAAAAATAATGAGTTTATCCTGTTCGAGGCATGGTTAACTCCAGACGTGTCGTGAGCTGAAGAGGTTCCATTTTCAGACAAATGTTACGCAGGACAGAAAAGAAACCTTGATGTGCTTGTGTGTGTGTATATATATATATATATAAATAAGGGGTGGGACTTGAACACTTTAACTGCGATTCATTAATTTGAAACAAATTCATTTGCTTAAAAATGTGCACATTTTTAATTGCTTTTTGTGTTCCAAACAACGCAGAACATTTCTTTATTATATAAAGCATACAAAACAAGCATAAGTAAAGTACATTTAGTAGTAAGTACTACTTATTGCTGTATTATACCTTCTTTGGAATAGCTTAAGTAGCATTACCTTAGAAGGACCTCATTAAAGTTGTAAAGTGTTGTCTCGCTGTTTTTACATTGTTGTTAAAAATGCATTCAATGCCTTGCACAGACTAACTTTTCCCCATTGAACATAACATTACTTTTATACATCATTTATATATACAGTGCCTTGGAGAAGTATTTTCCCCCAATCCCTGATTTCAGATTTGTATTGCATATTTATCACACATCAAGGTTTCAGATCACACAAGTAAATATGAAAATGCAATTTCTAAAGGATTAGTTTCTTTACTATGGGGGAATCCAAACCTTGTTGAACTGGTGAGGAGTGTTTCGCTGCTTCCCTTGTCTCTTCTTCTTGGCCGAATTTTCGATGCGCTCTTGAAGCCATTTGGGTCGGCCGACCACTCGTGAGACGGTTGACCCCTGTTCCCAGTTTTTCTCCATTTGACAAAAGTCCCGACGCCTCGGAAATGCCATTCTGACCTTTTCCAGACTGATAAGAGTTCAGTCACTTTGTTTTGCATTTATTCTTCAGTTTCTTCGGTTGATCACATGATGCATTTCTTTTTTTCCTCACGTTGTCCAACATGTACTATTTAAGGGTGACCTTGATTCAACACATTTGGCGGTAATCAGGCTCGGGTGTGGCCCGTAAAATTGAGCTACAAAACCAGTTCATCACAGTTAATTCAAGATTTACTTTTCCACATTTTTTGCCCCTTAATAAATGAAATCATCCTTTACTGGAGAAACGGCATCTTGAATATACAGGTATCTGTATTTATTTGTATTTGTGAGCTATTCAAACCGGCTTGATGTGCTGAAACATTTAAGCGTGATAAAAATAAAAAAAACAATTAAAAAATGAAATCGGGGAAGGGATCAAATAGGTTTTCATGCCACTATATAACTCCACTTTCACTCATGGAAAACATGAGTAAAATGTATTCTTTTATTTCTTGTATATGGCACGTACCTGTATATGCAAAAGGATGCTGTATATTGTATGTTTGAATAATATTTGTACACTGGCGGATTTTCAATCACGCAAGCCATATTTCTCCGAATGAGAACATGAGTTCATTAATGGCATCATTTTGATCCAGTTATCTTAGATCTGCCTACGCGTACAGTACACAGTATCATCCTGTATTTTATGAGGGGGTGATATGGTTCAGGTGGTAGCGCGGTTAAAAGGTTTAAAGTTCGAACCACAGCTCCAAGTGTCCTCGGCAAAAGATAACGAAACTCCAGTTGCTGCATCATCGGTACGCGAATAAGGAGACAAGGTTCAAGCGCTAAATGTGGAAAAAAAACACAATGCAAGGGACAGCCCCTTTTACAATGTGCCTTGTAAATATTGTCAGATGTGGAAAATAGATGTTTAGCCTTCAGTCGTTCCAGAGGTTTCCTCTTTGTTGGATGCATCATTCCCGCTTGTGGTGCGGTGAGTATTTGCAGCGCAACGGCTTCCCTTGTAGTGCAGGAGTAGCGATGCACGGAAGACTAAACACACAAGACACGATGTGTGGGCTTCAGAGAAAGTGCAGGGAAGACGCTGTTGACAGCACACATCAGCTAACTAACTCTGGACTCCAGCTCCCTATTGTTGAGGAGATTACAGAGAGATAGTTTTCTCATTATCTAAGAAGCTTATTCCCCAAATGTCGAACTCTCTTTTAAACAGGCGCAGCATTGCCCTCGCTTCATTTTCGGAAAATGTAATTGATTCATTTATTCTACTCACAAAAATGAAGGATGCTTGAAAATCTGAAGTCCTTTTTCCACTTCTCCATTTCGAGCGTTGAACTGTGACACATTCTTAACAACACAAGGCCAGAATTAAGGGAATCGAAGATTACCTTCGATTCAAGGTAGTATCCGTTATTAGAGAACCAATTCCATTACGATTTATGATGTATTATTCTTGTAGGCTGTACAAAAGCCAAACTTGGATTTGTCTGATGCAAGGTACCCATGTCAGGGTACAGTATAAGTGGACACTATAAGTATTGGGACACCTGGTTGCTACACCGACAGGAAGCGATCATGCAAATATGCTCTTGGTGGCCCTCATCCAGCAATAACAGACTCAATCAACCCTTACGGATTTTATTTTGATTTTTTTTTTCTCCAAGAAATGTGAGATCATTTACGATGTCACGCACGTGACATAATTGGACGAGAGTTTTCGTGAATCCCAAAGGTGGGTTTTGGGTCAGGGCCTTGCTTGTCATATTTATTGAGGTGTTACACACTTAACGCAAGCAGTTGCGCCTCCGCTTGCGTAAAGCAACCGAGCGCCTTTCCGAATTGGTCGAATTGTGACCGCGCACGTAAGGATTTGCCATGATCAATGTTGAACAGGCTTAGCGTTTACGATTTCCGGCGCTGACCTTTTTTTTCAAAGCGATTCGGAAAGAAAAATCACTCTTAAGCAGTGACATTGCATAAATCACCTGTCGATGTGAATTGTTGTCTGTCTTCGCTGCAGCTCCTTAGGAACCCTCAACTAGTTCATAAATAACCAAAATAGATTCATTCATTTCTCAATTGGGAACGTTCAAACTATTTTGGGCATACCTTATTGACGTTTTAGGACAACAGAATGGTTAGAAAGTATGGCTATCAGATAGCTCGGGCTGTTGAGCTTGAGTGAAAAGCAGATCATGTGTTCACCGACAAGCACGGGGTCATGTTGTAAAAGTTCATTTCACACCGGCTTACATTGAAAAGAAGCAACGTTGACAATATTATTCCTCACATCCCTCCCGGCTCCAAATTTAAAACGCAAAAATCTCTTGTGACAGAATAGAGGTCAGCGTCATCACATTATGCATTTTAGATCAGAAGACACGGGAAACGGTGCTAAAATATTTACGCAGCATCACGTTCGTCTCTATTGGAGCTGACGCGTGCAACGGAGGAAATGAGAATGTGGTCTCTTGCAGCGGAGGAAATGAAACAGGCGTGTACCGAGTTTTTCAAGATGAAACCTGATGAGCAGTGCTGTCACGCACATCAACATTCGTTTCTTTGACAGTCATCTCAAAATAGATGGTTTGTTTTTTGACCTGCATTGTTGCTGTACACTTTGTTTGACACAAATTTAATAAGGCAGCATGAAGGGACGAGTGAGACTCATGCTTCAAAAACAAACAAAAACAACACCCTCCACAAGGGAATAACTTTGTCAGAAGGTGTATTTAATATTGCATCGCATTTTATTAGTGTCATATTTCAGTTCTCATTGCATGGATTGGGCGTTGATTGTTTCGATCAACGCCTAACGTAGCATTTACGCCAGCACCCGCACGGCTGCATTCTTCTTCCTCCTTTTTTGTCACAGTCGTGTTTTGACGTTTTCTGTCAGGTGGCTGTGGCTCAGTTGGTGGGGCGGGTGCTCCGGCGAGTCAAGGGTCAGCGGTTTGAATCCCGGCTTCCACTGTCAAAGTGTCCTTGGCCAAGACACTGAACCCTAAATTGCTCCCAGTGGGCCTGCGCTTTGCGAACCATGATGGTGTACATAAAGCACGAGATGCACTCCATTTACCATTGGAGAATTGGAGTCTAATGGAGTCTTTCTCGACTGTGGCTGACCCTTGACATTTGCTCTTACCATTTAGACTATGAGTTGGCTCAGTTGGCTTCGTTGTGATGCTTTTCTTGTTTGTTTTCAGCTAAAAATAGGACATGTTCTGTTACTTTTGCAGGCTTTGGATGGCTAAAATACAGCTGGGCAGGCTGCAAATGTTTCTTCATGTGGCTCGAAATGGGTTTCAAATCTAAAATGACTACTGATGTGGGCGGGGCCGACCCTGGACATAGGCGACATAGGCGGACACCGAGGGCGCCATCCGCTGGCTCTCAGGGTTCTATTTGCGCAGAAAAAGCATCTGCGCCGGAGTACAAATGCTAGCAGATCCTGATTTTCGTGCAAGCGCGAGGCTCACTCTGTGTGTTCCGGCCCAGCAGAGGCAGTGTCCCTGGAGATGCGCCTAGCAGAGTGATAATTAGGTGGCAGAAAGTCGATCTAAATTCACACCTGGTCAGACCACGTCCAAATCCTGGCGCAAGGTAGACCGCTCGTCTAACGTAATTTTGATCATGGCACAGGCATACAGATACTGAGCTCTGCGGACGTGCAGCATTTCAGTTGCCGTTGGTTATAACCGGCTCGTTCTGTATTTAATAAGGGTACCCGCTCACAGTGACTGTTGCCACACCGGCCAGAGCAGTGACAATTCTCCACTCACACTACAGATCGCTGCATCATCATCTTCTGCTCACAGATGTCTCCATCAAGAGTGACAGTTTGCGCCACATTTTAAGGCTAATGACAGGAGCCACTTTGATCGGTGGTGAACGAGGTCGGCTGTAAACGCTACCACAGCGGCGCGGCCCCCCCACCCGAGGCTTTTCCGAGCTACCCGTTCTAGCCCACCTCTGTAGCGCTGTTCCACTGCCCGCTGTGCCAGATTTATGCCGTTCATGAAAATAGGGCCATCAGTCCGCTTCGCCGTCGTGTATACATAACCACAAATACAGGCGGAGGGAATGTTTCGCAATATTGAATCTGATTGTCAGTTAAGGTCAGCGTTCGTGACACAGCAATAAGAACAATAAGAACGAGACTCGGCAAAAATGGCATCAATGGCCGAGTTCCGAGGCACGCAATTATCATACAAGTGTATTGAAATGTAGGAAATTCATCCAACACCACCAAACGGTCAATTTTGTAGTAGACCTACGGTTACTGAGAATTAGAAATCCATTTTCAAGATGGCCAAGGTGAGACTGCAAGTGACTTTGTAAAATGCATTCGCCTTGCATTGTGCTGCTGTGACTCCTCCTTCTCCTCTGCCGGCCTCCGAATGAAGCCCAGGTGACACAAGGCACCTGTTCACGGAGTTACGTGCCACCGCTCGCTGCGAGTTAAATGTGCCCTTACCGAATAGACAGCGGGTGGGCCTTTCCTGATTGTTGACCCCACTAAATGACTCTCTTTTGTCTTTGTCGTTGCCGAGCTAAAATAGTACAGGGGTCGTGCCGCTGGCCTCTGGTGATGTCCCGGCCGCGGTGGAGTGGCGAGTAGGACGCCCTTAGCGAGCTGTCGTTAAATTGCAATTTGCAGTTGTGACCATGCAAGACTTGATTTTGTTTCCCTGCCTTTTTTTCAGTTCACTTGTTGATCACTTCTGCTATTTTATCATGCTTTAATTAATTATTTATTTCGTTCATTTCAACTTCTCAGCTGAACCTTTTATTACCCTGAGGGTGTGTGTTTATTTCAGAGCACTGTTTGTAGTTAGAATAAATGCTCTGCTTTACTTCATTGGACAGCATATTAAGAGTTTTGCTTGATGTGACATGTTTTCATTTTCTTAAGTGTTGTCTTTTGGGAGTCATTTGCAACTTGGGATTACACCATTCTGTTTGCTTTGAGAGTGCAGAAGAGAATGTTTTGACGTGGTGGGTGGGAGAAACGCTGCCGTCAGCCGAGCAAATGAATATCCTCGGATTTTAGACAATTTTGTTAACACTGTGGCATGTTGCGCAATATCGCCTCGTGCTGGTTTAGAAGTAATGTGCTGAGCTACAAATATGTTCTTGTTGCATAGTAATCAGACTACCCGACTGTTTTTGTACATCTTAGCTTGTGATCAGAATCATCTTTATTTGCCAAGTATGTCCAAAACACACAAGGAATTTGTCTCCGGTCGTTGGAGCCGCTCTAGTACAACAGTCAGTCAATTTACAGAACACTTTGGAGACATAAAGACATTGACAAAAAACAATTGTGCAAAAAGATGCAGAGTCCTCTAGGACTTAGAGCAGTGCGAATGACGAATATTGCAATAGTCCGGTGCAATGACCATTGTGCTAAGGGCGCCGAAACTTCAAGGAGTGTATGCGGTTTAAAGTGACGAGTAGTGCGATCATCTGGGACAATGTTGGCTGTGCAAATGTTACAGATACTCCTCAATCAGTGTGCAAATGGAGCAGATGCTACTCTGGCATGAGTGGCCAGTATATGCAAATAGTGCAGCGTGGCGAGACAACGACAGTGAGTGCACGAGTCATACATAATTGGCCCCACAGAAATGTGACAACGAACTCAAGTCAAAAACTGCCAGCTTATTGAAATGGAATTATAGGTTAGGTGTTTAAGAAGTTGATCGCAAGAGGGAAGAAGCTGTTGGAATGTCTACTAGTTCTATTTTGCATTGATCGGTAGCGCCTACCTGAGGGAAGGAGCTGGAAGAGCTGGTGACCGGGGTGTGGCGGGTCCGATAGGATTTTGCATGCCCTTGTCTTAGTTCTGGCAGCGTGCAAGTCCCCAAGGGTGAGTAGGGGGGTACCGACAATCCTTTCAGCAGTTTTGATTGTCCGTTGCAGTCGGAGTTTGTCCTTTTTTGTAGCAGCACCAAACCAGACTGTGATGGAAGAACACAGGACCGATTCGATGACCGCTGTGTAGAACTGTCTCAGCAGCTCCGGTGGCAGGCCGTGCTTTCTCAGAATCCGCAGGAAGTACATCCTCTGCTGGGCCTTTTTGAGGACGGAGTTGATGTTGGTCGCCCACTTCAGGTCCTGAGAGATTGTAATTCCCAGGAATTTGAAGGTCTCGACGGTTGACACAAGGCAGCTGGACAACGTGAGGGGCAGCTGTGGCGAAGGATGCCTCCTGAAGTCCACAATAATCTCTACCGTCTTGAGCGTGTTCAGCTCCAGGTTGTGTCGGCCGCACCACAGCTCCAGCCGCTCCAACCGTCCTTGATGAGGCCGATGACAGTGGTGTCAACTGCAAACTTCAGGAGTTTGACAGTCGGGTTCGCTGAGGTGCAGTCGTTCGTGTAGAGAGAGAAGAGCAGCGGAGAGAGGACACAACCTTGGGGCGCCCCAGTGCTGATGCTGCGTGTGGATGAGGTGGCCTCCCACAGCCTGACCTGCTGTGTCCTGCCCGTCGGAAATCTGTAAATCCACTGGCAGATGGCAGGTGAGACGCTGAGCTGGAGAAGCTTGGATGAAAGGAGTTCAGGGATGATGGTGTTGAACGCTGAGCTGAAGTCCACGAACAGGAGCCTCGCGTAGGTCCCTGCACTGTCGAGGTGTTCTAGGATGAAGTGAAGTCCCATGTTGACATCCGCAGACCTGTTCACTTGGTAGGCTAACTGCAGGGGGTCCAGCAGGGGACCTGTGACACTCTTGAGGTGGTCCAGCACGAGACGTTCAAAGGACTTCATGACCACAGACGTCAAAGCGATAGGCCTGTAGTAATCAGACCAGAGATTGCAGGTTTCTTGGGGACTGGAATGATGGTGGAGCGTTTGAAACAGGATGGAACTTCGTACATTACCAGAGATCTATTGAAGATCTGAGTGAAGACTGGAGCGAGCTGGTCCGCGCAGACTTTGAGGCAGGATGGGGACACATGGTCCGGGCCTGCCGCTTTGTTAATCTTTTGTTGTTTGAAGATGCGTCTCACATCCTGTTCATGGATGGTTAACGCATAGGTCAGAGGTGTGATTGTGGTCGCGGGTGCGGCCGGGTGGGTGTGTGGTGTGAAACTGTCTTTTTCAAATCTGCAGTAGAAGGTATTCAGGTCGTTGGCTAGTGTGCTATGATGCTACTTTTTTTACTTTTGGTCATAGTGACAGATATTGAGTTATCGTGTTACTGCTGTGAGTGGTTTGTCACTGCATATACAAGAAGAAGAGTGCTTTGCTTGCTTGAAATACAAAGTAATACATCCGCCGCTGGTTTGTACCTCTGTCTTTAATATTAGAAAGATTGTTAACTATAAATCATTATTCATCTCACTTATGGATGATGATTTTTTTTTTAAAGTCTTATTCACTGGCAAGTATGGGAAGTGGTGGAATACACCCCGGTCTAATGTGGATGACACAAGGACAGACAGACAGACAGACTAATTGCAATTATGCCACAAACATTTGAAATCTATTTGCGTCCCCATGATATTGCTGCAAAATTACCACCATCCACCATTTGTAGTTTATATACATTAAGCGCTATATACCAACAATAGCAACCTCTTTTCTTGTCAACTCTTAAAAGTAACATAAATAGTCCAGTCTGCTTTTACGGTTCACCCAACAAACACTTTTATTTGCCTTAATTGCATTAATTAAATTAAGGGGCCCATTTCACAGACTTTCTTGGAAATCCTTTCTCGGCAAGACCCGCCCCCGCTTCAACATGATTGGCTCCTGCATCGCGGCAAGGGTAGGCTCCACAGATGGAACGCGATTGGATATACGGACGCTCTGTCTCTGCGTTTGATGCTGTGTATACAAAATATTGCACTTGATCACATTTCTTCAACCCTAAAATGATAGATTACGAGTTAAGGAAGAAGCAGGTTGCCAAAGAGAGGGGATGCTGAATTAGTTGGTCTTTTTGTTTTCGTGCTTCCTGAAACGTTAAAGTCTTTTGTGTTTTGTTTTTGTGTTTTCTGAAATGTTAAAGTGTTTCACAATTTGTGATAATGTTTTGCACTTCCAGGCCACCGTAGTCCTGTGCATGAGCTTCTTATAATATATGTAAGACTGGTACCGAATCCATCACTGTTTCTCTGAGCACATTCATTCATTTCATGACAATGTCATAAGATAGAAGAGGAACATGAAAATGCATTTCGTGTGTGGACACCACCTATCCCGCTATGTAGTGCAGTGGTGTTAAAAATACATCCCCTTGGCCAAATTCGCCCTACTGAGGGGTTCAATCCGGCCCGCGGGGTGAATTTGAAATTGGGCAAAAAATACTGTAGCAACCCTACAGCTATGTGTTGTGTTCTATAATTTCAGACTTGCGATTGGATGAGAAAGCCAAGGGGGAGGGCCCGAGAGAAGGAGCCTGCGTGTGGGGGGGAGAGCAGAAGGTTGAGAAGACACCAAGTTTGTTGTTATTATTTTGGCGTAGTTATAGCTGACAGTGATCCAGGCTATGTGCATTGTATATATATATATATATATATATATATATATATATATATGTGTGTGTATGGTTTATGCATACATTACATTATATGAATCAGAATCATCTTTATTTGCCAAGTATGTCCAAAAACACACAAGGAGTTTGTCTCCGGTAGTTGGAGGCGCTCGAGTACCACAACAGACAGTCAATTGACAGAGAACACTTTGGAGACAGAAAGACAGAAAAACACTGTCACTGAGCAATAAAAGGTTACCAGTAATGTGGTAATGGCGGTGCAATTATTCTTGTTTTTGGACAATGTGCAAAAAGATGCTGAGTCCTCTAGCAATTAGAGCAGGTTGAAATGATTAATTTCGCAATGACCATTGCGCAAAGGGCGCCGAGACTTCAAGGAAATGTTTGAAACGTAAAGTGACGAGTAGTGCGATAATCTGGGACAAAGTGCACGAGTCATGTATAATTGGCCCGGCAGAAAGGTGACCACAAACTCAAGACAAAATTGGCAGCAAGTTGCATGTTCGCTGTTTTACCAAGTTAATGGCAAGAAGGAAGAAGCTGCTGGAATGTCAGCTTGTTTTAGTTTGCATTGATTTCTTACACATTCAAATAGTTCTCACTTTAGTCTGTAGGATTCGGGAGTCAATGTAGGTTTGGAGATTAACAATGCAGTGGTTAAAAAAAAAATGGATTGCAATACTACATTGTTCTCAAATACTTGACATATACAATCACTGTGTCAAACGTACAAATGGGATTCTAAACTGAAGCTAATTGCAATGTTTTGTAAAAGGAGGGTTCACGAAATATAAAATATAAATCCAAATGTACTTGTATTGCTTTGCACACAACCGAGGAGAAAACACCCACTTATTATTTACATTAAATATGCTCTGATTTTACTGACTACCAAGGCTTGCCTCCAAATTCATGCTGGGAACAAGACGTCGATGGCATTTGGTGATCAGCGCCCTCCAACTCCCATCAAGGGTAAGCCAAGTCGTCCTCACCGCATGACCCCCCTCACCCCCCCCCCCCCCCCCCAAAAAAAAAACCAAAAAAAAAAAAACAGGGCTTCGACAGTAACTGAAGACTCTCAGCGAAGCATAGGGGGGAAGGTGAGTCCACCGCGCACGGTTGTCTGTCTCAATGTATCCCGCGATTGACTGGTGATTTGCTCGACGCGTGCCCTGCCTCTCACCCTGTTTTCTCTCCAAGGATAGCCCCCATGTACGGGCTGAACAATATGAACAATGGATATATGAAAGTCCGTTTCATTATGATTCAGAGAGCAGCGTCCGTGGGTGGCAGATGATCGAGGATGTCTAATATCCCGCGTGTTGTGAATGTGAGCATCTTACTGATGGATCCTTACCATTCATTGACCAGGGTTAGATATTATCAATATATCAATTCAGCCACAAAAGAATATACTATGTTTCTGCTGTTTGGCAATAATCATGACCTTTTAGTGTTGGGAATCAAAGGATAGACATAGGCATTTTTGTTTGATTGTTTTGGTAGCTTATTCTCTCCTCACATTTTACAGTGGCAGCGCTAATCATAAGTCTCCCAATTAACAATCATCAGTACAATTAGTTTGAAATGTCTTCACTCCACATCAACCTTTCTTAGACGTGTTCTTCTTTTTTTTTTTTTCCCCTTCATTTTTACACCACCGCAAGTCATGGCTGATATCAAACGAACGATCCACAGCGGCTGCGCAAATGACAATCTCAAGATGCATTGCGGGCTGTGTCATTTGCGGGCGACCGGGCATCGACGTGATCGCTTCTCACCGTGACAATGACAGAATTCAGCTCATTGCGAGCCATTGTACCATCAAAATGAATTTGACATCAGCGTAACCTCAAAGATTAAAGCATTGTCGCAGCGGTTCAACGGCCTCGTTGGGTCTTCGGTCTTGCCAAGCGGTTATTAATCCAGTGTGAGCTTTCATAGAGGAATAAAAACGCCCAAGTTGATTGTGATCAAGCTTGACGGTGAAGAGGTAAAAGCCTCGGCCATAAGGCTCGAACGGCCTCCTGAAATATCATTTGCAATCTTATCATTGAGCTCCAAGTCCTAAAATAAATGTCAAATATTCCACTTCCAGGTGAAAACGTTTCGCCTTCACCGGCATTCTTTGTATTCTATTGATACAAGCTGTATGTCCACAGCACTTTGTATTGTTCACCTTCAGGGATTCCTGCTGTGGAGGACTCGCGAGTTCCCATCAATATTTGTCAGGAGCGCCGCGGTCTCTAAACATTCTCTGAACTTCGACAGATGCAGCTGTGTGTGCTCTAAAGCATCTGACACACTCCTGCTGAAAAGCTGAGTTGCAAGCCTCACTTTCATCGCCCGTTATTCCCACTGAGTTATTTTCAACATGTTCCCGGATTTGCTGAAGTTACTTTCGCTCCTGGAGATGCCGCTAACTTATTTTTGTCTGATGGAGTTTCCAAAGCACTTCATTCAACTCGCAGCTCGGCAGGGCCGTCGTTGGAGTCTCTCTGACGAATGACGCGTCAACGCTTATTCGTTCGCGGTTGAGTCACATGGTTGCAGCCCATCGATGACAAATACAGTACATTACACATATTTTATATTTCATAGTCAGAGAGACGCCATCATCTTTCTGCACATGGTTTTATCGCCCGAGTATCCTTTTCTACTTTTTGTCAATAGCCAAAACGTTTTGGCTGGTGGTAAGGTGTTGTTTATGTCATTTATGGTCTTGGAATTTTGTTAGTACTCATTTTTCACATTTTTTTTTTTATTACTTCAGGATGCTGTTCTCTCTGTGGATGCCAATGCCTATATGTTGTTTAATACTTTAATTTCATTTTGCTATGCAATGGAGGATGCATAGGTTGTTTTGTGTTTTTTTGTTTTGTTTTTTTAGCTGACCATTTCCCAACGTATCTTACTGACTTCAAGGATCCTCCTTTGGAACTTTCCGATCATCTTTTTATCGGATTTTAACCACTCTCAGTAGCTCAATAATTATCGACAGGTATAGAGGTATGAGATAGGAGCAGATATCCTTTACGAGTTGCTGCAATGTTTTTATGAGTTTCTTTGCAGTATATCATTATGTATAGAGATGAGACCTTCGTCCGAAGCAACAAAGAGGTTCGCAAGTGTTGTTTCAGTACTATGGTGTTCAATGTTTAATTAAAAGGTGTTCAACTGTTAGCAAATGCTTTCTGAAGAATCTTGGGAAGAAACGTTGCCACATGACCGAATCCGGAATATACTAGTTATCCTGTGTGTTATACTGGTTATCCTGTGATAACTAGTATAACTACGGGTGGATGGCATGATGGTTTGAAGCTGATCTTGCTCAAATTTTGTTTGCTTTATGGCTGGTGTTTTTTGAACCAATCTCAAATACTTAGCATTTATTTATGCATATACATGTATAACATACTGTAAGCAAACACAAACAAAGCCTAAACATCGCATATGGCCTAAACTCCACACAGGCGGGGCCGGGATTTGAACCCCGGTCCTCAGAACTGTGAGTCGGAGGTGCTAACCAGTCATCGGACGTGCTAACCAGTCGTCGGACGTGCTAACCAGTCGTCGGACGTGCTAACCAGTCGGCCGTGCTAACCAGTCGTCCACCGTGCCGCTCCAATTATTATTAGTAGGCTAAATTAATTGAGGTTCATTACTTTTGACTGCCCAACCCCTCGCAGTTGCAAAACCATGCAAACCGCATTAAGCAAGTGAACAGTTCAGTTGCGTTCTATAGCTAGCTTGAAGTAACTGTAGTGTATAGCCTGTCAATATACAGCAGCTATTTATAATGTTGAGTATAACAGTGCCAGCCAGTGGCAGACCATCCTTAAGTAGACGAGTAGGGATTAGATTCATCAAACAGGTTAAGGAGTTCAAATTCAAACTCTGGCTGGCGTGAAACCAGCTGCGCTCGGCCTTTTCCCTGGCAAATGTTCACCTGTCGCAGCCAAACGCTGCACAGTAATTCAACCTTTTCTTTTTCTTTTTTCTTTTTAAACTGGCTATCAAATATTTCTCCTAAAACCGGACTGGTGCACATAGTCCATTGTGTTCATAGAGAGCTGTTGGATGCTTCCCGATAATGTTCAATGTGCTTTTAAGTCTTGTGCGCCCTAATTGTAACCTGGCAACGACGACAACAACAACCTCGTCTCGCCTGCTTGGTCTCCCACTCCACACAATTGTATCCTGTGGCATCAGCCTTCTGCAACAGCAGCACTTAAAATACCAGCAGCAGGTGCCGAGCCGGCCAACTCCGCCCACCGACAATCGCCATGGAGACTGAGGAAGCAGACAAGGCAACAAACAGGCAGGCAGAAAAACAGGAATGGGACAGAAAAGGAGGAATAGAAAGATGCGCATGATGCTTTTTAGAATCAGCATTGACATGAGTGAAAGAACGCAATGACTGTATTCCGCCAAGTCTTTATACTTGTACGTATGATTTATTATGATTTTTTATTTTTTTTTTAAATATTATTTCAGTTCTCACTGATTCCTATGGGACAACATTTTAAATTTTCGGATTTTAACAGATTGGTGTGGACTGTTGATGTCCCACTGCATTTTCTAATCATTCGTGACAAACAGTTTCGTGCATAAATGCTTGTGGAGTTGAAGGGATGTACTGTACATGTGTTTTTTGTCCTGTTTTTTTTTTTACACAAGCAGATAAGCGCAAGTAACCTGAGTCTCATCACCACCAGGATTAACCCCCCACCCCGCTTTTCACCAGCACATTCAGAATAGCAGCTATAAATGATTTCAGGTAATCCATTCAAAATTGCATTGCTGGTATTTATTCCCTTGAGTGGTTTCAGCACCACAGAGGATGATACGGACAATGCTGCTGAGCTGCAGGGCAACGTGTGTCACCGGGAGCCTTTTGGGTCTCACAACAGAGTGACAAAAGCTCCTCAGCTTTTCCAGAAAGCTGTTCCACCATGAGTAAATACTTGTATAAACAGGATTACAATATGGGAGAGCAGCCCGTGACTTTTTGGAAAACTTTGTACAGATTAAACGCTGTTCTGTTGCAGTAATCGTATCAGGCACAAGGAAACCTGGTGTCATGATAAAAATCATTCAATGAATTTTAAACTAGAGCATTCCACAGTGTCTTATTTTTGATTGTTGTACAGGATTCATCATTGTGTATAATTGCACCGTTTGCCCCGCTCCCAGCAGCCTTTGAACATACTCATTTTACCATAAAATGATGAAAATGTGGCCGAGAGGACAACTTACACATCGATGGCGGGTACGGAACGTTTTCAGACCCCCTTCAATTTGTCACTCTCTTTTTATATTGCAGCCATTTGTTAAAATCATTGAAGTTAATTTTTTCCCCTCATGAATGTACACACGTCACCCCATATTGACAGAAAAAAAAACAACGGAATTTTTGAAATTTTTGCAGATTTATTAAAAAGGAAAAACTGAAATATCACAAAGCCATATTTCTCCTCATGCGGGTCGCGGGCGTGCTGGAGCCCGTACCAGCTGTCTTCGGGCCAGAGGCGGGGTACACCCTGAACTGGTCGCCAGCCGACCGCAGGGCACATAGAAACAAACAACCATTCGCACTCACATTCTTTTTAGATTTTAGCTACAGTCGTGCCGAAATTAATTTGGGAAACGACAGCAAATTGGTTTCACAAACTTTACTGCTAACCTGCTTCAGTGATTAAAATTACCGTACTCTAAATTAAGCACTTTTAAATCGATTGTGGACTGAAAAATAATGAAACAAGGTTTTAAAGAATACGTCACATTTTGTCGAAAACAATATTTATCATGTTGACCCTTTGGAATTTCTGAAATTCTCTTTGGCATTCCAGAGGTTTTTGAAGTTTAGAGAATTAATTCTGCCCCTTACCAAAATGTCGAAGCCATGTGAAACGAAAAGTTGAAAAATAAAACCAAACTGGAGCCACAACCGAAACATTTTTGCACCTGACAATCTGTGCTTGTCAGCCGTGAGACACACATACAATCTTGTCATGATCAAATATTCAAGAATACAGACACCTTTTTTCACCAAAATGCATTTTATTCTTTTCATAACATTTTTGAGTTTCTGACCATAGCTTAAAATGAATCTGTGTTAGGAATCTGTTTAGGTCACATTTAGGACACCCTTAACATAGGTCACGCCAAATAAGATAAGCCAGTTCCAACTGATCATTAGCGGAGCAAATTATTATAGTTTAGAACCATGTACAGACAACGTGTCAGAGGTGTAAAATTGTTTATGAAAATAGTCAAATGAAGCCTTTTTTTTAAGGGAGGGAAAAGTAAATGTGCTGCCCAAAAATAAAACTATAAATAAAATTGGAGGATATACATCAATTGTTTTTCCTTTTGTGAATCTATACTCCTTCAGCTGTAATAGCACATTTGTTTCGTAAAATAAAAAAAAATCATAAATGCATTGTCACAAAAGTAAGGGTGTGTGGTACATTACACAACGGCAGTAAAAAGTAACATTTCTGAGTGCAGAACCGAATCAGGCAGTTGAGAGGAAACATTTTCTTCAAGACAATTTCACTTTTGTTTTCTAAAACTGGGCTTTACACTGCATGTTTGATAAAATAAAATAAAATAAAAGACGAAAATGGTTGAAGTCGTCATTTTGTGAGAGATGCATTTGTAGGTAAGATACCTTGCATAACTACACTGCGGAACGCGACATGGAGAGAGTAGAATTGTTTTTTTTTTAAAAAACATGACCAGCCTTCCTAGTGTGCATCTGTTCCTTTGTGAAATGATGAAATCAGAGCTCAGCTGCCTTTAACATTTACTGTTATGAGCTTTGTGATGGCAGCGACTGCGCACACACAAAAACAACCTACCCACACAAAAACAAAACAAGCTGGAACGCACACAAACACGCACAGTGATGAACTGTGTGAGACAGAAAGCAAAGTACTGCACCTAAAAAACAAAATAGCTCGCTGTCGGAGAGCACCGATGGATTAAACAGTCAAAATGTCTGCTTCAAAAAACAACTGGTGACTTTTGAATATTTATACACCGTTTTTTTTTTTTGGGGGGGGGGGTCAACAAAATTAAAGAAAACACATTTTAAAATCCAAAACGCACTTCTAGTGTCACTGCAATACATCCTGAACATCCAAACTTCGGTCAAGATAAACGATTTTCACACGAGATCAACTGCAGCCATGAACGCAGAACGGCTGCGCTATTCCCCAGTCTCCAGCAGATGGAGCTAGGCACACCATGACCCTTTGAAGGAACGCGACCAAAACGAACACATTGCATTGGCATTCATATTCAATTAGGGTTTATCAATCCAAGTCCTTGACACATTCTAATCAAATATATTCCAATCAAATCATTAGTATCGTCCATGAGATGGTCACTGCCTTCATTGCCTCAATCTCACTTTGTGGTCAATTTTGACTGAAATGCTCACCGTGTGCAGCCTGCAATACTCACTAGGTAAACTGTGCTTCTGGATATGATCCATAACCAACATATTAGCTCTACCTTTAGGGTTTTGTTTCTTTAAAAAGAAAATCTACTTTTTAGCTGTGCGCTCGTCGTGGAAAAAAAAAAATCTTAAATCAGAACATTTCAGTACTGTATGATCCCTAAAGACCATTAAACTGAATAAATGTCAGGTATTCCTACTCCTCAAGTAAAGCTAGTCATTGATATAAAGTGCAGAATCTCTAGTCTGCAACCATGTTTGTAACAGTTTAGAAGTGAGGAATTCAATTGAGCAGAAGTGGACGCAACCCAGCGGGTGTCGTCTGTACAAACGGAGCCAATCAGCTTAACGCAGAATGAGGCGTTTCACAACGAGATTGAAGAATCAGCGAGCGTCAGAAGAGAGTGATTTCGGAGTCTCAACATTTATTTATTGCAGTAGTTTGATGAAGAGCCCAAAACAAAGCATTTCAAACTTCAAGTAAAACGTGCAATATGCCGTCTAATGAATACGATGTCCCTTTTCTCTGTTGGCAAGTGGCGGGACGATGAGACTGCCTTTTGCCATATGAGTTTGAACGCTCTCTATTGTTTAAAACACAAACATGAAGCTTAACTGGGATGCCTTCGAGCCTAAAGCTATGTAGAAACGCGGGTAGAGTGTATATGGAGTTAGTATTCGGTATCAGTCGAGACAATTTGTAGCTCAAAGAAGAGCTCAAATGATTTCTTGTTTGCCGGCTGCCGTATGGTGTTTTATTTTGGGCTCGGGTTTCGAGACTGTGATCGCTCACACGTTTACAAATGTGCTTTTGAGCTAGACGTTTAGAGGGGTCACAGGGGAAGGACCTATAACGGCTTCTCCAATCTGGCGGCGCAGTGATGCTCGGTAGATGTTTGCTCTGGGTTTCACACACCACCCCGAGGTGAGGACACTGAAGACAACAGTTTTAAAAGTGGATGACCTTGCAGGAGGGATGAAGAATAGCAAATGCGTTCTGCTTTCAGTCTCGTTTGCCCAAACATTTCTCTCATCCTCACATAACAAACAGTCTTTTATGGAGGTATGAGTGTTGCTGGCATCCACGTCAAAGTATGCGTGTCTGTGGGAGAGGGTAGGCGTTACCAAATGTGGGATTCACAGTGAGTCATTTTAATGACGCCCACTCCGCCACCTAGTCGTCGGTAATTCATTCCTCCGTACAACCTGTGAAGAGGTCAAACGAAGTTACAACATGTGGTATTTTTCAATTATGAGTCCTTTTCACCAATGAGTACACTGAAACACTAATAAAGGTTTATGAAATTCTAATGGTACTATTTAACAAAACCGGTGAATGATGCTTGATACAGGCTTGATAATGGCTGCGTTGAAACGTAAAGGCACTGAACAGCAGCGCTGTGTAACTTGAGGTACAATTCACGTACAACATATGTAGGGGTCAAACACAACGCCCGGGGGGCCGGAGCCGGCCTGCCCCGTCAAAGCATAAAAATACCAAAATTGTCTTCACTTTTAATCAGCTATTGGAAGCATTTTTTGTTACCAATCCCCCTTTCAAAATTAACTGAATAATAGTTGAAAAAAAAAACATTTTATTGCCTTCGGATTTCCAAACTACTTATTCTAGTTGTTGTTTTGTTTTTTTATGTATATGTAATCATATGAGGCGATCATACAGTATAATATGAGGCGACACATGGGTTCACAATATGGCTGCACGATATTGGGAGGAAAAAAATGAAAATGAATTTTTTTTTTTTTTTTAAACCTGTGAGATATATTGCAATGTGATATAATACAGGATTGGTGTTGGGGAAGTTAATTTTCCACGCAAACTTGTTAAAAGTTCAGTTCACTGTTCCCAAAATGAACAAGCATGTCCAAACGGGTCCCTCTGCTGGTCTCTTTCAAGATTACAGCTGATTCACAGTAAATTCCGGAACACCAACATCACAGCAGACCCTGCGATGTGACTATCGCGCACACGTACATCGATGACGATGCTCAAACAAAATATCGCGCAGCCTTGGTTCGCATTCATAACAGCCTTCTGACCAGTCACCATAACTATGATGTGGCCCGCAACAAAAAATGGTTTGATACCCCTGACTAACAACACCGATGTCGACTTCATCTGGTTTCTCATCGAAACGAGCAGCTGGCAACATTTATACCAACAGGAGGGAGGGTCTCACACACAATTCCTTCTTTTTAATAAATGTTACATTGCACACAACAAGAAATTGAGAAACATGGCAAAGGAATTGTAATGAAAGCAATGGATACTAATTTGGATTAGAATTGTGGGAATAGAATACAGCGCAACCTGGCAAGGTTGCGACAAAACGTACTACACTGAGGGAATGCAACTCCAAATTCAGACTTCAGGCGGAAGCATTCCGAAGGAAATTTTAACTAACACGACAGTCTATTTGTAAGTCTTAATGTTTGGAGCGCCAATGTTCGTAGGGTAACTTCTGTATTGCAGATAAGGAGACAAGAGAGAGGCACCTACCTCCATGTGTTGGCATCAGGGTCATAAACTTCGATAGTTTTTAAATACGTCGTCCCGTCAAACCCTCCAACTGCCATCAACTGACCATTGACCACAGCTAGGCCCACCTAAAGAGAGAGAATAATCAAAACCAATATACCAACATAAAGTGATCTAAGTGTGACTTGCTAGAGTGCGAGGAAACAGGGCAGACTCTTTCCAAAAAAATTGAATATCATGGAAAAGTATATTTAATTCCATAATTCCATTCAAAAAGTTAAACTTTCATAGATTACACATTCAGTTTAAACTATTTCTTTATTTTTGCATAATTTGGGCTTCCAGCTCATAAAACCCATGAAATCAGGAATTCAAAAAATTTGAATACTGTGAAGAAATCACAGAATTTACTTGTCGGTTTTTGAAGAAAAAAAGAGAAATTAGGGCCACATTAAATCAATCAAAATATGGTACTTTCAAAATGATATGTTCATCTTCAATACTTGGTTGGGAATCCCTTTGCTTGAATCACTGCCTGGATGCGCCGCGACATTGAGGCAATCAGCCTGTGGCATTGCCTGGGAGTTATAGAAGCCCAGATGTCTTCTTTGTTTTGGGGTCTGGTGCCCCTCATTTTCCTCTTGATAATACCCCTCCATTCTCATTGGGGTTTAGATCCGGTGAGTTGGCTGGCCGGTCAAGCGGCATGGCATGGCAAACAATCTGGTAGACTGTTGCGGTGACCTTGGCTTTAAGAAAGCAGAGTTTACCAACACCTGCACTGGACATTGCACCTCAAATCATGACTGACATTGCACCTCAAATCATGACTGACTGTGGATATTTCACACTGGACCTCAAGCAGCTTAAGTTCTGGTCTTCACCCGTCTTCCTCCAAACCCTTGGACCTTGATTCCCGAATGAAAGGCGCACTTTACTTTCATCGGAAAAGAGGACCTTGGCCCACTGGCCGACAGTCCAGTCTTTCACCTTGGCCCAGTTGAGACGCTTCCGACGTTGGCTCAGGGTCACAAGTGGCTTGATCCGAGGAACCCGACCGATTGTAGCCCATCTCCCAGATGTGTCTGAATGTGGTGGTTTTTGAAGTGGTGACTCCCGCCTCATTCCACTCTTTCTGGATCTCTGCTAGATTCTTGAAATCTCTCTCTTTGATAATCGGCTGAAGCCCACGGTCATATCTTTCCCTGGCGCCGATAATAGCCCAAATGTCCATTTTGGGTTACTTTTTTCACCAAAATAAAACTACAGAAATAACATGTCACATATATATCACGTTGAATATTTACACTTCACACTGACGAATCATTTCCTACTTCCAAGCAATGCCATACAGAGCATTGCTGAATCTCCAGTTGAATTGACTGGGAGGTGACTTTATGTCACACACCCAACACTCACGGTTTCATAATGACATCATGCCATCAATCAACGATAAAGGAGCGCCCTCTTGAAGTTGTCAGTGTGAAAATAACGTGAAATTATAGAATAATGTGTTCATAATTTCACATAGAAGTCCCTCCGGAGTATACGTCGCACCCCCCGGCCAAACTGAAAAAAAACTGAGATTTATGGTCCGAAAAATACGGTAATCTTTACAGTGTTTCAAAATTCATCCTGATCGTTGTCCACGTTTGATCTGTAACTACAGGAAACGTTTGGTTGATGTTATTGCTGCGAAAGGATAGTCAACCAGTTATTCAATCCAAGAGTTCACTTACTTACTTTTTCCTCCCTGTCCTGTGAATGTTTATATGCTATGCGCTATAAAAATATGAAAACATAATTGTTTGTGAGGTATTAGTTTAAGCAGACTCCTTTTATTTATGATAACCCTGTGATTTAGATGAAGATCAGACCACATTTTATGACCAATTTGTGCAAAGATTTCATAGGGCTGACAGTTTTTCCTCCCACGGTATGTAGCAATTGACTGAAGTAATAGCGTTGACTGCAATACATACCCCACTCCGTCGAGATGTCATGGCGACCACAGGAGACCACTGGTTCGTCCTGGGATTGTAACGCTCAGCGCTGCTCAGCTCTGTTGTGTCATCCCGGCCTCCGACAGAATAAATCATGTCTTGGTAGACTGCACACCCTAGGTGCTTTCGTCGGGTACCCATTGGCGATACCGTGTGCCATCGGTTCTCCTGAGGATTGTAACGCTCCACTGAGGAGAAAGAGTAAGGAAGAAAGACAGGTGAAAACGATTTCCTTATCTGCTAGACAGAAACAAAACATTCCCTAACTCAACTCGTTGCATAGTGTAGATTTGTAGAACAAATACTGTAGTCTCATTCTGCATTGTGTTTTCCTTGGTAGTTCTATATGTACTTCGAATAAACTTACAAAACCAGGTCCACAGCTCCACACGGCCTAACATAACAGGATTGGACCATTGCAAAAAAAAAAAAAAAAAAAAAAAAGACAGACTCACAACCGCAAATTAAGCAACTTGAAAAGACAACTGCAACCCTGTAAAGGATTTTGAGGCTCCACATACAGTCTATGCAACTGTATCGTTTTTGTTAAACCATAAAACCACAGTGCTCAGCGATGTAGCTAGCCCGCTAGCTGCACTACACTTCACATGTTCCTCGCTGTTTCAGTCCCCTTCAAAAGTGCTGGAATGGCAAGGTCAATTCTTTTGTTTTTGTTTTATGGTGAATATATTTGGGTTTCAGATAAAAAGACGACTATGAGACAAAAGTTCAGAATTCCAGCTTTTATTTCATGGTATTTACATCTAGATGTGTTCAACAACTCAGGACAGAGCACCTTTTGTTTGAACCCACCCACTTTTCAAGTGAGCAAATGTATTGGAACATGTGACTGATGGGTGTTTCTAGTTGCTCAGGTTTGCCTTTTGATTGCTTAAACATTAGATGGCTACAGAGACGAGCCACAAAGGTTTTGGAACAAGGTTTTATGGACTGATGAGACCAAGATTAACCTCTACCAAAGTGATGGAAAGGCCAATGTATGGAGAAAGAAAGGATCTGCTTATGATCCAAAACACACAAGCTCATCTGTGAAGCATAGTGGAGGTCATGTCATGGCCTGCATGGCATGGCTGCTTCTGGAACGGGCTCACTAGTCTTGATTGATGATGTAACTCATGATGGTAGCAGCAGAATGAATTCTGAAGTCTACAAAACCATTTTGCCTGACAATTTACAGAAAAATGCAACCACACTAATTGGGAGAAACTTCAACATGCAACAGGACAATGACCCAAAACACTCATATTCATCTTTTGATCTGAAACCCCCCCTACATGCACACACACATTAATAGGGCGAGTCTTGTCAAAAAATAATTCATATGCCCGATTTCTGGCACTACTTTGAACCATGCGCTTGTTTAAAAGCCCAATGAACTGGAAGAGACATTTTACAGTCCAGTCATCCTCACAGGTGAGCAGTGATGCCGGTAATGCATTACTACTCTTTTTATATATATAAAAAAAAAAAAAAAAAAAAAAAAAGCCATTTTGAGTAACGCGTTAGTGTAATGTAATTAGACGACAGTTACTTTACTTTTATTTTCATTAATGTCTCCCACCAAATACTAATATGTAACTGGTGATTCGAACAAAGATAAGTCCAGCTGTGCAGAAGCTCTTTTCTTCAACAAATGGAAGAAAGTGATTGGGAAGTGCTTGTTCATTACACAATGCACAGTGACAGTTCAGTACCGTAAAAGTGCAAAGACATGCACAATTTTACTGTTGCCACACTATTTTTGTTATTTTCCTTCATAAAAAGTGTATTTGATTGTTGTTACTTTTTTATTTACACATTAGGAATACAGTTTTACTGGCATGTTAAACGCGCAATGCATTGTGGGTTATGTATTCATACTGAAGTGCGCGGCCATATATCGGTCACAGAGGGTAAGGACTGACTCACTGGAGGACTTACAATATTTAGCTTATAAAATATTTACAATGCCAAGTGAGAACTCGCAACTTAGTCTGAAGTCCAGACAGTGAGCTGGTTGAACGCGCTGCACGGCTGAGGTCACGTAGTAAGAAAAAAAGTTCTCTCGCTCTTCGCATAAAAATTACTGTGGTGGGAGCAATGGTGTGTATGTTTGTGACTCTCTCACTTTCACGTTTACGTACATGCACGCACCAAGGCACACGTGCGCGCACGCGCACACATGCACACACACACACGCAAAAGTTTTTATTTTCCTTAATAAATGAAATCATTTTTAAAACAGCATTTTAAGTTCACTTGTGTCGTATTTGTTTGATATTTACATTTGTTTGATGACCTTAAACATTGAAGTGGGGAAACTATGCAAAAATATAACAATTTAAGAAGGCACTATATTGAATGAATGAATGCCATGAATTTTTCATCGCACTGTATGTCACACGCTTGCTGCAAGATACACAGGGTGTGTTCAGGGTGCGTACAACGCAGGAACCTGCGTCGCAGCACATTATCGTTTTTATTCGATTATAACGTTTTTTATGATCGTGAGAAGCCTGGCTCTAATATCCAACGGGAATTGTTGAATTAATTTTATTCCTTTATGTTTTTATTCTATTTAAAGTCTCCCGGACATTTACATAATATTTAAAAGATGTTGAGTAAGCAACTTTTAAATACCGAGGCGTCAGACTCATGAAACATTACTTTTATCCACAGTGTCTAACCGTCTGGACGGCATCATTCCTGTGGGTGCATTTCCTAAAAATCACGGGGTTTCAGTTGGAAAAGTTCACATCACACTGTTTATTTAATATACCTGTATTTAATGGAGACGTTCCATCAGACCCACCTACAGCATACAGAAAACCACCTAGCACAGCCACAGCGACACCCAGTCGCCTGGTGCTCATTGAGGCCACACGAGTCCATTTGTTCTCCTTTGGATCATACCTGCATAGCAAGGGGGTTGACACTCAAAACTAGGCTTTACACGATCAGGATTTTTGGGGCCGATCACTGATCAGCAAGTTTAAAAAAAAAAAAAAAAAAAAACGATCACTGATCCGATAACAAGATGGAGCAAAGTGTCTGTTTACATGACTTGTTCATTTATTGTATATACTTGTGAACTGTATACTGTATCCATCCATCCATTCATTTTCAAATTTTCTGTACAGCTTATCCTCACAAGGGTCGCTGGCGTGCTGGAGCCCATCCTAGCTCAAAAGTATTCTCTAGCATTTTAGACAAAAGTTAAAACACCAATGACCTCTCGGGGGCATTCAAGGATTGGCCACTGACATACGTTTAGGTCAGATCAACATCACATGACAGAAATAATGGGTGCTAACTTACTGTAATTAAATTACTTTATTGCAATTAAATTACTTTAATAAATACTGTTAATGACATGCTTCCTCTAACTTTCTCACTGTCCCGGTTATATGGACGGATGTTGGCCAGGGTTTGTTTTTTTTCCCCCCACGCTGCGTTGCTTGAACGCGGCATGCTCCTCCTCGTGTACATTCTTCAGGTGCCCGATCCAATTTGTTGTGCTGAAGCATTTAGATGAAATTCCCCACGACGTGCTTCAGTTGTGCACAGACTGCAAATAACTTACGTGTTGTTTGTCTGAGACGCCGCAAAACAGATCGGCTCAGAGTCTACTCAAAACAACTAAATCATTTTAATATGAAATTCAATAGGCAATAATATAAGGTTTCGATTGGTACCTTTCAACAATGTTGAGACAGGAAACACCATCCTGTCCTCCCACAGCATACAAATAACCACCAAGAACAGCCACACCAACACTGGTCCGACAGGTGCTAGTTGGGGCCACATCACTACTCCACTGGTTGGTCTTTGGATCGTATCTGGAAAAAACAAAAGGGAGAGAGAAATGTCTTTCAGAAAGCGGTTGACAAGCTTGGGCAGACAAAAAAAATTATACGCTGCTAAAATTGGACTACCTTCTATTTTGTCCTATAAAGCACGGGTGAGCAAACTCTGGTCTGTGGGCCACATACGGTTTGCTCGATTCTTTAATCTGGCCACCAGAGCGTTTAAATGACATTGTGAGTCCTGTCATATTTATTGCATTAATTCAGCCATTTTCCCCTAAAATTGGTTACTTCAAATGTAGTTATAGTTTTGATTTACTCATCTCAATAATAACTTTTCAAACAATACAATCAAACATTGAAATCAATGCAATTTTTTTTCAACCGATAGAAAGTAAATCTAGGGCGATCAAAATTCTGATAAAAACTCTGCAAGTGCTTCTGGGTAGCCGTGCGCGTCCATAGCATATACGACTTTCAGACACAGTAGCAGGCTGTAACGGCAAGAGGTGGAGGTGACTAAACTTAACGAAGAGCTCTAAGAAACTGTCATGGCTTCAGTCTGGGAAGAAAGGTTTAGATCAGGAAAGTCACAAAGAGGCCGAGACCAGGGCAGAGTGGGGTTTTTAACAGTGGCTTCTTTTGTAAATTTTGGGAACCACAATTGAAAGCACTATTTTTGCACACCTTTCTACTGAGTTGAGGTAGGAGGAGCCATCATGCCCTCCGACAGCATAAAGCAAGTCATCCAGGACACTGACACCCACTCCACAACGTCGTTTACTCATTGATGCCACCATCCGCCACTCATTGGTCTGAGGATCGTAACGTTCCACACTGGATATGGCATCCCCGCTGCACCAACCACCAACTACAAAAAAAGGAAAAATGAAGACTAATCGTGATCTATCTTCAGGAACACGGAGCTGAAAATGTCAAGGCAATTTGCAGATTTATAAAACAAATACAGTGGAACCTCGATAGAACAGTCTAATAGGGGCCCGGGGTTGTCCGATATAGCCTATTTCCGTTACATTGAAGCACTTTTTTTTGAGGCCCTATGCACCCATATTACTGTACAGTACAAAAATTAAATCAAATAATTTTTCAATATATCTGCGGAAATTTCAACAATTCAGCTGTGTGTACATTAATGTGGGGAAAAATTTATTTGAGCAAATAGCTGCAATATAACAAAGAGTGAAAATTTTAAGGCAGTCTGAATACTTTCCGTACCCACTGTATGTAGAATGCATTTTTACAATGCATGATTTTGCTTCTACCCATACGATCAAAACTAAGTATTATCTGTATTTTGTTATTATTCGGAAGTTAAGCACTTTATTTAGACACGTAATACGTTTTTTAATGTACTTGCTCTTATCTTGAAATTCACAGACCTACTTTTATTTAGTAAACTAGACAACACACAGTTGTGCTCATATGTTTGATTAATCAGGCAGAATTTGTAAGACGGGTACAATTCTTTTAAGAAAACATGAAGGACCAGGCGAAACACATTTAATTTTATTTTATAAGGATGCAAATTAAACGGTCAAGCATTTCAGAAAAGCATTATCATTAAACAAAACATAACCAGAACGAAATTAATTATGGTTGTTGTTCAGTCATCAGTCATATTTATAAAAAAAAAAAAAAAAAAAAAAAAAGAATTTCACAAATTCTGATTTGGGTATCTAAATTTATATCACTGTAACTTATCTAACTGCACATGTATGCAGTCATACGTACCCCTGTCATATTGGAATGAAAGTGTACACCTTTCTCATAACGTCTAGGTGGCCGTGGCATTTTGGAATGAAAGTGTACAGCTTTGTCATAACCAATATATGGCAGCATACATTTATAAAATGTGAAAGTTTTTTTTTTCCATTTGCCCCAATCCCCATGTATAATGCGCACTATTGACTTTTCAAAATTGTTGGGAGAAATAAATGTGCACGATACACGAGAAATTACGATTATTGATTTCATTTTATATCTCTAAACATGTATTAAGTGCCCTGTTATTTTGTTGTTCAAAGTTTGTTACTCTCTGCGAAAACGGCGTTCCAGCCAGACCTATGTGACACGTGTACTGTATCACCTAAACACTTATTTCGATGATTTGTGACTGTGTGACACGATAGCTTAGCAATTAGCGTGGCTTTGACATCGTCTTCACCTAGCCACTCCTCGTCCTCCCTTCGTGATACTTCTAAGAAGCATGATAAGAAGTGTAGCTTAATTGCTACCATGGAGGCGATGATCAGTGACTTACAATGCGTTGACACCGGGCGCAAAGAGAACTTTAACCTCTGCGGCTTGGCAGCCAAGGGGCGTAATAAAATAGGGTGCAACAAGCAGCTGTTGAAAGTGGACATGACAGTAATATCATATGATGGATTATTTTTTCCAATATCCGGAACAATCAGTATTACGCCCGTAACGAGTCAACTTTCAGTGATTTCCGAAACAAAACACAGACATTCTGTAACATTTGGCAGCTCTGCATAGGTATAAGATAGTGGTTTCACGATTTACTTATTAAATCAATGTATCGATTTATATTCCTACGATCCATCTGGAGCGATCTGTGCTCCCCAAGTTAGCCTTCCGGCCGTAAATATATCGCTTCAAATCGTTTTAAATGGTAATCAATTGATTGTATCGATAGCAAGAAATAGCAGACTGGAGTTAAGCATGGCAGGCTTTATATGGATTTGTGAATTTGTTGTATTTCCAAGAAAAACACTTGTCATTCCTTTACTTTGGTTGATTTTTAAGTTAGCACACAGCAGTTAGCACTGTCAAGGTTACTTTGTCTCTTTTCTTCGTTTCCTTTTCTACACCCCACATCGAGTCACTCCTTTCCATTGTGCCCCCAGTGGTTGGATGAGACACCACAGTATGTGTGTGCGTTGTTTGTTTTTGGGTTTTTTTTTAGCACTTTTATTGACGTTTAAGATGTCCGTCTGTCTGATGGATGGCAGATGAGGAGGAGGCGGCTCGCGAGAAATTATCATTAAGGTTGCGTGTGTGTGTGTGTGTGTGTGTGTGTGTGTGTGAGAATCGGCAAATCCCTAATAATTCTAACATTAACTTCTACATTAACTAATAATTCTAACATTCTAATCATAATTCATAATTCTTTTTTGGGAAAAAAAAAACTGGACCAACAAGTGAAATCATGGCTGAATAATAGACTTTACACCGATCTGATCGGTATCGGCCGATAATTATCACTTTATGTTGATCGGCCTTAATGTCAAAATTCGCCGATCCGTCGCCGTGTGCAGTATATTTCAATCCAAAAGCTACTTTATTTTTAGCCATGTCGAGTGTCTTCTGACGTAGTACTGTAACTATCTGACCACCAATAAAGTTATTTAAAAAATAAAATAAAAAAACTCGGCGGTGTGGGACAGACAACACGTCTGAGACAGACAACACGTAATGCCTGAATTAGACTATAAGAAAAATTTGGTCTTTCACGATTGCACTACGTCAGACTACTGCAATAAAATCCGTTAAAAAAATTCCGATACCACCGCATCCCATCTTTTAGGATCACTGGGCTTTATCTTAACTCAAACGCGACCGGATACAGTTACCTCATCATACTCGTTACCATGGCGACGACAACAAGAATGTTTCGCATTATTCACGATTTTGTATGAACAAAATGGGGAAAAACGTGTGCTGGTGGTCACCGGTGCTCGGGAGAGGACTTTCATTCAAGGATTGCTTGAGGTATGTTCACATACTTTTAATACGATACGGCTTGCAAGCAGGTAACAAAACGTTATGTAGCAAGCTAGTGCTAGCACTATACTTGTGTACTTAATTTTAACAATTAAGTACACAAGTATATACAGTAAATGACAAGTCATTTAAATAGACACTTTGCTCTTGTGATCGGATCGGTGATCAGTTATCGTTTTTTTTAAACTCGTTGATCGGCCTCAAAAATCCTGACCGTGTAAAGCCTCCTGAATAATATAAATAAGTTTCTGATTTTCCCTTCAATTTATTGCATAGCAATACAATCAACATTTATTAAGCAGACTCAGTCTGAAAAAGGTGAACTTTCATTCTAATAGGAGATGTAATGTCTAATGTTACAAATTTAAATAACGGTAAATTTCACGACAATTGGTAGCAGTTTTGTGATATGAAACTTTTTCTCTATAGTGAGCGCATACGGAGAGGAAAAGTTACCGGTACTTGTCCATAATCCAAAACATTTGGGATTTTGTTCTGATTATTTCAGAGGTTGAAAGGGCATAAAGACAGATGTCCAAATTAATTTTGGTGATGATTGGTCGCAGTTTTGTGACAAGGAGCGACAAACCTTTTCTGTATCGTGAGGAAAACTCTTAGCGTCCATAAAATACAAAATATTAGGGATTTCACTCTGATATTTTTAGATGGGGAAGGGGACATAATTAGAGAGGTCCACATACATTTTGGTGACGATTGGTCGTAGTTTTGGGACACTAAGCAATGTTAAGATTTTTTTACATTAAGCATGGACTGTCCCGACACAAGGATTAAAAAATAAATAAATAAATAAATTTAAAAAACAACTATATATACACTATGGCCATTGCTTTGGCTGTATTTCTGTTTTGAGTTTGTCAGGTATTATTCAACTTGTAAAAACATCTGATGTTGATTTTTTTAAATGTTGTATTTCCATTGTTATACTTTAAAAGACTGACCTGCAAAAAGGACTTCTCCACAACGTATGGGTTTCCTAGGCCGGGTTCTTGGGCCCTGCATCAGGGGCCTTTCTTGTGGCAGGAGCAGGTAGTTCTTGGCCTCGTCAACCAGGTCTCTAACAGTCACAGAACAGAGTTCGTAGCGCACACAATATTAACCAAATAAGAAATATAACTGATACAATGGCATGTTGGGAAAGAATATTTGAGGAATGAGAAAGGCCTAAGACAGTGCAAACGTTACATGAGTAGTGCTGGGCGACATGACCTAAATTTGAAATCACAATTTGTTTTTCTCCCGAATGATGATATTTGATATGACTTGCTATTTAATTGTGTTAAAGTTTATAAATGCATACAACTTAATTAAACCATATTGATTTACATTATAAAGCAGGTTTATTTAACAATTATAAACGTTACAAAGAAAAAAATACTGCATGAATTTTAAAATATAAATATCTCAAAATTAGTGATGCACCGAAATGAAAATTTGTGACCGAAACCCAAAAAAAACAAGAAAACCCAAGCACCGGAAGAAATTATTATGCCAATTATTAACTTGACAAATATTAGTAAAATTGCATTTATGGCTCGGACTGCAGAGCTCCCAACCTATAGGAATTCACTTGCAGAACAATTATATTTTTAGAACATTACCGCAGGACAGTCATAGGAGTATATTAAGTAATAGGATAAAAATAATTCGACATACTGTTCACTTGCACATCATAATCATTACTCTACAGTTATTAACATTTATATCTGTTATTTGAATGTATTTCTTAGGGTTTGGCTCTGTTGTGGGTGGTCCTCACTTAACCATTAGGTGGCAGCAATGCACTTAAACATCCCCATCCCCATTGATCTGCAGATAACATACATGCAAATCAGTCACCTTTTGGCAAAATTCGCCGTTTTGAACTCAAAATAGGCCATTTACGTAAATCGGATAGATGCGATGATTTTTTTCCTGAAGGGGTGGGCTCACCGTCGCCGTCACTGACGTCATGGGCTGTTTCGTACTCCATGAACGCTGGCAGCTGGAGCCATTCCACAAATCCACCATAAACACACAGATGTAAGGCAACCTACTACATTGTTTTCTTCTAGCCCCGTTCACGGAGCGAACACAAAAACACAAGTGCTTCAACTGCACAACTGCAAATATTAAATGTTATATTCTTGAAGTTAATTTAGTAATGTCTGTTCCAATACCTTTGATCACTTGAAAAGTATGTGGCTTCAAACAAAAGGTGCTCTGTCCTGAGTTGTTTAACACATCGAGATGTAAATACCATGAGAGAAAAACTGTAATTCTGAACTGTCGTCTCATTCATCTTTTGATCTGAAACCCAAATGTCTTCAGTATACAACAAAAACAAAGAAATTGACCTGGTCGTTTCAATACTTTTGGAGAGGACTGTATACCCGTCTTCACCTTTTATATGTTCTGCAGACTATGGTTCTTTCCAAATGATAGACGCATCCTATTTTGGGACTATTTATGGTTTGCTAGTCACTTGCATCGTCTCCTCCATGTTGGCGGAAGTCTCGTGGAGTAGCGAAAATCGTTGATCCCCTTTTTCTTTATCGAGCTTCTCGATACATGAGCAACATATTTGACTTGTCATTTGGATTACCTGCACTCCTCATCACTCTTGATGAGCGGGTCTGAACCCACAGTGCCCACCAGGAACTTGGGGCTGAGGAGTGGTAGTCTAACATGTTGCAGAACCTAAACCAAAAAGAAAATAAATGTCTGTACATTTTTCCAATTACACTGTCATAACTAACATTAGTTAAATGACATTCTATTCCAACCAGAAACAAACCTGCGGTAATTGTGGTCTGCGTTCCTGAATGCTATATTTCACCCAGGCCATCACAGCATTAAAAACTTGCTCCTCACTTCGCACATTAAGTTCATCACTGGAAATTATATCAATCAACTGGTTGGCAGGGAGCAGCATGAACTCCTCACTTTCCATTACCTGACAAGACAATACAAAAAGAGTGCAAAGGAAAACTACAAAAATCATTTCAAGCTCTCAGTCATATTCACAGTTTAGTGTGGCCGGTTTCCAACATTTCCAGTAAACAGTTGAAAGAACTATTAGCATATACAAAACCTATTTTTACTGCCAACCTAACATTAGTCAAATTGGCAACTATTTTAACTATTATAAGCAACTGCAGCGACTAAATGATTTTGAAGCTGTTACAGTAAATATTGGAAGCGAATGAATCTTAAACCTTGTTTTCTGAACGCGAAATATTATTTCAGTTCATCTTTATGAGACTTTACACCGATCTGATTCGTTTGATCGGTATCGGCCTATAGTTCGGCTTTAATGTTACAATTCACAGATCCGATCAATTGACGTCATTGATCGGCTCCGCAAAAGACATTTACTCCGCGGCGACATCGTATACAGTATATTTTAATTCAAAAGATGGTTTATTTTTGGCCTTGTCGCGCGTCTTTTGACAAAGTACTGTAAATATCTGACCGCCAATAAAGTTCTTTTTTTTTTTTTTTTTTCAAATAAACGTTGGCGGTGTGGGACAGAAAACCTCTGGGACAGACAACACGTACTGCGTGACTCAGACGACAAGACAAATTTGGTCAAACTACTGCAATAAAATCTTGTATGCCAATGCCACCCCAACCTGTCTTTTATGAACACTGGGCTTTATCTTGTCAAATCAAACGCGACCAGATACACTCACTACCATGGCCACGACAACAAAAAACGATCGCACGTGTATTGTGTTGGTCAAAAAAGAACAAAATGGGGAAAAGCCTGCGGCGGTGGTCACTGGTGCTCGGTAGAAGACGTTCGTTCAAGGATTGCTTGAGGTATATTCACGTACTTTTAATACGATACGGCTCGCAAGCAGGCAACAAAACATGATGTAGCCCAGCAAGCTAGTGCTAGCACTAACGGTTATATGTAAACATGCCGCCGTTACGTCAACTCAGCAACTCAACCCTTTGCTCACTATTTAGTAGAAGCGCTCCTTTTGAGTTAATACAGCCATGAGTCTTTTTGGCAATGATGGAACAAGTTTTTCACACCTGGATTTGGGGATCCTCTGCCATTCCTTCTCTTTATTAAAAAAGAAAAACAAATATCTCACAGCCATAAGTATTCAGCCCCTTTGCTGTGACACTCATATTTAACTCGGGTGCTGTCCATTTCTTCTGATCATCCTTGAGATGGTTCTACACCTTCATTGGAGTCCAACTGCATTTGATTATACTGATTGGACTTGACTAGGAAAGCCACACCCCTGTCTATAGAAGACCTTACAGCTCACAGTGCATGTCAGAGCAAGTGAGAATCATGAGGTCAAGGGAACTGCCTGAAGAGCTCAGAGACAGAATTGTGGCAAGGCACAGCACCCAAAGATCACTTTGGCTGAGCTCCAGAGATGCAGTCAGGAGATGGGAGAAGGTTCTAGAAAGTCAACCATCACTGTGACCAGAACCCTTCCTAGAGCTGGGCATTCGGCCAAACTGAGCAATCGGGGGCTAAACGTTGCATTTTGCGATGCAATACCGGATATACCTGAAGTCACGTAGTTCAAGTCGCATATTTCCCAGATTTTAGCCTAGAAAGCCCTAAAGTGGACAACATTATTCTGACTCAAGTCTTGTCATTCATTTTTCATTTGAGTCAGGTCATGTGACTCGAGTCCCTCATCTCTGATGTGTACAGAGAAGTCCGGGTTTCAAATTGGGCAAGCGATCCTGTTCAAATATTTTAATGACTCAATCTCTTTGAAATATCATCACATCAGGTTGTTGATTAATGTGCTTATGTGTGATTCAAGCTGCTAAAATAGGTATATTGTCAAATACAGAGCTGCAAGTTCTCCTGAATCCAAACTATAAATGTGCAAAAATTCAGGTACTGGTATGAATTTGCATGTGACAACTGATGAATCATTGAATTGAATTGCCTCTCTGTGGACAATTGTTCTTACTGGGTGCAAGGAAATATATTGAATTGAAAATAAAAATGTGTCGACATGAGTACATTCTCACCTCTTGAAAATTGTGTTGAGTGAACTTGTCTGCAATGCGGAGCAGTTCGCGGCAGGAGTGAGTGTCTGCAAATGCCCTGATACCCAGACAATTGGAAGGATCCAGCTGCCTCTTGAGGAACTCGCAGCAGGCCTCCTGGATCTCAGCAAGCTGGAGCAGACAGGCTGCGGGAAGCAGAGTCTGAACGTTCCCCTCCTCCACCGTCACCTACAAGTGAAGGGGGCATATTTAATTTTACTGATGGATTTTTTCTGGGTCAACTTTTGATATACATAAACAGTGGCTGAAAGGTACTTAACACATCACCATTTTTCTCACTAAATATATTTCACCAGATGTTGGGAACAGCCCAAGTAATCCAAAGAAAATAGAACAAATAAGATCAGAAATTAAAGTTCTGTGTAATAATGTGAAATGACACAGGGACAGGGAAAAGGTATTGGGCACATGAAGAAAGGGAGGTTCAGAAAGGCATGGCAAGCCAAGACAACATCTAAAATCTATCAATAATCATACAGCAATCCAGCCCCCTTGTCACTGCAAATGAATATCAGCTGGTTCAGTCCTAATTGATGGCCTACAAAAAGGGTCTCGTTGACAAAGGGTGAGTCGAGACATCTCATGATGGGTAAGAGCAGAGAGCTGTCTCAAGACCATCGCAAACTAACTGTTGCAAAACCTAACGATGACAGTGCTTATGGGTGCATATCTAAGCTTCTGAACGTTCCAGTGAGCACGGTTGGCGCCATAATACGTAAGTGGAAAGCCAATCATACCACCATGAATTTGCCTCGATCAGGTGCTCCTAACAAGATTTTTGACAGCGGCGTGAGTGCAAAGAATAATTAGAAGAGTTGTCAAAGAGCCAAGGACCACCTGTGGAAGAGCTTCAAAAAGGCCTGGAATTAGCAGGTGCTGTTGTCACAAGGAAAACAGTGAGTAATGCACTCCGCCGCCATGGCCTGGATGTCGTTTTTTTCTGTCAATATGGGGGCTGTGTGTACATTACCGAAGGAACAAAATTTACTTAAATGATTTTAGCCAATAGCTGCGATATAACAAAGAGTGAAAAATGTAAGGGGGTCTGAATACCTTCCGTACCCACTGTATGATAATGTAGGCATTGATCCAATTACTTAAAAAAAATGACTCGTTAGGAATGGGCTAATTCATTATTACTTCATTTTTTCAAGTTTATTGTCATGTTTTGAATGAATAAAAACAAATATCAAAGTATTTGAAGTTGTTTTGTCAGTTTACATTCCACTGCTTTTACCGATGTTTTAGATTTTTGCTGTGGTATCGTTTCACCACCGGTATTGAGGTATTTTATGCAGGTTTAGTATCGAGGTCAGAATTTTGCTATCCATTAGTTCATACAAACTTTACCTGTGAAGTGTAGGCGAAGTCGATCAACAGTTCCATTGCTCTCTCATCAATGTCTCGAATAACCACTTCAGTCTGCCTACTTTCAGCAAGCTCCCCAGTAAACATTGCCCTGAAAAGAACAGGAAAGAACATTCTCCTTGGCATCAAATTATCTTGTAATACACTGATGAAGTAGTCAATTTATTGATGCACATTTGACCTCAGCAAAGCTTCCTATTTACACTCAAGTGTCCGTCCAACCGACTTGCCCTTTTACCTGAAGTAGGGACTGCAAGCAGAAAGTATGACGCGGTGGGCATAAATTTTCTTGGCACCCACCACAAGTACCACATCACAAAGCTCACGATGCTTCCTCAACAGGTTTATCACCTCCAGGGTCTGCCGCGGGTGTTTGTCTGAGACATACGGCATGCGGGCAGGCTGGGGGACCCCTTCAGGAAGCTTGTTAGGGTCCCCCAGAGTACAGCGGCTGGTGATGTCCATTCCAGTGGCGTCTTGACGTGCGCTGGTGGCCCTAGAGATGAAGCGCACGGTCAGCCAAGTGAGTGCACATATGCTTGATAATCACAGTTCATTGTTGCCTCGTTTGTGTCACATTTGCTTGAATGTTGCTACGCAGTTTTGTAGCTTGTTATAGCAGCGTTAACTTACACAAATATACAGGCAGGTGCCAAAACAATTTGAATCGAGGGAAAGTCCATTTATTCCAATAATTGGTTTGAAAAAGTGAAACTTGTGTGCTATATTAGTTCACCCCACACAAAGTGAAATATTTCCAGCCTGTATTTGTTTCAATTTTGACAATTATGGCAGAAAGACAAAAAAATAATAATTAGCATATCATAACAAAGTTCAACATTGTAGGCTCCCTGTGTCCCAATTTTGTCAGCTAATTAACGCAAAACGTCTGCAGAGGTTTTCCCTCAGCCTTTAAATTGTCTCGGTCTGGTTTCGTCTTTTCCAGAATAAGTCAGACCCTATGGAGATCAGGCATTTTTGAACCCTGTACCTACACGTGACAGAAAATTGGGCAATTAAATATGGCACAAAAAAAAGTACAACTACAAACTTAGTGACGATAAAATGTGAATCTATCGCTGCGAGACTAGCGCTTATCAATATCAGCTCACTGGGTAATAAATCAATGACATCCTTACAACCTATGAACTGGACTTTTTGTTACTAAATGAAACGTGGTTAACAAAGTAGCTGTAATACCATTTGAAATGAGGCAACCCCAGCAAATATTTATTTTATGAGCAAGTAGGGAAAAAAGGCGCTGGTATTGCTGTTATTTTTAAGTCATTATTTCAGTGTAAAGAAATTATACTGGGTGATTTTAGCTCTTTTGAATAGCTCTGTTTTTCAGTTAAAGGTGACCCAAAGGTTATTCTTTTAATAATTTATAGGCCTCCAAGATACAACAGAAAATGTATGGAGGACTTTTCAGAACTGCTGTCAGTTATTTGTACTCATGCCAACTATTTTGTCACAATGGGAAACTTTAACATTCATGTTGACAATAACATGGGAGAAAACATCTAGCTGTCATACTAGACATATTTGACATCTCGCAACATTAAGAGTCCAACCCACACTCAAGGTTACATCTTCGGCCTAGTCATCTCTAAGGATGTTGAAATTCTATCAATTGATATTAAGGATATGGCTATTTCTGACCATTTTTGTGTATTCTTTGAATTACAGATTCTTTCAAAAGTTCAGACAACTTCTATGTCTATTAAGAAGAGGTACATACATCAGAGTACCGCCACTACGTTTATGGAGACCACTGCTGTGCCACAAACTGTGACTGCTGACACAGTTGATGAACGTTTGGATAATTTCACCTGTAAAATATCAAATGTCATGAATGCTGTCGCTCCTATTAAAACTAAGACAATCTTGGTAAAAAGAGAAAAGAAGAATGATGGTAAAGACCTCTAAATCAAAGTGTAGGAACGCAGAACGTAAGTGGAGAAAAACTAAACTCCAAATTGACTCTACAAAGTCTTTGTAATTTGAACCAGGACACTTTTCTGAAATAATCAGTAAGAACAATACTTGCTTTGTTTGACAAGCTCACAAACTCCTCCCCCTCCGCACCCCCGAATCAGATAACTCCAGAACTCCTAACAGCAGATAAATGCAACGAATTTGCTAGTTATTTTAGTGAAAAAATACAATCCATCAGGTTAAATATTAGCACCAAATCACCAAAATGATAAAATGATACATCTGAAGCCACCCAAGAAAAACTCTTATTACCATGTCAGAATTTGATACAGTTGACCAAAAAACTGGAGAAAACGGTTCAGCATTTGTAACCATTATAAGTATTCAATATCATCGAATGGCAATGACCTATGGGGTCCCTCAAGGGTCAGTTCTTGGACCCCTCCTGTTCAGCTTGTATATGCTACCCTTGGGTCAAATTCTTCAGAACTTTAATTTTGACCATCATAGCAATGCAGATGACACACAGTTATATCTGGAAGTGTCTCCAGATGACTACAGGTCAGTTGAGGTGTTTTGTCACTGTCTAAAACAGATACATAACTGGATGAGCCAAAATGTTCTTCAAATAAACCACAATAAAACTGAGATAATTGTTTTTGGCAATAAAGAAAAGAGGATTTCTGTTCGTAAATACCTGCAGTCACTGTCTTTAAAAAAACAAAGACCAAGTCAGAAACCTTGGTGTTCTAATAGATTCCGACCTGACATTCAACAGTTATATCATATATATATATATATATCACAGTTATATCAAATCAATTACTAAAACTGCCTTCTACCATCTGAAGAACATATCCAGAGTGAAGGCTTGCATGTGTCAAGCAGACCAGGAGAAGCATATCCATGTTTTTATCGCAAGTATATTTGACTATTGTAATGGTCTTCTGACTGGACTCCCTAAAAAGAGCATTAAACAGCTGCAGCTCATTCATAATGCTGCAGCTCGGCTTCTGACCAGAACAAAGAGGTCAGCGCATATGACTCCAATTCTAAAGTCTTTACACTGGCTTCCAGTCAGTTTTAGAATAGATTTTAAAGTTCTGCTACTGGTCTATAAATCACTAAACAATTTAGGTCCTGAATACGTGAATGAAATACTTATGGAATATAAACCCAGTAGGGCTCTGAGCTCCACAGACCTGGGTCAAATAGTGGAACACAGAGTCCAAAGCAAACATGGTGAAGCAGCATTTAGCTATTATGCTGCACACAAATGGAATAAGTTTCCAACAGAAGTGACATCAGCCCCAAATGAGCATGTTTTTACGTCTAGGTTAAAAACTCTTCATTTGCCCATGCTTCTTAGAGCATTTCCACTTTTAAATGATATTTCTTGCACTGTACGCTGTTGTAATTGTATTTTTTCTCTTTGTTTTAAATGTTTATAAGCAGTTTTTTTACTTTTGTTTTTAAATGCTTTTAATCATGTAAAGCACATTGAGTTAACCTTTTGTATGAAATGTGCTATATATAAATACATTTGCTTTGCAGGCTTCAGAATCATGGGGAAGACTGCCGACTTGACGGTTGTGCAGAAAACATTCTCCATAAAGAAAAAAAGGTCTCAAAAAGAAATTGCAAAAGAAGATGGATGCTCAGAGTGCTGCATCAAAGTACATTAACAGAGTGTTAAGAGGAAGGGGGAAAATGTGGCCGAGAATGGTGCATAAGTCACAGGGATGACATCTTATATTTCTGCATCTAAGAACAAGCTGCTCATTTGTTGAGGAACAATTATGTTACCCTAAGAAGGCAGTTAATCAGTATTTGCAAGAATTCATGCCCTATTTCATGAAGACATCCATTGTTAGAGGCACATGTAAATTTGTTACACCACGAAGAACCAATCCACCATATTGAGGCACGAAAGAGTTAACAAGGCGCTTCAATATTGTGTAGACCCTAAGTAGTTTGGCAGTTCCATACCTTGCAAGTTGCTTTAGGGCACCTCAACAGACTCACATCTCTCCAACAACCAGTCCCAATTGTGTCATAACCATCACAAAAGATTAAGCTTTAAGTAACAAAACAGCCCTACATCCTAAACACCTATTATTAAAAGACGTACCTGCGCATCAGCTTTGGGTCCATGCAAAGTAGAACAGTGTTTTGTACCACACGTTGAAATCCTGCAAAGACAAAGAAAACATAAACTATAGGACTGTGTGCTCCCCTTGCCTCTAAACCTAACAAGTTGAATCTGTAGCAAAACAAGGCGACATACCAGAAGCTAAACCATCACAAATGTCATGTAAAAAATGTATTTTTTTAAATAAAATAAAAAAACAGGAAGACCTCTCCTTTTCTGTTTGTTATTAAATAGCCTCATAACCACACTTGACACAAAGTAGAGGACCCAACAGAAACACAACCTCCATCATGGTATTAAAAACTCAGCAAAACAGTAATAAATAATATTTTGATACTTGCACAATCTGACATGCTGACATCTTACATGACAACATGCAAGTCAGTTCTGTGCAATTTAAGGGGCATATTTTTTTTCCCTCCAAAATCTGGTTCAAATTCCAAATATTACAAACTCGGGGGTGTATTATTCCATCGTACAGCAAAATAGATTATTCATTAAGGCTCTACCATGCTGCCAGGAACATCTTTTATTGAGTAAATCATTTTCAACTAAGACAGCATCAGAGGGATGGGGACAATTGTAACGTAATATATACTTTATTTCTCAGGGTTTATTGTGTTACAGCAGTAATATTCACATATTTACTTACATTGATCGTATTCAATAACAACTTCAAGGAAAAAAGTTTGCACTATACAGCAACACAACTTAAGTATGACCTTTACCTATGTCAACAATAAACATCTTCGTTTAAAGTGGTAAGGTAGTTAAATATCTGTTGAGCTAGATTGTGTGCTTTAGTAAATCAATGGCTACTATATAAATTACTGTTCATTGGTTAGTAAACGTATAGCTTGAGTCATCGGTCGTAGAATGCAGTAGCTTGCATGAAGCACGTTTTGTAAACAACTGAAACTGTCTCCAAATCAAAAGAGTCAGAAGTGGCAAGTGCTGTCGTTTCCTGTTAACCGTTTGTAGTTTCAGCAAATAGACACATCCCACGAAGGAGCCCAGCTAGCAAAGGTCGCGCCTGGTTTCAAATCGATATTTGGGAGCAGTCAAATTCCCCAAACAATGCCAAACATCGTTAACTTAGTGTTTGATTTCAAATACAATGAAAGAGTCGAATTGTTTTGTGAACAAATGGTAAACTAACGCGCATGCTATCGGTAGCTGAGTGACAGGGCCCACGGGCGATTTCCCATCACAATTAAGTATTAGCGACGCAGCCAAAGCTAATTAAACGCAAGGATCATTTCGCGCAATAACGAGATGGCCAAAGTCACAAGTGAGAATTCATAGCATTCATTTGACCGAAAACTGCGATCATCAAAATGCCATGCTAACATGAACTACATCAGCCGACACGAAACGACTTTCAGCTGCGCTCCTATTGAACATTCTGACGATCTAAAACAAAGTGTTGGCTTCTTTGAAGAGGACCATTACCTTATATTTACATGTCCTAATCAGACGCCAAAAACACGGGCATCTCGGGTCGCTAATGTTTACAAGTTTAATGGTTGAATACGCAGCACTTCCTCATTGCTGCCAATTGCGCATGTCACTTGACATGTATTACTTCCGGTCAAGGCGCTTTCAAAATAAAGGCGCGTAAATATTGACGCGCTTGTGAAGACTAAAAGATGCCGAGGTTCAGGAGCAAAATCATTTTCAAGGCTGTGCCACCTTTGCACTGTGAAGAATACAGTTCTGTGAAAATGAGTACCTCCTGTAGAAATATATTCAGAGAGACTGAATATTGCAAAGTATCAGTCAGCGGCTTCAGTTCAAAAGAAGTTGGTTTGGTGGAACCCTTTTATGTTGTTGTTGTTTTGTGCGTGTTTTTATGTACAGTATACATTCACAAGGCATGGGGACAACTACAAGTTGCCACTTTCATTTGTATGGCGTGATGAAACACTTGAGGTTGTCAAGATTTCCAGATGGATGTGGAAATTCATGTAGTGAACATAAAATTAGATCATAAATTGTTTTATCAAAGGTACATACAGCACGCAGACCCAGTGATCTGTACGTTGCACACAAATTAAAATAAAAAATAAATAAATAAATAATAATATTATTGAAATTACACTCATTTTTGTAAATTGATTTCAGATTGCTCAAATTATTTGAAACAAGACTGGCGACAGTAATCAATAAATGTGAATATTTTCCAAGTGTGCTTGTATTTTATTTGCACCCCAAAAATGAGAAAAATTGGGAATAGTCATTATTTATTAGCTTATTAGGCCACAAAAAAATACACTCGGCAGGTTCACTGGAGATCAAATTGAGGTGAATGTGGCCCCGGAACTACAACTGAGTTTGAAACCCCAGGTCTCGACCATGTAGCGCACAGTGCAACCTTTTTAAAAATGTAATAAGCCCATAACATAATTGAGTATTATGTAAGTGCTCAGTAATTAGGGCTCATTAAGGGCTGTTATTACGTTATGGCTTTCGGAATAAACACTCAACCCCTTTTTGTTTTTTGGTCATTTGTTAAGTGTCCTTGGCAGTCATGAAAGGCGCTATAGCAATCTAATTTATGATTATTATTATGATTATTATTATTATTATCCATCCATCCATTTTCCATCCCGCTTCTCCTCACGTGGGTCGCGGGCGTGCCGGTGCCTATCCCAGCTGACTCTGGGCGAGAGGCGGGGTACACCCTGAACCGGTCGCCAGCCAATCGCAGGGCACATATCGACAAACAACCATTCACACTCACGTTCACTCCTATGGGCATTTTAAAGTCTTCAATGAACCTACCACGCATGTTTTGGGGATGTGGGAAGAAACCGGAGTACCCGGAGAAAAGCCACACAGGCACGGGGAGAACATGCAAACTCCACACAGGCAAGGCCTGATTTGAACCCGGGTCCTCAGAACTGTGAGGCAGTCGGGCACTGTGCCGCCATTATTTATTATTATTATTATGGGCTTCAACAGGGCTGTTGTTTTAAAATGAGCCACTGCTCACCCGCACCCTCTTGGACTGCTGGGCCAATGACAGCTGCTTCTAGTCCAGGGTGCACAGAAAAGAATCGAGTGCCCGTTTAAAGATGGATTATATTTTCACACTTGAACGCAGCACTTCATAACCAAGGTGCCGAATTACACCTGTAGCGGACACTTCAGCAAACACAAATACCCTCCTTTGACAACTTCGCCAAACATTTAAATATGTGCTGGTCATCAGAAGTCAAAAGGATTTTGATGAGAAGAGAATTTCCTCGACACTCCAACCCCCTCCGCCCCCCTTCTCGACTAATATATATTTCAATCAGGAAAATGCTTCCTTAGCACCACACCCATCCGACCCAGACTGTTGACAATTGCTTTTTTGGCATCACCAGCATCGCATGGCCCGGGTAGCAATGCACCTCGTTTGTTCCAGATGCGTGGCATAGATACAAAAAGCTGAATTCCCTTGCTGTGTTTTTGTGAGGAATGACTAGACTGCAATTGCTAGAGCTTCTTGCCAGAGTGTAATAGAAGAGCATGTCTGTTACATAGGCCTACTGAAGTGAAATGCCACGGAAAGCTTTGTACACGAGGATTTTAAAAACAGTTTTGACGAGTAACCAGTGCAGTGATTTGACAAGCGTGATGCGCTGCGATTTGTCTGTGCCAGTAAGAACATGTGCGACTGGTCTGTAAAACCTGGATTTAGGGTGCTCTGCTTTGAGTGGATTCATTTTTGTAAATCTCAGATTGACAGGAAACCCCTTAATTTGGAATTATTTTGAAGATACAATCATCTTTTAGATGTAGGATGTGTCACCCAGATTCCCTGCTTCAGATTTGGTTGTGCAAGTTTACACACAAGTTGTGCACATCAAGTTAGGTAGGTCACATCCCATTCCTGAGCGTATTATGGCATTAAATGAGAACAGACTGAAATTGACATTTTCTGATGTACTGTATAGTGGCATCAGCTCTTTTCCACGATGTGGTCTGCTGGGCCAACAGTCTCGACTGCAGACAAAAAGGAGGAATAAACTAATAAGGAGCAGTGCCTCGTCTCCAGGTTTGCTCTTTCAGCTACTGGCAGTGGAGCACCTAATTATGTTCACTGCTTTAGCATCCTGTGCGGTACATAAAGCTACAAGAACATACATTACAGTTAGAATTATAAGATTACCTTGCCAAGGTACATATAGTAAATGCAGATTTTGTATATAGTTGGGTAAAACACCAAAACATAAGACTACTAAGAAGCCAACTGGGTACACTTTGGTAAGTAGCCCAAGTGGTAAAAGTAATGTAAATGTGTATTGTGTATAAAGAAATGTCAGGTGATATCAGTAAGTAGCTGTGACAGAGTCAAAGAAGCATTGCAAACAAAATACAGTATACGGCCATCGACTTTAATCCCCAGGATCAGCATCCATTTCATATTTATGTCCTACAAAAGTGCAATTAATTCCTGTATTCATATTAAACAAATGACCATGTATTTTTGCTGTTTTACATTGTTTGTGATAAGGCATCCTAGTGAAAATATATAAATGTGAATACATGAACTGCACATAGCAATCAGTCAATTTTAGTTTGCTAAACAATCATTGTACATTTGTCTCGCAGTCAACAAAATTAAGTACTGTTCCAGTATTAATTTGCAGTTAAACCAGTGGATCTGAATTTTGTATTCTTGGACAACAGACATCTTACATCCTATAAATATGTGGAGACTTAAATGTCACAATCTTAAATTAAACAAACTATCCATTTTAATTATCAGTGACTTATTTCATCATACTTTCCAAATAAATTAAATACAAGTACATACTTTTTTTAACAAAATTCCACAAAGCAAACATGACATTTTTTAACTTCCGTGTCCCCGAAGGATTATTCAGTGCATGGGAACACATTAGGAAGCATGAGCTTTACAGTAACAAATGCTAATTTTGGCGAGTGGTGACCCTGCGATGGTCCAGTGTGTTCCCAGCCTCTCGCTCAAAGTCAGCTTGCACAAGCTCCAGCTGACCTGCCACCAAAATAAGGATACGCAGTGTGTTTTTATAAAAAATAAACAAAAAATGAATTGGTGAACCTCGCCTCTCCAGTAGTGGGCAGCGTCTTAAGCTTGGCTGGCTGGCAGTTGTGTCAGTGGATGGGAGATAAGAGGCTGAAGTAGAAGTGGGTCTGGAGTTTGTACTGGAAATGTAAAGTATAGATACATTATTTGTCAACAATTTGCAACAATTTTCTTTATAATTGGTTAAAGGTCCCATATTTTGTTTATTTAGACCGCCACAGAGTGACTAACGTGGACTTAGTTTTAAAAAATAAAAATAACGGTTTTGTCATACGAGTGTCCAGAAAAGGCCCCTCTAAAAGCTACTTTTGTTTGACCCAGTTTTGTATCAGCTTTGTCCATATTTGGCTAAGAACGCCCCTTCATCTGATTGGTTGCCTCCGTGCAGAAGACCCACTTGTGAGAGCGCACGCGTTTTGTTATATTGACAGGACTTGCTCGGGAATATTACATCACAAATACTAGAAAAACTTGGTTTGGCAAAATACGGGCCCTTTAAAAAAGTAAGTATTAAAGAAATGACCTTCAATTTAGTTACGACGCTCTGACACTGCTTCAAATGGTGCAAGCTATACAGTTAATGTTTTGAACACGTTTCCGTTGGGAAATTTGGATTGAGACAGTGGGTGAGGAAAGTATTCAGACTCCCTTAAACTTTTCACTCTTATATTGCAGCCATTTGCTAAAATAATTTATTACCCCCCCCCCCCCATATTGACAAAAAAAAAAAAAAGATATTTTTGCAGATTTATTAAAAGAAAAACTGAAATGTCACACAGCCATAAGTGCTCAGACGCTTAGTAGAAGCAACCTTTTAAGCTAATACAGTCAGTCTTTTTGGGAATGATGTTTTTCACAGTTGGGTTTGGGGATCTTCTGCCATTCCTCCTTGCAGATCCTCTCCAGTTCTGTCACGTTGGATGGTGGACAGCCATTTTCAGGTCTCTCCAGAGATGTTCAATTGGGTTGAAGTCAGGGCCATTCAAGAACAGTGACTGTGTTGTTCTGATTCCACTCCGTTATTTTAGCTGTGTGCTTAGGGTCATTGTCTTGTTGGAAAGTGAACCTTCGGGCCAGTCTGAGGTCCTGAGCACCCTGGAGAAGGTTTTCGTCCAGGATATCCCTGTACTTGGCCGCATTCATCTTTCCTTCGATTGCAACCAGTCTCCCTGTCCCTGCAGCTGAAAAACACCCCCACAGCATGATGCTGCCACCACCATGGGTCACTGTTGGGACTGTATTGGACAGGTGATGAGCAGTGCCTGGTTTTCTCCACACATGCCACTTAGAATTAAGGCCAAAAAGTTCTATCTTGGTCTCATCATGTTTTCTTTTAGCAAACTCCATGCGGGCTTTCATGTGTCTTGCACTGAGGAGAGGCTTCCGTCGTGACACTCTGCCATAAAGCCCCGACTGGTGGAGGGCTGCAGTGATGGTTGACTTTCTAGAAGTTTCTCCCATCTCCAACTCTGGAGCTCAGCCACAGTGATCTTTGGGTTCTGTGCCTTGCCACAATTCCGTCTCTGAGCTCTTCAAGCAGTTCCTTTGACCTCATGATTCTCGATTGCTCTGACATGCAGTGTGAGCTGTAAGGTCTTATATAGACAGGGGTGTGGCTTTCCTAATCAAGTCAAATCAGTATAATTAAACACAGCTGGACTCCAACGAAGGTGTAGAACCATCTCAAGGATGATAAGAAATGGACAACACCCGAGTTAAATATATGAGTGCTACAGCAAAGAGTCTGAATACTGTGTGATATTTCAGATTTTCTTTTTGAATAAATATGTAAAAATTTCAACAATTCTGTTTTTTTCCCCGTCAATATGGGGTGCTGTGTGTACATTAATGAGGGGGGGAAAATGAACTGATTTTAGCAAATGGCTGCAATATAACAAAAATTTAAGCGGGTCTCAATGCTTTCCGTACCCACTGTATGTGCAAAAAAGGAGGGTTTCTTACCATCCATATAGGTCAATGTGGTGAGAAGAGGGACATCTGAATTAAGGTAGGTTATGTATTGCAAATCATCCGTCAGAGGCGGTGACAGTTGACCAGTAGGCAGTGACGTCATTGTATTGGAGGCAGAATTTGTGGTGATGTGTTTCTTTTGACGGGCTCTGCAGTTCTGAAACCAGACCTGAAACCAAAGAAATTGCCAGGGAATGAAGGAAACCTGAAAAAATTATATCTGATGCCATGCAACATTCAATCTGTGTTGAAATTACAGTACTACAGGAAATGAAGTTTTGGCCCACCTGAATAACCCTGCGGGTTAGACCAGTCCTCTCTGATAGTTTCTGGAGAGTCTGAGCATCTGGGTTGTTCTCCTGAGCAAACTGAGTTTGCATTACCTGAGTATAAAGTGGAGGGCATGGCGCTCATGTAACCAGTGCTCTGAATAACCATGTCGCGCCCAAACCCACATGTTCAGCGAATGTAAAACAAAACACGACTCGAGACGAGAGCCAAAATAAGCTTAGTGGAGGGCTAGCATCTTAACAGCATATGCAGTACCTGTAACTGGTCAACAGTAAAACTGGTCCTGGCCCTCTTAGCAGGTCTGGACATGGTGCTGCAGCCATCTTTTTCTTCCTGGTCTTCATTTATTTTTGATTGCTCTTTATAGACAACACACCGTATGTTATGGTTTAGCATTTTAAGTAGGGCTGTCAAAGTTAACGTGTTAACTCATGATTAATCAAAAAAATTATCGTATGGATTATTTATCAACTCAATCAATTTATTTTGACCACACATGGACCTTTACCTTATTTCGGCCAGTTAGAGCTCCATAGTTATTCTCGATCACAGAATTAGTGTCAATTTCATTAATTTATAAAAAATAAAAACTCTTGGTTTTGTCATACAAGTCTCCAGAAAAGGCCCCTCTGACAGTTACTTCTGTTTGACCCAGTTTTGTATCCGCTTTGTCCATATTTGGCTAAGACTGCCCCCTTTCCTCTGCTTGGCTGCCTGGGTGTAGAAGACCCACTTGTGAGAGCGCACCTGTTTTTGTAGACAGCAATGGCTTGGAGAGGGAGGCGGAGATCTTTGTAATGACGTACACAAACTTGAGAAATTTCAATGACCTGATTTCAAGCCTCTCAGCAGAAAAACAACATTCGGGAATGCGTTTATGATTTTAATTCATATTTAAAATGTTTACTGAGGCACCATAGAGCTAATATTTCATCCCAAGTTGTTCTGGTAATATATGGCACCTTTAACCGTGGGTGGATAACCAACAGTCTGGGTTTTGTAATACTCTCCAGTGTAGTTTTGGGATGCTTATAGTCGAATCCCCATTTTACTTCAAGTGTTGCAATTTGTCATGTCTTAACTAGATCGAAGTAGATCCTGTACATCTATAGATGCGACACTGAATGACATTTAATCGTTATGTTTGCAGTCATACGCTCACCATTTTCTTTGTTGCGTTGGATATTCTCCATTATAATATCATAGTGGGGCCGGCAGAAGACTCTGTTCTCTAATAGACCACACTCCTCCCCGGTGGACAGCTGACGCTTACAGGTGGCGCAGCAGAAACAAGCTAGGTGGAAGGTGCTGCCTCTTGCCTGCCGCACCCAGTCACTGGAATAGATATTACGGCCACAACGAGCACAGCGCGTTCCATACTTCCTGATGAAGAATACAAAAACATAAGTGTAATAAGGACTGTATCGCATGCCCTTTATAGGACAAGGCATTCACTAGAAGTCCCATGCCTCACTTAAACTCCGAGATTCCCCACGACGTACTTCAGTTGTGCACAGACTGCAAATAACTTCCGTGTTGTTTGTCTGAGACGCCGCAAAATAGTCCCACGGCGATGGCGTATTTTTTTCAAGATTGAAAAAAACTTTATTGGCCGTCAGATAGTTACAGTACTGAGCCACAAGACACGTGACTAAGGCTAAAAATAAACTAGCTTTTGGATTTATACGCCACAGCGACGGAGTTAAATGTCTTGTGCGGAGCCGATCTGCGAATTATGACATGAAAGTCGATCAGCCGATCAGCATAAAATCCTAATTATCGGCCGATACCGATCAGATCGGTGTAAAGTCTAGCAGAAACCAGAGTACCCGGAGAAAACCCACACATGCACGGGAAGAACATGCAAACTTCACAAAAGCGAGGCTGGATTTATACCCGGTTCCTCAGAACTGTGAGGCAGATGTGCTAACCAGTTGTCCACCATTCCGCCTCGAGTACACATTTCAGTACACGACTATTCATTTTCTAACCGTTTTGTTCTCCTTCATAAATTTATTTGCATCATCTAGGGCAGGGGTGTCAAACTCAAATCCACGGTGGGCCAAAATTACAAATTGGGACAACGTCGCAGGCCAAACTTAATATTGACTGAAAAATCACTGTGATGTGCAGGTTTCCCTTCTCTGCAGAAATGTAGCGTGAAAGTCTATCATATGACAACAAACTTCAATTTTGCTTAAACACTGAATCTGGAATAAACAAACTAATATTATAAAGACGAGAAATCAAATTTGCGATAAAAGACATAAGTGGTATTTGTTGGTAGTTTTGCATTTAAATAGATAACATGAATTCTTGTCACTCCATCTTCTATTTATCTCCAACTACCTCCTTTTGATGTTAATTTTTTTCAAAGGCCAACAACAAAACAACCCAAAAAAATAATGTCCTTCAATAAAAATCCCAACTATTAACAGTCCCTCCCTGCCTAGGAGTTGATAAAGGGCATTAACAAAAACATGAATTCAATTATGATATATTCTTTGTTCCAGCCAGGTTGCTCCGCCCTCGACAAACAGGTCGGTCTTTTACTTTAGTGAACAGACGTTCTGCCTCCCACCTGTCTTGGAAGTTAACCCTTTTCCATCTTTCGTTTGGACCTTTTTGGGAAGGGGAAGTAAATTTGCTCAAGGAGAATGGTAGCCGAGTCGCTAACAACTGCAACAGAAAGGGAAGGGGCGCTCGCTGGTCTAGACTGATGGGCCGACACACTAGCAAAGCATTCTGGGATTTGTAGTAATAGTGGCGCATCTGCTATATACTGGTGGGCCACATTTGATATGGTCTTGCGGGCCAAATATAATTACATCACGGGCCAAATTTGGCCCCCAGGCCAGAGTTTGACATATGATCTCGGGTTACCGTGACTATTCATTTTCTATCTGTTTTGTTCTCCTTACTAAATGTATTTGCATCATCTAGGGTTAATCTTCTGTTTCCTTTAGTGCTTGACCCCGAATATTCACTGAAGTTGGGTTTATGGGCTTACAAAATTCAAAAAACAAAAACATGAAAGTCAAATGAGCTAGTTGAGTTGTCACGCCACTGCTTTGAAGGAGAAAGGGGGGGGGGGGGGGGGGGGGGAATTTGCATGAACTCTTGAAAAAACCTCAGTTGAACAATATTTATTTTACGTAAACCTAAATAGAGTTAGGATTCTGTTGCACAATTCTGTAAACATCAATTTCCTTCACAAGATAATTGTGTCATAAATGCATTTCTTTTTCTACAGTATACACCCACATGACATTTTGAGATATAAACCCCCACAATACTGTTAGTGTAGACTTACCTGAAGTAGTCCAGTTTGCAGAAAACTTGTCTCTCTTTTACATAGCAGCTGACATGTCTCCCAAGTGATGTCTTGCACACGCAGCATGACAGGCAGCGGACATGCCAGCACAAATTGTTCACCTTAACGAATAAGTTCAATGTTTAATTTTTCCCAACAACCCTAATAGAGAAAGACTGTACTGTCATTGCATATTAGAGACCTATGGTAGCATGTCTGTTTGACACCGAGTTCAGACCAAATTATGATGCAACTGCGTGTTCTGTGTGTGCAGAAAGCCATTTTTAAATAGCAAATAAAGTGATTACTATAGCTTTAAAGACCATGGCAAACGCCCAGGTGTGTACATGCACCCATACTTTCTAGCCCATGTTTGAGGGTGCTAAAGCACCCCTAAAATGAATCCCAGTTGTGCGTAAAATGTAGTTTGAGGTATACGTAGGCACGTTGCTTAGCTGGCGGGCTGCTTCAGCGCTCACTTCACTTCCTTGTTATAGTATATAAGCACCTGATTGGCCACCTAACACGTGACATCACAAGAAATACCGCAATTTCACGTGTATAATGTGCACCCATGTATAATACGCACCCCCAAAGTTGACCTCAAAATTCTGGAAAACCCTTCTACCCATGTATAACGCATTTTTACAATGCATGATTTTGCTTCTACCCATATGATCAAAACAAAGTAGTTTTTCAAAGAATTACTCTGAAGTTAAGCACTATTTGAACATGTAATACTTTTGATTTACTTGCTCTTATTTTGAAATTCACAGCCTTTTATTTAGTGAATGAGAAAACATTTGTGCTCATATGTTTGATTACCCAGGCAGAATTTGTAAGATGGGTACAATTCTTTAAAGAAAACAAGGGCTAGGCGAAAATTTTTATTTTAATGGCATTCCAATTAAACTGTCAAGCATTTCAGAAAAGCATCATCATTAAACAAAACATAACCGTAAAGAAATGAATGATTGTTCAGTCTTTTTATTAAAAAAAAGAAAAATTCACAAATTCTGCCAGGGTATGTAAACTTATGAGCACGACTGTACATACAGGATATGCAGTCATACGTACCCCTGTCATATTGGAATGAAAGTGTACACCTCTCTCATAACCTCTAGGTGGCGGTGACATTGGAATGAAAGTGTACACCTCTCTCATAACCTCTAGGTGGCGGTGACATTGGAATGAAAGTGTACACCTCTCTCATAACCTCTAGGTGGCAGTGACATTGGAATGAAAGTACACAGCTTTTTCAGCGGATCGGTGCGCCGTCTGCAGTGATGCGGACTTTCTAATCCATTCCCACTTTTGCTGTGGCAATTAACCTTGGTTTAGTCGTAGACTTTAACAGAAATTTCAGAAATGCGGGCATGACATTGTGTTGAAATGTACAAAACAGTGAAATATTGGTGCCTATCTCAAGCCTAACCACTGTATTTTGACGCCATACCTTGAGGAGATATCTGTCCAATATCTCCTGGCAGCAAGAGGAGCAGATGATTTTTCCCTGCTGAGAGGTCACAGTGAGGTTGGAGGAGGACATGGAGCAGGGAGAATACGAGTCCTCAAAAATGTCCTCTGACCCAGAGGAACCCTGTCAGAACACGCAGACGGACATGGAACTGCTTACAAATATTAGCAGCACTTGTGGGGACAAAAACAAACAAAAACAAAACAAACAAAAAAAGTTGACATTTCAAGTATTGCGTTGAAGTCATTTGGAATGAAAAAAAAAAGCAATTCAATAGCTGCTTTGCTAGCACAAGCAATCACGTTGATTGAGTCCCCGGCGGCACTTTGATGTGCGCGCCGCCGCGTTGACTGTCGGTCATTTGAAAGCCTTTTGAGCGCACAAATCGAGCGTTTTAGGGGGAGAGGGCGCAACGCAAAACGCGGCTTATTGTGAATCATGAGCGAATTTACCGTGTCCACGAAATCATTGCCAGGTTGGACAAAAATGTCCGTGGGTTCCAGTTGTTTCTCCGACATGCCCCCGCCTCAATAGTGAGCGACGCAGGAGGCGAGCTTTATATTCCCATGGCGAAAATAATAAAAAGTGAAAAAGTCAACCCTCAACATGATTCTCCTCTCCGTTCGACACGTGTGCCGCGTACTTTGTGGCCCGTTCGCTCAGCGTCAACGCCGACGCGCGCGCAGCTGGACCGCTTGGCTGTGATTGACATCACACGTGCGCTTAATTGATTGAATGGCCGCATATTCATTTCGCGCACAATCCACTAAGGCTTCGTTTTAATAACGAACTTTTATTTAAATTTTCATTAAAAAAATTAAATAGTAATAAAAAAAAAACATCCGTAATTAAATAGCATTTATTTATGACCGAAGACGTACGCATTTGTTTTCACAACGCGCAGAATGGAGTTGTTTTGTTTATTGGCCATGAGTTAAACATGTAATGCAGGGACGATTCGCATTTCCACACCGCGTTTCCTCACCTAATACTCAATTCAATTAAACATTAAAATCTCACACAGTTGTTTATATATATATATATATATATATATATATTTTTTTTTTTTTTAAATCATCATTATTATTCCTTTAAAAAAAATTGTTTCGAGTCTTGTATGCCGCATGCCCAATGCGAATAGCCTGTAGGCCCCATAGCGGAGTTGACCACTTACCACGCTGCTGGAGACGCAGTTCAACATTTCCTCCCCAAAATGCATCACACAAGTCCAATTTCCCCGTTTCGCCACCTTCCAGTGTTTCTCGTCAACCCACTTCTTTCGGCAATGCTTCTTTTAATTTGGTTCTGTTAGTTAAACTTCATTTAAAAAAAAAACAAAAAGAAAAAACCGCCCCTCCCACTCTGATAGGCCCGCCCGCTGCAGCATCATGAAAACAAATAAGCCCTCGATACTGCATCTCTCACGTGCTGTCATAATACTCATGCAGTTTAGCGTCGGAAGTGTTCTGCGACAGATATAATTCGAGACAAGACGGACATTTTCATGTGCGGCTTGGTTTGTGATTGCGTGCAACAATAGTTATAACAGTGTAACTATACATGCGGCCTATCGTCTACTCACCCTTAAGAGTGTGAAATTACCGGGACAACCCGGAACAACAAAAACAAAACAAAAACAAACAAAAAAAAGCATCAGGATTGTGGGTCCGGAATCCTGACAACAAAAGAGCGAATGAACAAGGCTATAGAGTGAAACAAGAACAGATCCGCATCTGGGCTTCATTAGCAGAAGTGGACAATGATAGATGACCGGCTTTATGCGCAGTAACAACACATTAGGTGGCATATTCTTTTCATACCAGAGAGGGAAAGGACATCACCAAAGTAAACGGATGGGTCCCGGGGGTCACGGAATTGATATCTTGTCGGCTTGTATCCGATGGTGTAAGTGACACAGCAAAGGTCGTTGCTGTGTGGTCAGAAACAAACGGCGGGCTGCTGAAATACCAGCGTGTACTTTGGCCACTTTCTTGCACTTGTATCTCATTAGGAACAATTTTCATTGTTCGATGTGTAGTGGGATGTCAATCAAACTGTACGTGATCAGATATCATAGAGATAACAGTATATGGTGTTTATTTGGGAAAAATATTGTTTTCAGCGCTCCGTATTTGTGGCACGCGCTGTGGCAGGACTGACCTTTTAAAAAAAAATTTTGAGGGTGGCGGCTCACTAATGGCATGTGCGCTGACAATCACGTTACAAGTTGTTATTATTGTGGAACCTTGAAGTCAAAGGCCTCGGAGGTTATAAAATTGGAAACTCAATTGCCGTCATGCAGTGACCTCGGCAAATCTTGTTTGCTCAACAAACACTTAATTGTGGACGGTGGTTTTCGATTTCTTTTGTGTTTCCTCTGAGTTTTGTTTACGCTAATTCCAAAATGCGGCAAGCATCATTTTTTTAACTGGATGAGGCTCAACGAGGAGTATTAAGAGAAGACTGACTGACATGTAAAAGTAAAGAAGATGATGTCCCAATACATTTGTCCATTTGGTTCCACTCATTTTCTGTTCTTAATTTGTACAATTAGAGCTATTAAGAAACGATTGTGCACGTTTTCAATGTGAATTCATCACTTTGAATTCGGAGTATTTTGTTGTTTTGACAATTTTACTATGACCGTTACATGACTGCCGGCACGGGGGACGATTGGTTAGCACATCTACTACTACACTAAAGATAGATTTACACAGTTAAGAAAGTTAATATGTTACGTATATGAACTATACAGTTCATAAAGGTTTTATGATAGTTATAGTTTGACCCTGGAACAGATCATTTCCATTGATATGGATAATTTCCCAATCCCAATCCCAAAGGTCTAGTTTCGCCCTCACGCGGATTGTGTTTGACCTTAGAAGTCCCCCGATAGTTCGTTTCGACCCGACCTGTATAATGCTGAGGTTTCGAACACATTGGAGCAATAAGACTCGTAAAATATAAAACAGCAAGTTCCCCTAATGGTTATAAAAAGTACAGTAGGTCAGAGGTCGACAGAATTGCTCAGATATTTGGCCGTGCCAATCGGGCGCCCATCCGGCGGGCTCGCTGACCATGCATCCCTCCCCTGGCTCCTCAACCCAGCGCGTTGTGTAATTTGCAACCCTCTGCACCACACGCCATGCGCAATGAGGGCTTGATTCATTTGCAGGCCCGCCCGATCAAATGTGCTCTGCTCTGAATCAGTGTCACATCAAAGCTGTCTCCGTCGGTCCGCACAGCAACCCAAAGCCAAAAGCTTGGGAGTTTTTCTTTTTTCTTTTGTTCTTATTATAAAGCTTTCACCACTTAATCTGTGCCCCCCCCCCCCCCCCCCCCCACACACACACACACCAAAGACACAATTGTTTATCCAGTGATATGATAAGCACGTCTATAAATGAATTTCAAAGTTAAAGTAGGAACATTTTGGGATGTTTTCATTTTCTTTTTTCCTCCCTTTATGTCTGGACTTTCCTTCCTCCTCCGATGTGTTTCTTGCTCGTTTTGTTCTTCAAACCCATTTACTTACCTCACTTCGATTCTTTTCGCCCCTCAGCCCTCCTTCTATCTCTCATCCATCTCGATCCCACTTCTCCCTGACATGTCTCAAAGTTTCCTGTCCTTTGTGAAGCCCGCTCCACAGTCACATCTTGTTTTCCTCCTTCCATCCTGTTTTAATTGAGTTCCCGCCCCCTGATATAGCAGAGTCACGCTATTGGAGGAAACGGGCGAACAGTGGCTGCAGAGTGACAGGTTATTCTGGGCAACGTGCGGAGATAAACATAGGAGGTAAATGTCCGTTCCATTGGATGGGTGTTACGTAAACAATGGGCGCAATGCAATGCCCCTGAACGATATCTCAGGGATGTTGGCCACAGAAATCTCACAATGATTACACGAATCCCTCACGAAACCGCGGTTTACTTATTGCGGCTTCAGCGCATCACAGACTTTTTTCTTTTTTCTTTTTGTTTTTTTGATGATAGCATTGGTAGCTATTTGACTACAACATGACCAGAATGACTCACCCACATAAGGTCAAACAGGCTCTCTTAGTTTGCCTATAAAGACACGTTACTGAGCAATTTCAACTTACGCATTTGGTAAAGTTGCAGTGAACATGACTGGCACGCCGCTGGTCAGCGCCACAGTTGAGAGTTATACGCCACAGTTGAGAGTTTCATGAAATACATTCACAAATAACGACCTTTAGCCCTACATATAGCATAGCCAGTGGCACACAAAAGCAACGGCCCACGCCTTGCGCATGGCGGGGGCCGCGACGTTCCGGCTCGGCAACTCCGTACGCCAGTTGACTAACATGCATGTGATACGATGTTCGCTCACGAATAAGTTCCACCGACACGCTTTGGGCTTGAATAGCTTATGCTGGGACAACTAACAATAACACAGGTTGTATATATTAAGATCTCATCTGACAGGTTTTTACAGGTGTTTAGACATTCTAAAAGCATCAGTCATCGGTAGCACTGCCCTGTTAGTTTCCCACATCCTGTCCTGCCCTTTCCTTCTCTGTCCTCTCATCTTGTCCCATTGGTTAGTTCTTGCATGTCCTTGGTGCCTCCGTGTGTAGAGCGTGCTGCCGCGCAGACAAGGGCAAGGCCCACTCAAAGCATGGCCCGGCCCTGTTAGCAGGAAGTTTTACATTTGTCCTGTCGCTGAATGTGTTTAGGCATGTGCCTTGTCACATGGGGGTTGTGTCCCCGTTGGCTCACTACTTGCCTCAGTTCATCTAAGGAGCTGAAAGCAATTTATCGCCCATAGCCTTAGTGATAAAAAAAAAAAAAAAAAAAAAAACACGGTTTGCAACAGGAAACCTGAATAAATGGAGTGATGAAAGATGGAGCGTAGGAGGCTATAGTGGAAGGAATCTACAATTTCCTCAAACCTGTGTGCAAGTCTATCAGTGTCTGTGGATAAACTGCTGGAACATTAGTTGTTTTGTTTTCAACTTTGTAAATACTATTCAGGTATATTGCTCGCTATTGTATTTCTGAAATGTTTAAAATCGGCGTGATTGTATTTAGGATTTACAATACGGTGTGTAAGTCCTATACCGCCATTAGATTTGTGGTTTTAGCAACCAGTGACTCAGTAGAGTGCAGGCCTGCTCCAAGCCCCAAGTAAAATTCACACAATAAAAATACTGTGTTTGTGCGTCAGTAGTATGTTGTATGTGTGTAATGACAGGCTTTTTCTGCATCCAGGAGCATGCCATTGTGACTCCATCCGGCCACGCATTTTCTATACCACTCATCCTCTTCAGGGTTAAGGGAAACCGAAGCCTATCCCAGCTAACTTTGGTCAAACAGCAGACTGTACATCGTGGGCTAATTGCCGGTCGATCACAGGGCAGAGACCGAAAAGCTTTCACACTCGCATTCATACATCTATTGAGCAGGAATTGAACCCACTCGGTCCGCATGGAAGTGAGGCGAGCCAATTGTTATTCCAGCAGCGATCCATCCGTTTTCTACAGAAGTTGTTCCCATTGCCATTGGGTGACCCGGAGCCCATCCGGACTGACAGGAAAGTAACACGCACGTTTTACAAATGTGTTAGGAAGCCGGAGTACCTGGAGAAAACCGACATGAGCAAAAGTGGAACCAGCAAATTCCAGGCAGGAAGCCCATGGCCAAGATCTGAAACACGACCTTCAGAACTGTGATGCAGACGTGCTTACTAGCCATAGTGACTCACACAGTGAAATAAATTTGGGTATTAGCACATTTATCCAGGGCCTCGCCAAATTGTAATCATTTCTTTTGCAGAATCATACTATTTGTTGGTCTGTTTGACAATACATAGTTTTACTGTATCAAAATGAAAACAGTGGAAAAGGTCAAGGCTTTCAAATGTTGACATTTTGTGTGGATTTCTCATTTATTGGTATCGGTTGTCTGTATTGCATGTCGACTACTGAATATATATTTAAAGAAAATCAATCAGTGATGCAATAATTTCTTACTGAGCATTAATGAATTTTTCAATATTTGTAACACATTCACATTTGGCAAATTAAAGTATTATTTCTCTTTCAATGAGCTACTCAATAGAAGGGTTTCATATGTGCCTGTAGCATACATGTACTAGTACCTATACTGGTGCAAATGGCAATTGCTGATTAATAATAATCATAATAATCCTACAACAATTTCTTAAATCAAAGTTGCACAACCCCTTTTGGTCCAGAAGAGGGTACTGTGTATCCATGTTATTTTAGGGGGGCTAATTTTGTGTGTGTGTGTGTTTTGTTGTTGCTGCTGTTTTTGCTTTCTTTTAGTGGAACACAGTTAGAAGTGACAGCAAACAGAAGCACAGGCTATTCTGCTCCTCTTAAAGCAGAAGTGTCAAACTCCTTCTTGTCATGGGACAAATTGTAGAAAACATAAATGTTTGAACGTCTCATATTACAAAGACACAACAAATTGATGGATTTTCAAATCAGAAGTCAAGGGATAATAGTTTGTACAACTATTGTTCAAGTCAAATGTAAAAGGTGGTTTGGTAACAAACAAACAAAAAAAACTAATTCAATATCAATATATTATTTATTATATATGACAATTTGAAGTTTCGGCACAGATTTTAGCAACAATAACGGAAGCTGACAAATATCTCCTATCACGTGCCACATAAAATAATGTGTTGTTGTTGTTGATGTGTTGTTAAAAAAAATTCCTTCGTTATAAGCCACTCCTGCGTTATTTTAGCTGTGTGCTTAGGGTCATTGGACAGGTGATGAGCAGTGCCTGGTATTCTCCACAATTTCCGCTTAGAATTAAGGCCAACAATTTATATCTTGGTCTCATCAGACCAGAGAATTTTATTTCTCACCATCTTGGAGTCCTTCAGGTGTTTTTTTTTTTTTTTTTGGCAAACTCCATGCGGGCTTTCATGTGTCTTGCACTGAGGAGAGGCTTCCGTCGGGCCACTCAGCCATAAAGCCCCGACTGGTGGAGGGCTGCAGTGATGGTTGACTTTCTAGAACTTTCTCCCATCTCCGACTGCATTTCTGGAGCTCAGCCACAGTGATCTTTGGGTTCTTCTTGACCTCTCTTACCAAGGCTCTTCTCCTCCAATTGCTCAGTTTGGCCGGACGGCCAGTTCTAGGAAGGGTTCTGATCGACCCAAAACGTCTTCCATTTCAGGATTATGGAGCCCACTGTGCTCTTAGGAACCTTAAGTGCAGCAGAAATTTTTTTGTAACCTTGGCCAGATCTGTGCTTTGCCACAATTCTGTCTCTGAGCTCTTCAGGCAGTTCCTTTGACCTCATGACTCTCATTTGCACATATGCACTGTGAGCTGTAAGATCTTCAATAGACAGGGGTGTGGCTTTCCTAATCAAGTCCAATCAGTATAATCAAGCACTGCTGGACTCCAATGAAGGTGCAGAACCATTTTAAGGATGAGCAGAAGAAATGGACAACACCCGAGTTAAATATATGAGTGTCACAGCAAAGGGTCTGAATACTTATGGCTGTGTGATATTTCAGTTTTTCTTTTTTAATAAATCCGCAAAAAATTCAACAACTCCATTTTTTTGGTGTGTATGTCAGTATGGGGTGCTGTGTGTACATTCATGAGGAAAAAAATGAACTTCAATGATTTTAGCAAATGGCCGCAATATAACAAAGATTGAATATTTTAAGGGGGTCTGAATACTTTCCGTACCCACTGTATGGTTCACTCTTTCTTCAGACTGCAAATGCATGGCGCTTGCACAAAGTCACCACCAGCCATATATTTAGGTTTTACCATTTTCCAGCTGGTCTTTAAAAGCAGATGTTATTGAGAAATTACTGAGACGGACAGAAAACTCCGACCTTTACCAATGTTGCCATTTGTGACAGGATGGACCCTGAAGTCGGAATAGGGTATACAGATTCAACTGTCTTCATTTAAAAAAAAAAGAAAAAAGAAAAAAAAACTAAAGTAACAAAGAGAACTGTTAAATGCCAAAAGAGCAAACACTGGTGCAAGGCAAAATCCAAATAGAAGTGCCACAGCAAAAATCGGAAGGCCAAATCTTTGGTCCGAGATTATGTCACACTGCAAGAAGTTACAGTATGTCGTTCCCGACAGAATATGTCGGGCCCGATCTGGGGAATCGCCTGCGATAGCTAATCGGGCCAAAATCGGGGCTCAAATCCTGTAGTCTGATCTAGGGACCTTTTTAGGGTCCGGGACCCCCTGCAAAGTCCTGTACCCTTTGTAGTTTAGATAGATAAAGGGCTCAGTCACATTTGAGTAAAATCGTTCTATCTCTATAAATGACATAGGATCTCTTTTAAAAGGTATTTTATTTTCTTGGACTACTTGCAATTACACCACAGACCACTAGGGGTCCACGGACCCCTGGTTGAGAAATACTGCCCGAAAGGACGCAAGAAAGGTGGGAGCCAGCTGAACATCCCAAAAAACAAAAGACAACTGAGACACAACCTGACAACCTAACTCCGCAGCAACAATGCTTACGTTTCCCTTTATGGACCTCAGTCTAATTCTGAAAATCAAATAATCTCTTCTAACGAGTGCGTCAACATTCTCAATTCCCCAGCCCCTGTCACATCCCCCAATCTAACCCAGACACCCCCTGCATAGCCTCACTCCAAATCCCCCTCCAAATTTCCCCACTCTCCCTTCCAAATCTTTCATTCAGCCGCACCCCCTGGGTTGGTCTCATCACGGACCATCAGAAAATCTCCCAATCCCCCCCATAAAGAACTCTCTTTATTAATGTCGATATTATTTCAAATAGAATTCTAACAAATGTCATCGCCCTTCCCTTGAATCTACAAATGTTTGGTAATTCCAATTAAAACAAAATTCCCATTACAGCTTTCATGTGCGTTTGAATTTAAGGAATTTTTTTTAAAATGATACGTGCAGTATATTACTATGTCAATCTCTAAACTAAGCTCCAGCACTGCAGGGGTTCATTCCTTATTTAGGTCATCATCGCATAGATGATGAGTTTCCAGTGGGAAACTCGTCTGGATTGGTCCGCAGATCTCCAACATCTGGCCCGTGTGGCCTACTTTTTAATACTGTATGCTATGTGGTGTGACATCATGAAATTTCTTCATGAAAGTACACACATCCAATTAAAACATCATGATGCAAATAATTATGACATAATTTTATTCAGTCATGCGCGAGACTAGTGTCTGAAATAATGAAACGTCTAGACATATTTCAGCCCAAAACACAGGTTACATAGGTCAACTTTTTTTTTTTTCTTTTACTTACAAAATAGGTTATGAGCACAACTGTGTTTTAATCTAGATTTGAAAGATATATGGTGTTTGTCTCCCAAGCTGCTTGATAGTTGCTGCCAACGGTGGCCAAAGTAATGTTATGTAAAGTGTTCAGTGTTTACTGCCAAATGCAAAGTCACAGGCCAGACTGCTGAACAATGAGCTCATTACGCACGCTTTACAACTCGCTGTAAATTTTGGTCAAGTACAGACAGACCGCAGAGCAAGCTGCTACTCAGAGTTTCATCAACCTGGGTGGCATCTTGTTTTTATATGGCAAAAATGTGGGGCGTGGTGGGCACGTTCTCCGTGGCACCTAATGCAGAACACTATTGGTGACATATTGCTGACATTACACGCTGAATTTTTCAAACGACACACGTTTTTTACTAAAGTAGAAGTACTGTTACTTTAGAAAAATATACAGCGGCTGGAATAAATACCGTATTGAACACATTTTTCTCACTAAACATACAATACTTCCAAAGGTGCCATTGATGTGAACATTTCACCAGATGTTTGGAACAACCCAAGTAATCCACACATACAAAGAAAGTTGAACAAATAAACTCAGAAATTAAGTTGTGTGGCGGCACGGTGGACAACTGGTTAGCACATCTGCCTCACAGTTCTGAGGACCGGGGTTCAAATCCCGGCCCCGCCTGTGGGGAGCTAGCATGTTCTACCCATGCCTGCGTGGGTTTTCTCCGGGCACTGCGGTTTCCTCCCACATCCCAAAAACATGCGTGGTAATTTGATCGAGGACTCTAAATTGCCCATAGGTGTGAATCTGTGCGCGAATGGTTGTTTGTTTATATGTGCCCTGCGATTGGCTGGCAACCAGTTCGGGGTGTACCCCGTCTCCTGCCCAAAGAAAGCTGAGATAGGCTCCAGCACGCCTGTGACCCTTGTGATGATGAAGCGGTACAGACAATGGATAGATGGATTAAGTTGTGTGTAAAAATGTGAAATGACAGGGGAAAAGTATTGAACACATGAAGAAAGGGAGTTGCAAAAAGGGACTGACAACTTAAATCTATCAATAATCAAACAGCAATCCAGCCCATTGTCAGTGCAAATGAACATCAACTGGTTCAGTCCTAATTGATGGCCTACAAAAAGGTCTCATTGCCGAGGTGTGAGTCAAGACAGATCTTATGATGGGTAAGAGCAGAGCGCTGTCTCAAAAGCTTCACAACCTAATTGTTGCAAAAAACAATGAACGATTGCATTGGTTACAGGCGCATATCTAAACTTCTGAATGTTCCAGTGAGCCCGGTTGGAGCCACAATACGTAAGTGGAAAGCCAATCATACCAACATAATTTTGCCCCGATCAGGTGCTCCTCGCAAGATTTCTGCCAGAGGAGTGCAAAGAAACTTGCACTGTATGCACACTCACCACGCAAGACCCCATTGCTGAAAAAAAAGATGAAATGTCAAAGCTCATTTAAAGTTTGCTGAACAACATTTGGACAAGCCAGTTAAATACTGGGAGAATATAGTCTGGTCGGATGAGAGCAAAATGTAATTGTTTGGATGCCATAATGCACACTATGTTTGGAGGAGAAATGGCACTGCACATCACCCTAAAAACACCATAGCAACAGTGAAGTTCGGAGGTGGCAACATAATGGTGTGGGGCTGCTTTTCAGGAAATGGTACTGGTAAACTTCACAATCGAAAATTTATGGAAACAACTCAAACTCAAGGGCCATAAAAGAAGCCCACAGACCCGTCAAGATTTGAAGACTGCTTGTGTGGAGGAATGGGCCAAAATCACACCACAGCAATTCATGCGGCTAGTTTCACCAGTACAGGGTGAACACCGCCTCTCGCCCAGAGTCAGCTGGAATGAATAGTCTTATACAGACCCTTTCCCAAAAATTTGAATATCATGGAAAATTGGATTTATTTGCATAATTCCATGCAAAGAGTTAAACTTTCACAGATTATAGATTCAGGGCCCACAATTAAAACAATTTATTTGTTTATTTTTACATAATTTGGGCTTCCAGCTCATAAAACCAACAAAATCAGGAATTCAAAAAATTAAAATACAGTGAAGAAATCAGTCCAGATTTTGCAGGCCATAAATGTTTTAACCTGAGTGTCGCACACTAATCATCCACTAAACTCAAAGCACCAGCACAGGTTTCCCCAGGTGTCAGTAAATTGCTTTAGTTTGGTTCAATTGTCTCAGTTGGGTTAAATATGGGGAAGACTGCAGACTTGACAACTGGCCAGAAGACCATCATTGATACCCTCCACAGGATGGGTAAGCCACAAACATTCATAGCTAAGGAGGCTGGCTGTTCACGGGGTACTGTGTCCAAGCATGTCTATGGAAAGTCTAGTTGAAGGACAAAATGTGGCAGGAGAATAGAATATGCACCAGCATAAGAGATGACCGTGGGCTTCAGCGGATTATCAAACAGAGAAGATTCAAGAATCTAGCAGAAATCCAGAACGAGTGGCATGAGGCGGGAATCTTCAAAACCCACCACATTCAGAAGCATCCGGGAGATGGGCTACAACTGTCGGGTTCCTCGGGTCAAGCGCTTCTGAGCCTGAGCCGACGTAGGAAGCGTCTCAACTGGGCCAAGGAAAAGAAGGATTGGACTGTTGGCCAGTGGTCTAAGGTCCTCTTTTCCGATGAAAGTAAAGCGTGGCTTTCATTCGGGGATCAAAGTCTAACGGTACGGAGGAAGACGGGTGAAGAACAGAACCCATGATTCCTTCTGCTGAGGATCTGGATGGAGATGCAGATTTCATCTTCCAGCAGGACCTGGCCCCTACCCATACCGCTAGAGGCACCAAAAACTGGTTTGATGCCCATGCCATCCTAGTGCTTGATTGGCCAGTCAACTCGCTGGATCTAAACCCCATTGAGAATCTATGGTGTATTATAAAGAGGAAAATGAAGGGCACCAGACCCAATCTGGGCTTCCATAACTCCCAGGCAATGCCACAGGCTGAATGCTAAAATGCCACAACGCATCGAGGCAGTGATTCAAGCAAAGAGATTCCCAACCAAGTATTGAAGATGAACATATCATTTTTGAAAGTACCATATTTTGATTGATTTAATGTGACCCTAATTTCTTTCTTTTTTTCTACAAAAACTGAGAAGTAAATGTTGATTCTAATTTTTTGAATTCCTAATTTGGTGGGTTTTATGAGCTGGAAACCAAAATTATGTAAAAATGAACAAATCAATACTTGAAATTATTTAAATTGTGGGCCCTGAATCTATAATCTATGAAAGTTTACATTTTTGAATGGAATTAGGGAAATAAATAAACGTTTCCCTGATATTCACATTTTTAAAGATCATATTACTACTAATATTGTGTCCATTTGCTCTGTGAATGTCCTTGTGATTTGTGAGAGATTATAATGTCACCTCCATAATCCTCGATAATCCTATAGAAAGAGTCCCCTCTAAAAAGGACAGTCTGTCATGAGTCACGTCGGGTAAAACATATTACTTGTTGTCATATGCTAGGCTGCAATTCAGGCAAATTTTAGAAAAAGGTTGAGAGATGAAAGAATAGTTACGCTAATTTTTAATTGCTTCGGCTAATGTATAAATGTGGAACATCAGATCTAATTGTACGACTAACTGACATCAGGAGAGATCGGGCTTGTCAGTTTTATCTATTTTTTGTCTATATACTACTGTACTTCAGGCAGCCAACATTACAAATGATTACACACAACTGGCTCTGCTAACCAGGTTTGTGTAGGTGAAGTGCAGATCTTAATAAAAAATATTTAAAAAAATAAAAACCCATGTTTCAAAACTCCAACATTTTTACCCTTCAAATCCACTTTACGTTTTGCTTGTACGACCTCAAGTGACCACTTTTAATACCATATTATAATCAGATCTGAGGACACGTCAACACATGGTGAGAGTTAAAATATATTTCATTCTGCAGAACGGTAAGATCACATTCGGCTGGTTTGTAGTACCACGCATCTGTCGCATACAAACTGGAAAAATCTGTCTGTCCAATGGCATACACACATACATTTGTGAGTCTATTCTCCTCGACACGAAAGCCAAGCAAAGGGACAGGTTACCTCTATTTAGGACTAACTTTCTCCCAAAGCTGATAGGACTGATTGTTTGGACATACAATACGTGCATACGCAAATGAAAAGCCACATATTAAACCCAGCACACACACACACACACACACACACACCTTTAAAGTGCACCTTCACAGACAAGTATGCCTTATATGATAGAAAATCTTATAGACTTCATGCATCCATCCATCCAGTATTGAAAATGCTTGTCCTCATATTGGGTTGTGGGAAACTTGAGCCTATAGCAGCTTCGGGTGAGAGGTGGTGGGCTTCTTCCTGGATTGGTCGCCAGTAAATCTCAGGGTACATTTAGAGGAATAACCATGGAGTCCACTCGATGACATAAATCATCTGAAAATCCCCAGCGACAGAAGCTCAACAGAGAGAGAGGAAAGCGATAGAGATGTGGCTGCTAAAGAACTTGAAGCCTGACACTGTTGATGTTAACAGGGGCTTGTGCTTGGCTCCAAGCTCGCCTGGAGTCCATAATCATCTCTTTGGTCTTAAGATTCAGGTTTAGTCAATACACCACATAGCCAGATGCTGAACCTCATCCCTGTGAGCTGCCTCATTGTCTCCTCTGATCAAACCCAATTACTGTGATGTCACCTTGCATACTAGTTTGGGAAGTCACCGTCGGGGAGCAATGAATTGAAGCCAATGAACAGATTGATCTGGATTTTTGGACAGAAGCATTCTAGGGAGCACATTTGTATTACTCACACAGTACATATTTCGTACATTGGGCACATTCACATCTCATTCAGGGTCCCCTGGGGGACTGGCACGAGGTATGATGGGGCGGACGCCGGGCTGAGTCATGGCACATTTGTGCTGGTCTCCCTGGCCCCCCTACTCTGCCCGGCCGGTCCTCCAGTTTTAATGCATTGTACTCCCGTCAGTGGGGGGAAGGCAGAGTCAGGCTGGGGAGGGCACTCGGCCAGGTGTTCCAGCACGCCGGCCTGCTCGCTGACCCGCCATGCCTTTTCCCCTGCGGATTCTTAATGCACCACATACAAACCCCAATTCCAATGAAGTTGGGACACTGTGTTAAACATAAATAAAAAAGAATACAATGATTTGCGAATCATGTTGGACCTATATTTAATTGAATACACTACAAAGACAAGATATGTAATGTTCAAACTTTGTTTTTAGATAATAATCATTAACTTGGAATTTTATGGCTGCAACATGGTTCCAAATAAGGTAGGACACGGTCATGTTTACCACTGTGTTACATCACCTTTTCTTTTAACAACATTCAATAAATGTGAGAATGTTTTATTTTGATATAACCATCACAATGAGAATTGAGGACGCTAATTGTTGAAGCTTTGTAGGTGGAATTCTTTCCCATTCTTGCTCGATGTACAGCTTCAGCTGTTCAACAGTCCGGGGTCTCCGTTGTCGTATTTTACGCTCCATAATGCGCTACACATTTTCAATGGGAGACGGGTCTGGACTGCAGGGTCGGGTGGGGGGGGTGCTGGCTGGGTGGTGATGGTCCGGTACCCTTTGGCACTGGTCGGGGCATTTTGCTTGAGCTGGGGGACTGCCCTGGATCTTGGGGAGTTGGCGGTGTCCCCCCTGGCTGAGTCCTCCACGGGATGGGCTCGCTGGCTTTTGGGGGAGCAGGCCCAACCTCCCTCGATGTGCCGGCACAGCAACTCCGTACACCAGTTGACTAATATGCATGTGATTTGGTGCTCACTCACTAATAAGTTCCCTAGACACACTATAGGCTTTAATTGTTTGTGCTGGGACCACTAATAATAACACAGGTTGTATTAACATATCAACTCACAGGTTCTTACAGGTGTTTAGGCGCTATAAAAGCATCCCACCGCACCACTCATCAATAGCACCGCCTTGCTCATTTCCTGCATCCTGTCCTGCGCTTTTCTGTCCTCTCTCATCTCCTGTTGGTTAGTTATTGCATGTGCTCACCGGGTGTCCCCCTCGCCCACAAATAAAAGCATGATTTGCCTTTGTAACGTTACTTGTCGTCAAATACCTCGACTGTCCAACTATTGTTTTTCTGGGGTTCGCTCCCCTTTCCCCCTTGTCCGTTCTGTGCCTCGGTCTATCCCCTAAAACCCTTTTCTGTCCGGCTGCATTTACAATAAACATCAGCATCATTACAAAAAGAAAATATAAGGAGAGAAGTATTTCCAACTACCCCGTTGCACAGCAAAATTGTTCCAGCACAAAAGGCATCCTAATCGCCCATTCCACATGGCCATGCAGCTGAACAGGACACGTTATAAATAAAATATAATATACAATATACAGTCCACTGGAAAACAAAAAAAAGGCGGGGGGAGGGGGGGGGTCTAATGGATTTAATACAATTGGTTCCATTCTATTTTGGTGTCAAGGTTGTAGTTTCAAAGCTGCCTTTTTGTAAGTGACTTGCTCATTTTGTGGGAACTCACAGCTCCCTCGATTTACAGTACAGTAGCGTATTCTTAATTGATGGCATGTTCCATTTAAGGCTAATGAAGTGGGATTTAATTGTTGCATCTGAATTTTTTGAACAATATAATTCCATATGAATCACAAGCCATTTTGACTTTCAACAAAAATTTTATGAAAACGGGTCCCGACGCAAACGTCATGCCTTACCATAAATTTGGGGAGAATGCTTGTCTTTACGATAGCACCTGAAGGCAACAGCGCCCGAAACGCGTGCAGATTGTGCTAAAAGGTTTTTCTCTTCCCTGCTTCTGATTGGCTTAACCGGCTATTGTGGGCGGATCTGACGTCAGAGTCCTGGCACCAGTTTTATGCGAGCGGCGAAAGGTGGCGAGATATTTTAATCCGTCTCCGACTTGACAGCCACACACGCGCGACCGCAAAACAAGACGCACCCGCAAAACGTGAGTGATTTTGTTTCTCCAATTCAAACCGTTCGCGCTGTTATGGCATCGCGTGTAAAAGGCAAACGGGTGATGAAATGCGTGTGATATCAATGGCAACAGAGTGTGGAGGTACGGATGTGGCCTATTTATAGCTCATTAGACGGCGGAGTAGCAATATGTAATTGTTTCACGCGACGTTTCCCCATGGTGGGCGTGTATAGGGGGAGGGGGGGTCGGGTGGGTGGGTGGGTTTTGGCGTCTGTCTCCTGCGGAGATGCGTGCATTCGTGCCCCTTTGTTACAGTGATGCCGCATTCGCACACGTTGAAAAGGACGAGCCCGTGGAGCTTGTGATCTATTTTTTGTGGAGGGGGGGTGGAATTGTCTGTGCACGCCAGCTAGCTGAAAGAATCGTGGAATAGCCGACGTGCGACTATATTTCTCATGTCTTGCCTTTATTACACGATGCCTCTTTCGAATGAAGGCAGACTTGGATGGAAGGCCTGGTTATGTAAAATCTCCTTTTCGGACCCTATGGCGCCTACCATGCAGAGAGTGCGTTATATCCATAGGAACAGAGCTTATTGTTATAAAATGATGCACGCTCCGTCCGTCTGTGTGAGGGTTAACAGGCCCACACATTGTTCTGTGTTTCTTTCTCGATGGCTTTCTACAGTAGTGAGATTTCACAGATTGGCCCCCTTCTCGTGTTAATATTGCGAGAGTGAAACCATCGCGGACGTTCTCGTCGATCAATTGGAGTTCTTTTTCTTATGAGTGGAAACTCATCTTGCGGTGTTGAAGCGTTATTTTCAGGACGCGCACAGCCGGATGCCGGAGAAATGCACACGCATGAGGCCAAATTTTCTTCCTTAACTTCCTCCAATGTGCAGTGACTTTGACTTTGAGGGGGGCGTGAAAATAAACAACTGAGACGACGTGGTTGCACAAGTGCACACACCCCTTTTGCTCAACATTAATCAATCACGTTTCAAACTCTTGTTTAATGGAAGTCACCGCACATCTGGCACCGTTTAAAGACCCTGTACAGCGACAAAAACAGAAGAGTATTGTTAACAGGCCTGCCAAATTTGAAGGCATAGAACAATCTCAAAAGTATATAAAATGATCCAAAACAATGAAAAATAGAGCCACTCTTGAGGCTGTCGGACGCTGTCTGCGTGTCCACCTCATGTGCTGAAAAATGCCCTGCTCCACTTTGACCTGTCAATCAAATATGTTTCTTCATACAGCATGTGGTCAAGTGTCTGTAGTCTGTATTCTATTATTGGACTATAGAGACTGACAATTTTTTCAGCATTCCCACCAGGAAGGATTGTTCCACTCCCAGTAATTTTCAACATATTAATAAAATCGGAGCAGGATTGATTAGATGACAGAGTAGCAATAAAAAGGTGGACACATGAATTGCTGTATTTACTTCCTGCCATCGAATAGAAGACCATTCATCTGTTCTGTCTGTCACTATGCCTCACTGGCATAAATAGAGGAACAAAGTTATATTATTTATTGTAAAAAAATATTTTTTTGGAGCAATTAGGTGCACAAATATATACAGTAAATTAACATATCATTTAAATAGACACATTGCTCCATCATGTGATCGGATCGGTTATCGTTTTTTGAAACTCGCTGATCGGTGATCGGCGCCAACAATTCTGATCGTGTAAAGCCTATGAGTCACTCACAATTGCGCCGGAGAGCCACTGATGAAATGATGGCGCTCAGTGCTTATATGGTGGGGGAGGGCCGACTTACGGCCACAATGTGCACAGAAGCCCAAATGCGTGCTTGGGCTTGTTTTTAGCCCCCAAAAAGCCGTACAGCTGCGATGGTGAAAAATACTTTTAACGCTATATTTCAACAATTCAGTGCTCCATTGTTTTCAGTCTTTGCACATTTTAAGCACTTATCTTCAAACATATGTAACGTACAATTGTATTTAGAAATACATTTTACAGGGTCTTTACAGTACCTCTGATTATCCATCCATCCGTTCTCTTATCCTGGTCAGGGTTGCGGGTTGCTGGAGCCTATCCCAGCTGAGTTCGGGCGAAAGGCGGACTACGCCCTGAATTGATCGTCAAGTCGGTCGCAGGGCACATGCAGAAGCAGACAACCATTCACACTCACATTCACACGGGCACTGAGTTGGAACTGAACCCCACGCGGCCTGCACGCAACTCCAGTGAATGCACACTACACTATCAGTGATGGCACCTCTGATTAACCCAGAATTAATTTCAGATGTTCGAGTAGGCTTTTCTTGAAACATATTGTCACATCTTATGGCACAAGCCGTGGTCCACAGAGAGCTTCCGCAGCATCGGAGGGCTCTCATTGTTCCAAGGTATCCCTCACGAAAAGGGTACAAAATAATTTCTAAGGGTTACATTTACCATGGAACACAGTGAAGGCAGTCATCATCAAGTTGAGCAAATATGGCACAATAGACAGAAGACAAGCAGACTGCTGAAAGGCCAAGAGGAACGTTAGAGGAGCTACTGGAATTTCTGGCAAGTACTGGCTGTTGAGCACATGTTACAACAATTTCCCATCTTCTTCACATGTTTGCCCAAAGTGGGAAGGTGGCAAGACCGATGCCTTGTCTTACAAAGAAAAAAATCCACACCTGGTTACATTTTGCCAAAACACACTGGAAACCTCAAACGCATATGGGAAAACGTGCTATGGTTGACTGTAACTAATGTTCAACCTTTTGGCCATAATCCCAAAAGGTACGTTCGGCGGAAGCACAACACTGTTTATCATCCGTACAGTGAAGTCTGGTGGTGGCAACGTTGGGACATTTTTTTCTTCAGCTGGGACTGTTGCCTTGGTCAAGGTGAAGGGAATTATGAACAATTCTAAATGGCGGTCAGTGTTTGCAAAATCTCCAGTCTTCTGGTAGAAAGCAAAACAATGTCAGTCAAAGTCTACTAAAAGAGCTGCACTTTATTTGGGGTAAAGCAGAGGCACTTTAAATTGTGGCAGGTGTCTGCTGACTCCCATTTCAGATGAGTTTGAATATGATTGGTCAATTCTGAATACAGCCACATCCACAGTTATAAGAGGGTGTGCATATTTGTGCAACGATATCATGTCAGTTGTTTATTTTTACTGCCCCTCTCGAAAATATTTCATTTATTTTCAATTGAGTTGTACAGGTTATATGTCACATTAATGGTGGACAAATTTTCGAAACGATTTCCCTTTGTCTCATCTTTTCTATATCACAAATTTGAGACTTTTTGAGACAGAGGTGGTAACTTTCTAACCGTATTCACATTGTATCCAATTGTTATTTCGTGTTCTCCTTTTCTTAAATCATATTTTTATGCCAAAATGCAAAATGAAATACAGGAAGCCTGTTAAATATTAAAATATAAAATAAAAGCAAAAGTGCATTGTGTTTACAGTGAAATGCGGCCTTTTCAATGTTAGTTGTACACATTTCCGTTAACCATTTCATAGCCAGAGGCGGAACATTTCAGCATTTTCTCTAATGTTCTCATGCAGTCCTTGCAGTCGAGTGCCTTTCTGGATTGACCCATTAATGGCCATTTTGCAGCAGATGTCCATGTGCGGTTTTAGTCTGTGGCAACGTGATTTCTTCACCTCTGAAAAATCGAATAATTGATGTATTTGGGCATTTTTATTATTCTGATACAAACATGATAATGACTTTCATCACATATTTTGAGTGTAGAAAATAGTTTGGGCCGACACGCTGGACCGGCTGGCACATATGCCTCACAGTTCTGGGGACCGGGGTTCAAATCCCGGCCCCGCCTGTGTGGAGTTTGCATGTTCTCCCCGTGCCTGCGTGGCTTTTCTCCGGCTTCCTCCCACTTCCCAAAAGCATGCGTGGTAGGTTGATTGGAGAGACTGAATTGCCCGTAGGTGTGAATGTGGGTGCGAATGGTTGTTTGTTTCTATGTGCCCTGCGATTGGCTGGTGACCGGTTCAGGGTGTATGCCGCCTCTCGCCCGAAGATAGCTGGGATTGGTTCCAGCACTCCCGTGACCATCTTGGAGTCCTTCAGGTGTTTTTTAAGCGAACTCCATGCGGGCTTCCATGTGTCTTGCACTGAGGAGAGGCTTCCGTCGCGCTGCGCTGCCATAAAGCCCCGACTCGTGGAGGGCGGCAGTGATGGTTAACTTTCTAGAACTTTCTCCCATCTCCCGACTGCATCTCTGGAGCTCAGCCACAGTGATCTTTGGGTTGTTCTTTACAAGGCTCTTCTCCCCCGATTGCTCAGTTTGGCCGGACGGCCAGCTCTAGGAAGGGTTCTGGTCGTCCCGAACGTCTTCCATTTCAGGATTATGGAGGCCACTGTGCTCTTAGGAACCTTAAATGCAGCATAATGTTTTTGTACCATTGGTGTAGAACCATCTCCAGGATGATCAGAAGAAATGGACAGCACCCGAGTTAAATATGAGTGTCACAGAAAAGGGTCTGAATACTTATGGCTGTGTGATATTTCAGTTTTCCTTTTTTAATAAATCAGCAAAAATTGCAACATTTATGGTTTTTTTCTGTCAATATGGGGTTCTGTGTTTAGATTTAATGAGGAAAAATAACTTTAAATTATTTTAACAAATGGCTGCAATATAACAAAGAGTGAAAAATTTAAGGGGGTCTTTCCGTACCTACTGTACATGGTAATCTAAATAGGTTACAAATGTAAGAATGATTTTTGGTTGTGTGGTTTATTCCTGAAACAAACAGCTTTCACATTTATTCCAATGTTTTATTTTGATATAACCATCACATTTCTGGTAAATTTATCATAAGCACCATTGCACTTTTGACAAAGTTAAAGGTCATAAGAGGGTTTATTAAAGTGAGTGACAATATGATGCGCCACATCCTGTAGTAATGCACAGTGCATTCGATGCAAGGTTTCACTTTCGTCTGCTACAGAAAAAGAAGTTGCGTTAGAGTTTGAGCAATGCGCTTAAAAGCATTAGTCATTATTACATTGACTTTAGGAGGCAATCTGTGGTCGAGAATGCAACATCAGAAGGATGTGGTGTGGAAGTAAAAGTCTAGAAATTTGTGCCAAACGTGAGTGGAATGTTAATTAACTTGGACTTTGTGACTATACTGTACAATCAATGTTTGCGTTAGATTACATTGGAACCTGTTAAGGTTGATCACAATCTTGTGAAAGTTTTTTTCCCTCATAAATGATGGAAATAGAAATACTCCACTCTAGTGTCAAAAGGTCTCAAAAACATTGATTGACTTGTACAGGCCGTGTTTTAAGTAGCATTTTAAAAACAACAGTGATACAAGTGTAAAAAAGAACCACAGGAATATTATTTGTAAAGATCTACATATTCTGATAGGATGCGTGTTGTGTCCCATAAAGGCTAAACACAACTCTCTTTATCTTTATTGTCAAGTAATTGCTGACTTAAGGTTATTGACAGAGTATACAAAACCAGTTTTGGTATGTCATATACGCAAAGGGAATGTTGGATCATATTTCCCCAGTGGTCTCAAGATTCAATGCCACTACAGCACAGTACATGTACGGTTTCTGGTGAATTTGAGAACTTTATGATCAATTGCACTGAACTAGAAACCATGTTTCGTCATCGATAATTGCGCGCATGAACTAACCACACATAAAGATGCTTGTGGTTGTGTATCATAAAGCATATTCAAACAGGCATCCATCCATTGTCGCCTATCCCGGTTGACTTTGGGCAAGAGGCCACCCTGGACTGGCTGCCAGTCAGTAAACCACAGGGCACAAAAAAAAAAATCACACTCTCATCCACATTGATGAACAATGAATATGGTTTTATAAACCTAATTCGTGTTATTTTGGAATGTGGGAGAAAGCTAAAGTGGTTGGAGAAAACCCACACGAGCACGGCGAGAACATACAGTATACTGTAAAACAACAACAACAACAACAAAGAAACCCACAGGAGGGCCTTGTTTTAATACTTTGACCCACTGTGCAAGATCCAATGGCGATGAACTGGATTACTGTCATGTTGGTGAAATCACTACCCGACTTGAATGTTCATATTCCTAAACGTAATTGAGGTTAAGGTTTGGTTTTCAAAACCAAACTATGAACTGGCAGCATTATCATGACATTTTCATTAAGCTTTGAGCATTCATTCTCACCAATGACATTTTATGTCCATCCATATTTTCTGTAAAACGTTCAGCCTTTTTTGTTGATAGGAAACCATGACGCAATTTAATGATGACACATGGTATATAGCAATTGTAGTTAAATCTTTACGGTAAACTGGACACTTATTATGATGAATATTATTATTTTCCTTTCAAAACATAGGCCTTGCTGAAAGTAGCAGCACTAGTAAAATAAAGAAAACACAATAATTCATTTTAGATGTAGGTTTCAAACTTCGATTTATAACTTTCCTTTTCCAGCTAAGGTTGAGCTGAACGGTTCTAAGAAACGAGGAAATTCTCTTCGTTCTTTCTTTACTACAACCTTTGATCAAAGTGGAAAAAATGCGATGTAAATGTAAAGCAGCTTTTATTTCTTTTTGGGAACTACAATACACACTATAAGATATTGTGGTTAGATATTCAGAGCTATGCAAATGCATGTCTTTTGACATGATGATACATAATTTGCACTGTGGGCATCGGTGAGATTACATTCAATCCCTTTCAGATTACCAGTCAAACGGGCAGGCAGTTCGGTTGGGGGTCATCGAGTACAGCTGGTACAGCCCACAATTTGTGCCCATCATCCATAGAGGCTGAGTCATATATGTGCTGGTGAGTGAATAAAAAGCCAGTAGGTCTATCTCTTAAGTATTTCGAGACAAAGGCAGTTCAGGCTGTTTTAGTAGGTTGCTTCTACACGAAACGTGCCCCCTCATTCAGTACAACAGTGTATCAGGCAGGGACAGGCAGTACAATAGGAGCATTGTCTTTAAAAGACAATTTCTAATCCCCAGTCGTAGGTGGGAAAACACGAGATTGCACAACCTCACCGTCTGAACGTGCCGTTATTATCGCTTAGTGCTTCGTCCCCGCAAAGACCTGATGATTCTGATTCAACCTTTTCTCTTAGATTAATCGGCAGAGTGTGAAAATCAGGATAAAAACGACCGCTTTGGTGCTCAGAACGACCGAAGCACCAGATGATCTTGATGCTCTTTGAAACTACTAATTATAGATCATTCTTTTAAGGAGTGAATGATGTGAATTCCTTCTGTAAATAAATGTGTCATTTTTGTGAGCCAGATTGGAGTGTACTTTATACCAAATTACTGTTTTTGATTTTATTGAATAATGACTTTGGTTTTGAATAATACATATATACAATAAAACCCACATATTGTTCAGAGAAAGAGAACACAGTGAATGATGATGTACTATTGTGGACTGCTATTTTGAACTGGGTTTACATTGAATAAACACAGTGTGAGCAATATGCCTGGTGTTGCCGGACGGATCTCTCATTAATATTCGACATGTAAATTAGCTTTGCTCTGATTGGCCATTTGCAATATCCCAGCGGCCAAGCATTCATAGTGACGGATCCTTCAATATGGAGTCCTACTACGATTGTGTAGCAGAATTCCCAAAACCTGATAGTTGGCAACTCACTACCTCACAGAAGAGGGGATGGGGGCGAAAACAAAAGAGGATGGTCCTGTGCTCCCACTCAATCATGTCGCGGTGTTCGTCACTTGTGCACATTTTAGTGACATCGCTATTTAATCCGCAGTTACGTTATAATTACAGTTGTTGTAAAACACAATACATGTATGCTTTTTTAAACTGTGTTTGCGTAGCTTTGCAGCGGCTCCTTCAGAAGAGAGTTTGGCAGGTGACACAAAGTTCAAGCTTTGCACAAGTCTGAGCCGTTTTTTCACTCAGCTAGTTTTTCTTGAGACGAGCGGGTGTGTAGGAACCATGAAGTGGGTTGGTACCGGATTATTCATTGACAAAACTATGTCACAATGATGGAGAATTCAAATCCACCCGTTTTTCAAACTTTTTTTTTTTGCATTTTTATTTTTTATTTTTTTCCTACCAAAGGTTATTGCATTCAATCAACAAACGCCAACAGCAGCTATTGAGACCGTTGCAAGGCGACTTCAAGTACGTTGGTATAAATTTGTTGAGTTTTTAACAATTGGCTCCTGACCGACTTTTAAAGATGGAAATGACTGACAATAAATATATTGTACTGTATATTTTCACTTTCAGCCAATAAAACTGTCAGTTCTCCTGAACCTGATGGAAAATATAAAATATATATAAAATATAACAGCAATGAAGGGCCGACATTAAGCCTTTTTGAGCCAAGTTGTGGTGGCCCTGTCAGATCCGGTACTTGCCCCGTATATTCATAATTTAATATGATAGATTTAAATGATTACAAATACATGTACATAGACTAATTTGTAACTCTGTCATACAAATTAACTTTCTTCTAATTGTTATGAGTGACAAAATATTTATATAAAAAATAAATATATATAAAAAATACATATATATATATATATTTATATATATATATATATATATATATATATATATATATATATATATATATATATATATTTTTTTTTTTCATTTCAGTTAAACACGATATCCCCACAATTGATTACTACATTCCGGTATAGTTCTTTGCACTCTTCAGCAATTATCTTCAAACGTATAATGAATTTAGAAACAAATCTATGATTTCACTTTACAGGGACAGTTTGCAAACTCAATACTGGTAAAAATAATTCGTCGGGCAGGTTGAATACAATCTCTGCAGAGTTCTCATCTACTGACAGCTTGATGCGTGTGTGTGCGTGCGTGTGTGTGAGTGTTTGCGTGTGTGTACATAAAGGTGACAGTGTGTTGTCAGCACTCATCAAGCTTTCTGCTCTTCAGAAGCACACACTGTGTGTGTGCGTGTGTGTGTGTCAGAGCTTGTGCCTGTCAGGAAGGACACATTAGCAAGGTGCTGAGTCACCCTGGTAACTGACTGCCTGGACAACCATGCACAGTTTTAACGAAGCAATTTAATGCACTCAATTTTAAAAAGGGAAAACTTGTCATGTCCTTTTTGTCCGTGTATTTCGATTTGTTGTTTCAAATGTCCGAATCAAATCACTTCTCATGAAAGTCAACAGCTAACAGCATCGGGAGAGAGAGAGAGAGAGAGAGAGAGAGAGAGAGAGAGAGAGAGAGAGAGAGAGAGAGAGAGAGAGAGAGAGAGAGAGAAAGGTGGAAGAGGAAGCTGTTATTTGCATCCATCCATCCATTTTCTGCACCGCTTATCCTCACGCGGGTCGCGTGCGGGCTGGAACCCATCCCAGCTATCTTCGGACGAGAGGCGGGGTACACCCGGAACTGGTCGCCAGCCAATCGCAGAGCGCATAGAAACAAACAGCCATTCGCGCTCACATTCACACCTACGGGCAATTTAGAGTCTTCAATTAATCTACCGTGCATGTTTTTGGGATGTGGGAGGAAACCGGAGTGCCCGGAGAAAACCATTCAAAGGTCATTCACCGTGCCTACTCACGATAAACCACCAAACAAAAATAAAAGTAGCAATGTATGAATACTGAAATAATGATTGTCTCACTTTAATCACAAATGTACTTGGTGTGAAGTCCGGGGCTTGTTGAGTTGAATACAAAGCTGATAATTTGCAAGGAATCATGACTTGTTTGTTCTGTTGTACGAAGTGCAACAGGTGGATGCATAGGTTTATTGGACCTATTGCTATCCAGTGGAAGTGCATTTAATTATTCTGCCTGTCACTATACACCACAGGCATAGATAGAACAGTAAATATATAGTTCTGATTAGTAAAAAAAAATATATATATTATTATTATTATTTTTTTAAAGTTTTGTTTATTTAAAAAAAATTACTTTTTAGGCGATTACTATTTTTACCTTGATAAAATGTTGTGTAATGCTATACATTAGCATCTGCTAATGCTAACAATGGATTAAGTAGGCGATGGAAAATTACAGAATTAACAATTTAAATACTGTAGCTTGGACAATTTACAAAGCCTTTTTTTGGTGTCGTGTGTTTGGTTAAGAACATATACAGAAGATCGTAGCACACATTTCATGATTTGGACTAATCGCCTTACCAGAAAAGGGTATCGCATTCAGTTTGATTATCAATTGTAAAACTTTTTCTGAATTGGGTTCCTTCATATTTGTGAGTTATTAATAAGCTGACAAGAGTGTTACGAGAGGCTGCCATCTCCTTTTTGCAACCATTTTCTATTTCGTAGTGACTTCCAACTAAGGCATGAATAGTTTGCAATTTATAAATTGATTTAATTGAAAGCATTGTTTAGGATTATAGTCGAAATGCAGATGAGATGACTTATTCCTTCGTATTGTAACAGTAAACACCTCATCCTATGTATTTATTCCCTGTCACTGGATCACTGTACTTCCTGGAATGCTGCTTGATCACATAAATTCATGTCGAGCAGTAATTCGTCCGACATAAACTTTAGACAAATTAACATAGCCCATCATCAGTATTACTGACATGACTCTTCGTGCTTTTCCAACTCATATAATCCTATGAAAGCAGGAAATGTTTTTTTCTTCTGAGCCACTAACCTCTCCATTCATTGCTGTTACATCACTCGCTCAGATCAGGGATGTTGTACAATGACTCATCACTAAGCCTGACTAACCTGTGGCTAAACTGTTTTCATGAAGGGGAGTGCTAAACCTGATGCTTTGGACTTTGCCCTCTGAGGGTGCTTAAGTGCACTCATGCAAACTAATAATTGGTTTTGTAAATATGCCATCTCGAATGGACTGACTGTATTCTGACAGTGTGAGGACAACCATATAAGCAGGTCGTACAAGGTCGCGTTGCACGCTGAAATAAATGTTTGAGAGTGTTTAAACAGCCCTCGAATGAATCAAATACATGCAATTGAGAAAATGAGTCCAAAAAGATGCAGCGGAATATTATTTTGGCCTCCATGCTGTGTGTGTTTGCTCATGGGTGTAGATGCGTCGATTGCGTGAGAGCTCCCGGTGTTTTGGCGGATGAGATGATGATGTTGCGGGCGGTTGGGCTCAGAGAGGGAGAGGTGGCGGATGCTGGAAGCCAGGGATTGTGAATACCGAGATGGTTTTTAATCTCTCCGAGCTCAACAGCTGTCTCACAACTCCACCTCTCTCTCTCTCCCTCCCTCCGTTACTCACTCCCTCTCGCTCATCCCCTTCTACATACACACTTAGTAGACATGTAGTGCTTTTTGGTTGCCGTCAGTTACATCATAATGCTGCCCTCAGAAGAGAACAGCTATTGAAAAAGACTCCTTATGGCCTAATATTTCTACGGTGCTAATTTAACCTAATGCAAATAATATATACCACAACAATTTGGAATTGTATATCATGGTATGTAAGTACCTGTTGATGGGAGGATTAGTACAATGTACTGTATTAGGAACTTAACCTTCTCTGTACGAATGGATCTCGAATGGTCGTCTTCTCAGATGGCTTTATGTTATGCAAACATTGCCTTCACATACACGCCACTGCAGTTTACTGGTTCTGAAGGTCCCATGCCATCAAACGTTTATTTAAAATTTCTTTGATATCCTTTGATCCAGTTTGCTTGATAATTTGGGTTGAAAATGGCCAGAATGCCTCTTTTTCAAGTTAATCTAATCGGTCTTTTTTTTCCCTGGCAGTTGAACACGTCAATAAATAAAGTAACTAAATACCTGTTAATTAATATGCAACATGTAAATAAGCTTTGCTCTGATTGGATCGCTCATCTTCTGAATTTAAATATGTAAAACAGTTTTGCTCTGATTGGCCGTTGGCGATATCTCGGCAGCCAGGCATTCATACCGACGGATCCTTCAATATGGTGTCTTACCGTCATTGTGAAGCAGAATTTTGGATTGTTCGCCTACTATTAGGGAACTTGAGCGGAAATAGCAGTTGGCAACTCACAACCTCGCAGAGGAGGGCACGTGGGTGAAAATCAAAGAGGAGGATATTTTGAGAGGTTGTAAACAGCACATCGCTTGTGCACGTTTTAGTGACATTGACCGCAAGCTTCGCTATTTAATCCACAGTTACATTATACATGCTAAATATAGTGAAGTATTGTTGTAAAACAATCGATGTATGCTCTTTGTATACAGTATAGAGCAGTTTGTGAAAGCTCAAGTTTATGAAATCATCCTCCACAAAATGGGCCTGAATACAGCACAATTCTGGTTCTGAAGTGCTTAAGAATTCCTCCAAAAATGAATCGAAGCCATTTATCGCTTCACTCGTATGAGTTTGGCAGGTGATGCAAAGTTTTTAGCTTTGCACAAGATGCAGTGCGTTGTCACTCAGTAATTTTTCCTGAGATGAGTGGGTGTGTGGCCACCACGAAGTGGGATGGTGCTTGAATATTAATTGGAGATAATATGTCACAAGGTGCGGCACGGCGGATGACTGGTTAGAGCGCCTGCATCACAGTTCTGAGGACAGGGGTTCAATCCCCGGCCCCGCCTGTGTGGAGTTTGCATGTTCTCCCCGTGCCTGCGGGGTTTTTCGCCAGTCAAAATGCTACATTTGGATCACTGCAAACGATCATTTCAACAACCATGCCAGACGCGGAATAACTTCAAACGTCGAAGGTTCCAGTCAAGTCCTCCATCTCATCCAATCAGCAATTCTTATCTCCCCCACCAGTACCTAGCTCTTCCAGTAGCTTAATTTCATTTTGTTTTGTGATTTGCTGTTGTGTTTTTTGATCTGTTGTTGTGGTTAGTTAGTTTCTGGGTTTTTTTAATTTGCTTTTGTGTTTAGAATAGTTATTTGTTATTGTGATTATCTGCTGTTGTGATTTTTTTCATTTGCTGTTGTGTTTGGTTCTTTGTTGTTGTGATTAGTTATTTGCTGTTATTTTTTTTCCATTTGCAGTTGTGTAGTTATTTGCTGTTGTGATGAGTTGTTTGTTTTTATGTTTTTTGATTTGCTGCTTTGTTCAGTTATTTGTTGTTGTGCTTAGTTATTTGCTGTCATTTTTTTTCCATTTGCAGTTGTGTTTAGTTATTTGCTGTTGGGTTTTGCAGCTCAGTGCCACCGTATTTATTGTACCTGCTACCATAATGGAAGAGCATTGAATTGTTCTGCCTATCACTTTATGTCGCTGGCATAGCTGAATTATTAAAGATATATTTGTAATTAATATATCATAATCTTCGGACAGATGAAGTGAAATTAAATCATTTTCTGTTGAAGATCTCTCACGGCGCACTAATGTGCTATGGCGCCATTGTTGGGAATCACTGATATAGCTGACATCATGTTTGAATTCAGGTTCGGATTTAGATTCAGAGAAATGTCTTTAATTAAAGGAGCAGAGAGCAGAACAGTTATTTCCACAAGTTTCCAACAACAACATAAATAAATTATGAAATTAATAAGTAAATGTGTAAAATGTGGGTCCTAGAGGTCAGAGTTCTGAGAGTCCAGTTGGAGGACAACGGTGCATCCCCTCCTCTGGGTCCTAAAGGCAGGACACGATAGCCTCCGTCCTGATGGCAGCTTCTCGATTGCCTGGAAGAGTGCGTGGGAGGGTTCCCTCAGGCAGTAATGCCGCAAACCTGTTGCTCACAAACAGTAGTCAGGCAGCGAGTGGGAAGTGCAAGGAGGTTGTTCTTCTCCAGGCCACAAACTCGTGGAGATTGAATCAACAATTTTCTGCTGACTGTAGCCAAGCTTCAAAACACTATAAATTCATACAAGCCACATTTCTGAACAATTAATTGACTGATCAGTAATGCTAATACTGTTCTAAAAGATTTTTTTTTTTTTTTTTAAAGATTTTTCATTAGATTTTTCTTTCTATGTGACACAGGATGGCCAAAGTACCTCAGGTCAAATGTCAGATCAGTAAATCAGTAATTACTTCATTGCTCAACTCAAGTGTAGTTCTGTGTTAGAACATTAGATTTGCAAGGATATACAATTTAGAATTGCCCAACTAGCTGGGTACATTATTTCCAATTGTTGATCTCCTTATTCTTGTATGTCAAAACACACATGATGACTGAGGTAGGATTGGTCGAAGGTCAAATCAAAATGTTATTTGAAACCATCCATTGATCCATCCATTTTCTTTACCGCCTATCCCAGCTATATTCCGGCGGGAGGCGGGGAACACCCTGAACTGGCCGCCAGCCGATCGCAGGTCACGTCGAAACAAACAACCATTCGCACTCATATTCACACCTACGGGCAATTTAGAGTCTTCAATTAACCTACCATGCATGTTTTTGGGATGTGGGAGGAAACCGCAGTACCCGGAGAAAACCCACGCAGGCACGGGAGAACATGCAAACTCCACACAGGCGAGGTCGGATTTGAACCCGGGCCCTCAGAACTGTGAGGCAGATCTGCTAACCAGTGTCCACCGTGCCGGCTATTTTAAACCGACCATGCATTTTAATCCTAACCTATTTTGCCACTCAAAATTTTGGCCCATGTTCCTATCATTACTTTTTCCAAATACAGTACTGTTTTACACATGTTCATTGCAATCCAAAAATATGTGCAGAATGGATGAGAGAAAACAAAGAGCTCCAAATTGAGGCCACTGAATATTTTGGATTATGAAACTGTTCCAACGGACAGATGAATTATTAGAGACTAATACGCTGAGAGCGTTATGAAGGTTAGGAACTGCCTATTCAGGACTACCTCCTTTAGATGTTAAAATAATGAAATGGTTTCGTGAGCAATTCATTCATTCTTAGCTGACGAAGACGAGAGGGGCAAAAAAAATTTCTGAAAAAAGTTCTCCACTCTACTGCGCCACTTCCCTGAAACAATGGCTTACAGATCCGTGTTTACAGTACTGCATGCCCTCAAAACTGGCTGCTGGCCATTTAGAGTGTGTGTGTGTGTGTGCGTGTGCGCGCGCGTGCATGCGTGCGTGTTGGTGTGTCTTTGGTAGTTGAGACAATAAGATCTTGTTGTGCTGCGAAGCTGGACACTGGGATGAAAACAAAAACTGATCTGAAAGAATAAGGAGTTTGTTCAGAGGTCATGGTGTCTTAAGTGTCAGGACACTATTTATGCCTAATAATTGTATAATTTCACAGGTGTCATGACAATGAATGAACATTGTTGTTTCTATTTTGAATTTCGTGGACATTTGACCGTTCTTTCTGTTTCTCTGATTTAGCAAATCTGCAAATTGATTTGCTATGATATAATTTTTGGGGATATTTCATTTTGAGCACTAAAATTGTAGTTATGAGCATCACAATACTTTATTAATCATCTGGGTATGCGGGGCTCTACGTGAACTTTTCCGCTGGTAGCAGTGGTGTGACCCATTCGCACCAACACGATTTTGCTCGAGCCCTGGTATGCACAGATCATTTTACAATCGAGACTATGTGAGTCACAGGATGCACGTCTGGAAACAATGAGTCCCAGCCCTCGAACAATGAGTCCCTGCAACATCATTACAAAGTAGTTACAGTAATCTTCTGCTATATGACTCTTGTTGCTTTGCGGTCCCGCAATGTTGCCAATTTTCATTTGTACAATATTTTTGTGTTATCCATTGCTCTTGCTCTCTCTGAAATATGTGTATATATATATATATATATATGTGTGTGTGTGTGTGATAGGCCTGATCGGTATTGGCCGATAATTTGCATTTAATGCTGATCGGCTTTAATGTCATAATTTGCCGCTCCGATCAATGACGTCATTGATTGGCTCCGCAAAAGACATTTATTCCGCGTTGCCATCGTGTACAGTATATTTGAATCCAAAAGCTGGTTTATTTTTAGCCTCGTCACGTGTCTTTTGACGTTGTACTGTAAATATCTGACAGCCAATAAAGTTATTTAAAAAAAAAACATGTCGGCAGTGTGGGACGGACAACACGTAATGCCCCAATCTGACTACAAGACAAATTTGGTCTTTCACAATTGCACTATGTCAGACTACTGCAATAAAACCTTGTATTCCAATACCACCGCATACCGTCTTTTACGATCACTGGGCTTTACCTTGTCAACGCAAACGCGACCAGATACACTAGTTACTACTGCCACGACCACAACAATTGATCGTGTCGTGTATTGTCAGAACAAAATGGGGAAAAACGTGTGCTGGTGGTCACCGGTGGTCAGGAGAGGACTTTAATTCATGGCTTCCTTGAGGTATGTTCATGTACTTTTAATATGATACGGCTGTTGTGTAGAACAATAAATCAAATATCTTAGATAAATACAAAATATATAAATAAAACAGACTCAGGCTCTGTTCGCAAAAATTGCACTTAAAAAAAATATTAAACATTAGTCCCAGTTGTGTGCACCACAAATGTGGTGTGGGTCTTAAAACACGCATCAACGGACGCAGATTAAAGATGCTTCATGCGTCCCTGCTGATTTTTGTGCGTGTCAGACGCGGGACGCACATCAAACAAGATCCCTGGGTATGTTTAGTACAGTATGTGGTGCATGTTACAGTCACTCACAATAAAATGAAGAGCATAAATACAGTAGCTATTAGTACGTACACTACATTGTATTTAATCCCGAGTTTGTTCCCCCCGAATTTTACATTATTACCTATACCTTTTTGGACATTTGTATGCCTTGAACTTTGTAAGAATAGTTTGGGTATGGTCCTTTTATGCTCCACCAAGATTGTCCCCAAATACACAAAGCAAGAGTAGTCAAAACAAACATGCTTGAATGAGATTTGGTGTGGAAGAACTGTTATAGAACCCTTACCTGACCTCAATCTACAGTACAACAGAGAGTAGAAAATTCAAGAAAAAAAATTGTCCATACAATAAGATAAAAACTCTAAATTAAAATGAACATAATCACTAATCTGTGAAGTCAGTAAATCCAGTATTGTATTTCAGATTACAAAACAACAACAAAAAACATCACAAAACGTTTTGTGTGGCTATTAATAGTGTAGTGGTACATTAAGTCTACTTTCACACAGCTGGCGTGGTCTCAATTCTTCTTCAATTGAATCGGCACAGTGTGTAGTCTGTATCCTACGCAAAGTCAGATGGGATAGGCTAAAGTTTCCCAATGGCAGAGAGCGTGGACGGATGGGGTACAGGGTTGTCATTGAAAAGGGTCTTTACTTTTTGTGAACTGAGCAGTTGCGTCTCTTTTGAGAGAGACAATCAGATCCTCCGTAGGTGTTGACTGTAGTCGCATATTTAAATGTAACATAAATGTGATGCTCTCATATGTAGATGTCAATCAGGCAGTGAAGTGACTTTGGGAAGAGGAAGACAAGAAAGAGCTCCATTCTGAATAATACAAACAATGGTGTGTGTCTCTATTTTATTTCTCCAGTTAGAAGACTATGGACCTGAGCCTGCGAGATGCTCTGGGTGGGGGTGGAGGTGGGGTCCCAGGTGGCGCCCCTGCCGAGGCTCTACTGAAGAGAGACTTTATGAGTACGCTGGAGAAAGAGAGCTATGACGACAAGGTGGGAGAGACAATGACCAAGAGTGACTACCGACCTTTACTGGATGGAAAGGACGCCAAGAGTGGTGAGTCACTACCAACATTTCACTCTTAAGAGTCGAAGAGGAAATTATTTTTTGTAATGAGGTGTTGATTGCTGTATAAAATAAGTAGTATACTTTGTCATTAGGCATAACTTTAGGCTGGTGGTGATAATAATAATAATAATAATAATAATGCATTAAACTGATATAGCGCTTGCCTAGACACTCAAAGATGCTTTACAATTCCATGCAGGATAATGTGTCCAAGAACATGCAAGCACAGTTTGTTTACTGGAAGATGACTGAAAATCATCATCCCTCTTTAAAATGTCACATACTGCCAGAGGATACATGTGATCGAGAGGCTTCGCCAAATGTCTTACCATGTGTTATGGGATGTTGTCTGGAATTTTGAGGAAAATGTCATTCTCATTTTATGTCCGCTGGTTTTGTTGCTATCTATCGTGTATGTCTTTTTTCTTTAACCTTTTTTAGTGTACTGCATCAAGTAGGGGCGTCCCGATCCGATCTTTGAGATTGGAAATTGGTCCGATGTCAGCGAAAAAATACCGAGTATCAGATTGGATCGGACTGAATCGAAAATCTCAGATTTTACCACTCAGTAAACACACAAATACAGTACAAGCAGGGTCCTTTGCAAATCTACAATAGAAGGTGTTCAAGGCGTCGGCGCCTGAAGTATGCTGCTGTATATGTTTTGATCAAGCTGTGCATGTCTGATGATCTCTGCCGTGTATTTGTGTATGTGTGTGTTTGTGTGCGTGTGTGTGTGGATCTGCCGTTTTGACTGTGCGCATTATACGCTACTGTCAGATGTGACTGCAGGACAGCGGAGCTTCAACATCAGCACCCTCACATTCAGGCTGTCTGTGTTTGGTTCTATTATGTATGCTCTCAAACCAACTCAACACACACAGCCATACACGCACCTTGTCCTAAGCTGTCAGAGTCCATTCCTAAGATGGCTCTGTAAGTGTGCTGAGTTCAGCAGATATGTTAAGGTAACTATGATGTACTGTAAGCAAAGCTTTTTACCACAGAAGGCTTTGACATCCTCTACCAAAGAAGCTTTTACATACAGTAACTCAACTCACTCACTTAAATTGTATTTGTAGAGCACTTTACACCTTATCGTCGTGGAGGGGTTTGTGTCCCAATGATCCTGGGAGCTCAGTTGTCTGGGGAGTTATGCCCCTGGCACGGTCACCCATGGCAAACCGGTCCTAGATGAGGGACCAGACAAACCATGGCTGAAAAGATCCCTTTGACGTATACAAATGATACGTTTTCCCTTGCTCGGACATGCGTCACCGGGGCCACCCTCTGGAGCCAGGTCTGGAGGTGGGGCTCGAAGGCGATCACAGCCCGAAAGGATAACGTGACTTATTGTCACCCGGCTCGGCGCCGTTGGGGCTCACCCCGGTGGACAAGAGGGTAGCCTCCCTCCGCCTTTGGGTGGGGGGACAGGTCCTGACTATTGTTTGTGCCTATGCATCAAACCGCAGTTCAAAGTACTAACACTTTTTGGAGTCCTCGCTGGGGGTGCTGGAGAGGGCTTCCGATAGGGCCGTTTTTCTGGGGCAATGACAGTGAGCCCTCGAAGGGTGTGATTGGGAGGAATGGCCCACCCGATCAGAACCCGAGCTGTGTTCGATTTATAATCTTCATTTCACCCAATTTGCATTATTTTGGAAAGTGGGAGGAAAACAGAGTGCAAAGAACATGGCCATGAGTTCAAATTAGGCCAAATCTGGAAAAATGAGAACACGGTTATTAGACATTAAAAAAAAATAATAATAAGTCATACATTTCATATACTTTTAACACAATGTCATCGTGTTCTGTGGAATAACTATGTTGCTTTTTTCTCTATACCATTGGGCCGAAATGCTTTGGTCATACCAAGAGTTTGATCACATGATCAAGATTGATAATTCTGCCGGAGATCTGCTGTAACATTACGCATGGTTGCGGCAAATCTGTACCACAGTTGCTTGTCGTCAAATCCGAAAAAAATTGTCAACGAGGTCGAAATCGAGGCTCTACTTTTGCTAAATTGATTCAAAGAAGGGTTGAATACTTGGACAGACTACAGTATGTGCCACAGCCACAAAGACATACAATTTGAATTTGATACAATACGTGCAAAAATAACATTGTTAATAAGGCCAACACGAATACTTTACTAAAGCACCTGGCTGTGGACACCATCAATTTAAGTGCGGAAAGTTGCTTCGTATTTGATTGCAAGAAGAGCAGACCGCAGCCAATCAGCTACTCTCAGCAGTCAAGTTCGTCTATGGTTATTAATGAGCCAGAGTGGCTCAGTGGCGAAATCTCTTCCACCGGACTCCACTTCATTGAAGAGTACAGCGGATGGTCTTGAATCTCAACAGGTCAATTTTACATTTGGCTACATCTGGCCAACTTCTTAACTTCATAGTTAGGCTTTGATGTCACAGTTTAAGGCCTGCCCTCCTGCACCTGCACCGCCTGACTGTATCATCATTGGCTGGCTTTTCAGTTGTCATTGGATGAAACGCAATGTTGATTAAACAATATTGCAACATCACTTGATTGGTCATGATGTCACTGGATGTCATGATGTACCATGCAGCTTAATCACTAAACATTGCAACAAGGACTTCCTTGTTGCAATGCCAACTGTATTGGCTTTGGCATAATAAAGCCTTTGAGGAGTAAATGTGTACCTGCACAACAAAGGAAACCGGAAAAGGTCAGCTTTGCATCTTTTGAAATGCTGCAGTACATGATGTTGATTTTAAACCACTCACTCCCACCTACGCAGTGGATATCTATTTTTGGGGTGGTACCCCACTTTGGAAGCTTTTACTTGCACGAGAACTGTAGGGAGGGCTTTCAGTTTAGTGATGCTGAAATGCAGTTAGGCTTAAAAGAAGAAGTTTTGACCTTCAGGCTTGAGAATGACTGCAGTCCTCAGAGGCCTGACTGGATTCCACATTCAATGTGTGTACATCTCAGGAGTCCGTTACACACTGGATCTTTTTACTGCCTTTTCATCTTTCTCAGTGCTCAAGTTTCTGGCACACCAATAACACTGATACTCAAGATACATTGAGTATATTTTTTATAGTAAAAAAACCCAAAACTGCTCAATGCAAGCATGGAGCAAAGAGTTTGCTGCTCACCGACACACTTAATGCATCATCTTAATGCAAAACTTCTTGCCTCAAATATGAAAGTTGCCTGAAAGTGAAGAAATACAGAACTCTCTTGGATTTCAATTTTCTTTAAAAGGAGTGTGGGGTCTTAAGGGTCCATACTTCACAACAAATTGATTTCATATAATTTTCGCTCAAGAAAATGAAACTGGCAGTCATTTCCAATAACAACAATTCATTTTAGAGCAATTTGTCAATAACTAATTGCTTTTGGAACGCCCCATTTTCATCAACAAAATTGACACGCCCCCATGTCTCTGTGTGACATCAGTCGCAGAAGTGGAGACCCAATTCACTGCATAGCCAGTGTGGACAAAGGATGGTACCGGTACTATAATATAAAGTGGCAGCATTAACTCATTTTTTATACATCGTAGCTGTCTAGTGCAATCCCCTCACGTCCAAAATGGCAACTTTTCAGGAAATAAAAAAAAATGGCATCTTGCTTGAGTTTCCAAACACAGCTTTGTTCAAGTTGGTATTATACCTTATACTGCTGTCATACAGTATATCATTGCACTCTCCTCTCCATATAGGTGCCAGCTGGTTCCTTAATTTCTCTCCTCCGTGAGTCACGGTTAGCATGTCACCCTAACTAGTTCTTTATTTCTTTCTCACAGCCATCGAGACTGGAACGGCTGGTTCCTTTTTTCTTTCCAGCTCCACAGGCCAGCGACTCTGGCGGCACCGGCGAAAACCGCGATCAATTGTCACCAAATCTAATGTGGACATACTACTTATGCCCACTTCAAACTATGTAAATATCAGACAAATCGGCCCAATATTTTGGATTTTATGGACTTAAAGCGGGTTTCTTTTTCTCTCGTGAGCGTCTAGAGAGGAAAACGCTTAGCGTCTAGACAATCAAAAATAGCGGGCTGATTGTTCTGACATTTTCAGAGGTGTAAGTGACCATAGAGATATCCACATACTGTACATTTTGGTGATTATTGATGATTGTTTTGTGTCATAAAGTGACCTTGAGCTTTTGACTGGGAGACCCTTGTCGCCTGAAGTTATGAAATCTTTGGGCGAGAAGCGGGGTACACCCTGAACTGGTCGTCAGCCAATCGCAGGGCACATATAAACAAGCAACCATTCGAAACGCCTACGGGCAATTTAGAGTCTTCAATTAACCTACCATGCATGTTTTTGGGTCATTTTTTATACATCGTAGCTGTCTAGTGCAATCCCCTCACGTCCAAAATGGCAACTTTTCAGGAAATAAAAAAAAATGGCATCTTGCTTGAGTTTCCAAACACAGCTTTGTTCAAGCTGTGTTTTGGGTTTTCTGTGTTTTGGGTTTTCCGCAGTACCCGGAGAAAACCCACGCAGGCACGGGGAGAACATGCAAACTCCACACAGGCAGGGCCGGGGATTGAACCCGGGTCCTCAGAACTGAGAGGGAGACGCTCTAACCAGTCGTCCACCGTGCCGCAAGGCTCATTATTCTAAGTGAAATCAGTCAATCACAAAATCCTACAGATTAGATGGACGTTTTGCGCTTTAAGCATCAATATTGTAATAATTGTATATTTTGCCATTTGTGTGAGTGTGCGCATGAGTCAGTGTGATTGGCACTTCTATGTCCTTCCATGGCACTCACAAATGTGATGATTCTAAGACACTACTGCCAAGAGCAAGTGTGGCCAAAGAACCACAGATGCTGTCGCTCCCTTCTGGTCGAACGGTTGCGATGGCCCCTTCAACGACACGTTTTGTCTGCATGCGTCATTGTCAGAGATGCACGAATACTCGCATGCATCGAGAGAGAGGGTGAGACGCTTGGTGCTGATGCATCCAGTTTTGGGAAATGTTTGACGTGCAAGCAGCAAGTGACAGACAAACATCATGTTTAGATCTTTCTCGGGGATGAGTACAACAAGATGGATAAAAAGTGTTTGAGTATCACCATGTATCCCTCTTCCCAAGTGATCCCCGTGAGTAAATGCCTGCAGGAAACTGTGGCCCCTGATGGTCTCCATAGTGGGTGAAGTCAGTAGCTTGGAGAGAATTATTTTGATATATACGGTATCATCTTAGCTGATGTGTTTTTTTTTCCAGCAGGACTTGAGACCACCTCTTCAGTGATTTTACCAGGTGGACGCCAAGACCCACCTGGACAGCCAGCATTCACTTCTGACTACCTGTCTGGTAAGAGTTTGCAAATGAAAAATTATTTCTTTGGTACCTAATGTTTACTCTAACTCACATTTGCAGAGTTTTATCTTAAGGAACTATAACTTGAATGTTTGCGTGACTGCTAAATGACGGTTTTATGTCTTTGTGGCTGTGGCACATACTGTAGTCTGTCCAAGTTGAGTTATCGTAGAAGTTCCTCTCCTTCATGGAGTTTTTGTATGCGTTTTGGGTCATCAGGCTACTCTGTCCCAACTAAGCCTTGTTGCATGAACTGATAAAGCCTGCTTGGAAGAGAGGCGAAATTTCTTCTAAGACAACCAGAAGAGAGAGAAATTACCTGGATGAATGAGAATATTCATTGGCTTGTTTTGGGGAAGCAAAGAGCAGCTTGGGTGAATAGAGCTATGGATGGCTTCTCAAGCCTCAAATTCACTATATGCCAATATCAGGGATCAACTCCTAACCCCTTCCTCTTTGCAATAGTGATGGATAGGCTGACAGAGACTGGAATCCCCATGGACCTTGATGTTCGCAGATGACATTGAGATCTGCAGTGAAAGCAGGGAGCAAGTGGAAGAACATCAAGGTGCAGGCATGCACTGGAAAGGAGAGGAATGCAGATTAGCCAACGTAAAACAGAATACACACCATGTGTATGAAAGAGACGGGTCGAGGGGGAAGCGTGAGGCTACAGGGAGAAGCGATAGCGAGGGTGGGAAACTTTAAATACAACAGTCCAGAGCAACATTGAATGTGGCGAGGAGGTGAAGAAACAGATTCAAGCAGGTTGGAACGGGTAGAATAGGAAAGTGTCAGGTGTGTCATGTGATAGAAGAGTCTCAGAAGAAGAAGAATAAATGTCAAATTTAGCTGTTATTTTTTTGACATTTCCCCTACACAGTGTGGCACTGAACTCTTGCAGACTGGAATTTATGCTATTTAGTCAGCTTTCACCCTCTTTGTGAGCCTCGTCACCTTCACAATTGTCTTTAGTAAGACAAGTAGTAGTAAGTGCTCTATTGCGTTGGGCCATTGAAGAATATTCAATTTATTTCCCTTCAAACTTGATTGAGCTTTTACATTTATTGAAACCAATGTTTTAGTGATTTCAGAATGGTAACAGCAATACAAAGACAACGTTGTAACACTCGGGACCGGTCTTGGTCTCGAAACCACATTTTGAAGGTCTTGATCTTGTCTCGTACTTGACTCCCAGAAGTCTTGGTTTTGTCTCGGTTTCTGACTGGCTGGAATGAGGATTTTCCATTGAGACTGCTCGAGACCAGCACTGATCTTCTTTTTTCAACTTAAATAATGTGATAATATTGAGAAGCACTTGGTAAAACAACGAATACAATTCAATTTATGTATTACTAACCTTCCACTAACCTCACAATCACTGCAACCTTCTCGGTGTTGTGGCTGAGGGACTATCCATCCATCCAAAATGGAAATTGGCTATTTTTGTACCGCTACAAGCATTCATAAGATAGCTTTATTCTTGTTTTCATTTTTAAAAACAAACAATAATAAAAAACATTATTTAGTTGAAAAAAAAAATTAAGATTTGAGTTTTTTTGCATGTTACATTTTCAAGGAGACCGTGAGTGGCACTTTCCTGCACAGCAAGCCGTAATCTTCTATTCGCAGATCGTCGCAGACAGCAAGCTCAGTCTTACTGGCCTGGTCAGGAGGTTCTCCACGAGTGATCTTCGTGTTGCTGGGGTGTCCAGGAAGATGGGTCTCGTTTTATTTGTTTTTTCAATTTTAGCTTTAGTTATTTCATTTATTTTCATTTAGTATAATAAGCGTGATAGGAACTGAGCCCTGCAGCAAATAGTGAAAAGAAAGGGCAGAAGGCTCTCTGTAACTCTCAGAAACAACCCAGGCTAAACTTGGCTCCTCCCCACATACAAAGATGTTAGTTGTTCAGTCGCGACGAATCACTTCAACATACTTCCTTGCCGTTGTGTGGCATTTTAGTGTTATACAAAAAGCACACAAAAAAAACATGAATAGGTGAGTTTTTCAGCAAATAGCTGCGTAAGGGTTCCACTGAAAAAAATGTGATTTTATGAATACCAAACCAAAAGTTGATGGGGGCTCACTGGTATTGTAAATGACTAACTGTCTGGTTCAGTCTACCTCGCTCTTGCTTTCCAAGGTCCTATGATGGGTGGGATGACTGACCAGTGGAGCCAGAGGATACCAGCATGCCTGAGTAATTTCTAGGTTCTCTTATTTTTCCATCTCATTTTGATGACTGAAGTACCGTCATTTTGATGTTAAAGGTGCCCTATTTTACCAAAGCAACTTTTTCTAGTATTTGCGATGTAATATTGGTTCAATGGTGTGTCTGTAAATGTGAAATATGAATTCAAATTGTTGAGTTCCAGATGTTTGTCTGCCAAGAGGCCTGAAATCCGGTCATTCAAATTTCTCCAGCTTGTCTACGTCACTGGCAAAGATCTCTGCCTACCACTCCACTCCTGAGCCAGCACTATCAACATAACAAACGTGTGCTCTCACAAGAGGGTCTTCTCCACGGAGGCAACCAATCACAGGAAAGGGAGAGGTCTTTGCCAAATATGGGCAAAGCAGATGCAAAACTGGGTCAAACAGAAGTAACTGTCAAAGGGGCTTTGTCTGGACACGCGTATGACCAAACTAAGGTGGTTTATTTTAAATTAAATTGACACTTTTCTACTAAGTCAATGTTAAAGAGTAACTCTATGGAGGTCTAAATAGCCAAAATATGGGACCATTAAACACAATAATCAGAGTATTTTGAGATTATTGATGTGTTCATTTAGTTTATGTCAGTATTATTTATATTAGCGTTTTAGTTTGATATACCATAAGGTTGAGGTCATATTTACAAACTATAAAAATGTCCATCGTAAGATCTGTTATTGTGTCATTTCTGGTGTAAATACTGAAAACAAAATACCACCACAAATTCTCAACATCAATAATCAAAACCAAATGTGCAGGCTTCTCTATGTACAGAGTTGGCAGGTGTGTGCGCTGTAAAAAGCGTCCTGACATCACGATGTCTCCAATTTTGTGACGTTCATATTGTTGGAAATCTGAAGTTTTAAGTTGTATGTAACGTTTTTACCTCGTATGATTCCTGGCACGACTGAATTGTTAAGCTATCTACAGTAGGTTCAAATCAAATTAATTTGCTGCTACCATTCATTCGCAATGAGTGCCTGACAAAATGATTGAACTCAAGAAATAATCTTCGAAGCTAAGATTGCTAATTAAAAAAAAAATGAGAGAGCAGACTTGGATGGTTTGGACAAGTCCAGAGGAGAAATAGTGAGTATATTGGTAGAAGGATGATGAGGATGGAGCTGCCAGGCAAAGCGAGCGAGAGGAAGACCAAAAAGAAGGTTGATGGATGTAGCGAGGGAAGACATGAGGGCAGTTGGTGTTGGAGAGGAGGATGCAGCAGATGCAGGCTTACATGGAAAAGGATGACACGCGGTGGTGACCCCTAACGGGACAAGCCCAAAGGAGAAGAAGTAGATCTCTGGGAGTTGTAGTTCACTTCTTTTAATATAAAAATGACAATTTTTTAATTGAATTAATTTTTTTTTTACATGATCTGGTCTTTTGAACAAGATAATTTGGATAACGCAAGTGAAAGTTGCAATTAGTGGGCAGCAGTTGGTCATCTGGAAGAACTTGAACTTCGGAATCAAAGAGCCACGGTTATTGTCTACTGTGGACATAAAATGTCAAGGAGTTGTTCGAGGGGGGCTAGCCCCATACCTGACTTCTGCTGAGATGACCTTGAGCAAGGAACTTACGCACCCCGAGCTGAAGATGTTGTGCACTGGTTGCGTGCCCCTTCATTTTGACATCTCTCCTCATGTGCGTGAGCTGCTTCTCTGTGTTGTGTACAACACAAAATGTATACAGCTGAGTGTCAGTTGAATTTCCCCTTGAGGGGTTGTGATTAGTGTAAAAATGAATAATAATGAATTTTTTTTTTTGTGTAAGAATTTTATGAAAATGATTCCCAAACCTCAGTTGCCATGAAATAGAAACTGAAATGAGAAACATCACCGTTTCCTCTGTTCCAGGATTCTCTCAGTCTGGAATGAGTGGGAATATGGGTTCCAGCTTGCCACCTTTCCAGACGAACGTGAACTCATCTCTAGGCCAGATGGGGATGGGAAAAGCTATGGATACACAGAAAACCTCCGGCCTCTTTGGTTCAGAGGCCCAAAACATCAGTATTACCAGTGGCAACAACCCTTTCAAACCAAGTGATCCATTTTCTTCTGGTGCTCCAGGAATCCATTCTTTGGATCGCAGCCCAGGTAACAGAAATGCTTTGGTTGCATTTGTGACGCTGGGGCAGAAAAGATAGTTGAAAATCAGTGAAATGACAATATGAAATATTTAAATTGCATGCACTATCAAGCTTTTCATACTGTGCCCAGCCTAGAATTCTGTTACCTACGATCAGTCCAGAAATGAAAGCTGCAAATATCATTTTTGAAGCCCCAGTGTGGGCGGTGTCATGAGCAGTGTAACGTGACCGCAGAGGACATACTTTGAGCAGCAGAGGGCAGCCTTTTCGCGTGACTGAGCAGTTACAGTGCTGTGTTTACAGTATGTCACCTTTACGCCTATCTTTAGTTCCCCTGCATCTTCTCATTTATTTATTGGAAGTGCACAACTCAGTAGTTTCTGTAGCATAAAGAAAAAACAAAACAAAAGCAAGATAATAAAGATAACATTGCCTGGTGGGTCTATTCAAATTAGAAGCTTAAAGGAAAATTAAAAGCATTATAATTACACGATCATCTACCCCTGTTAGCCTATATAATCATCATATTTCCATCAGATTTAGAAACCGGAGATATTGTTGCCCACACTGTGTTTTGAGGCAGCCTGCGCTGTAACATTAATGCATCTGTTGCTACTGTGCCAAACTCAATACATCCATTAAATGCCTTAATACTCCAACTCCTCTTTGAGCTGTTTATCGCAGGAGATTCACCCGCCACATGGATAAAATAGCAGCCAATAGATGAGTAGTGAAAAGTCGGATTTGGGGTGCAGTGCACCTTTTCCTAGATTTGGATTTATGTTATCCTATGATCTAAGACCTAAAATATTTTGGACGAAAAGAGAATGTGATAAGCAGATTGAAAAGGTCATGGAAAATCAGTTTCTTTGTTTTTAACATTCCCTGTTTTCAGTTTAGGTCTATTTGTTCTTATTTCTGCCTCTCGTTCTGTTCCAGCCGGTAAATTGATATTTAGTAATATTTACCAAATATATAAATACCAGAGCTGTGATTGGCTGGAGGCCAGTTCAGGTTGTACCCCGCCACCTCGCCCGAACATAGCTGGGTTAGGCTCCAGCACGCCCGCGACCCGCGTGACGATCATCGGTACGGAAAATGAATGACCGCATGAATAAATACCAGAGTTCTATATCGTCTGTAATGACAGGACAGATAACAAGAAACAAATAATTGGATCATTTCAAACAAGTTAATATACACAAGATTATATGTAGATTTTGGGAATAATTTGCATGCATTGTTTGTCATTCCCTATCTTTTGTGTTACGTATTCCGAAACGTTGTGTTTAACATGATTTTATTTAGTTTTTTTTTTGTGTCGGTGCATGTGTAGCAATGGCGCATTGGTTTCCATGATGCTCTCAGCACGCATGAATTTGCTTGGAAGCATGCATGTAATGCCGTATCTGCAATGCACTGCATTTATTGTCATCTATTGTGGTCATTGACTTTGTATGTCTATTTTGCGATGTTGTGTGAACCTGCTTCATAAAGAAGGCCTTTTGCACCCTGGGTCATGGTCTGGGTCATGATGATGTCAATTAAATGGGAATCCAATTTATGTCTCCTCCATACCCACTTTAATTGGTAATTGGTTACTGAAGTGTGCTATGAATCTTAAAACAAATTTAGAAATAGTAAAAGTGAATATTATTATGAATGATTGTATTTTACAGTACCTCTAAAAATGATTTTAAAAATGTTTTTAATGTAAAATTATTACATTACATTATTACATATAAAATAATTATTATTATTTAAGTTTGAAGAAAACAAGTACAGTGGAACCTTAAATAGCTACCGCAATCCACTTTGTGAAGTTGGTCCACAATGTGATTTGTTCATATTTTTAAACGATAAAAGAAATGGACATTGAATGAATCTATTCCAAGGTCAATCTGTCAGTTCCATTTCAGACGTTGATTATTTTACCTTATTGGTAATTATCGATTACTAATTGTAACCCTTCTTTGGTCACAACAAAGTCCACAGAAAAAGCACACTTGTGGAGTTAACACTTCCCATGGTCACTGTTCTGGTGTCCTACGGAGCTACAGTATGTAATCTAAGTATTGACGACTTGTGCGATTTGTTGAAAATCTTGCATGGTGTCCTGCAGGAAATTTCTTTGTGACTTTTGAGGCATGGTTTTCCTGGAACCTTTAGTTTCGAGAACTGAAGGATGTTACAATTTGAAGGCTCCACTGCACTGCTGAGATGCATTTCAAATAGCATAGATTTTCGCATAATACTGTATGCAAAAGCTCAGTGTGTGTCTAAAGCAGCCACACCGTGGTTACTATCCTCAATCAGAATGTGAACAATTACATTACGGTCACCCGAGGTCCCTTGAATCTATTATTGAAGCAAATGATTCTTTTGTAGTCATGTCAAATCTTTAATCTTTAATCTTGGCCATATAGCACAATTAAAATAGAATGCACACATGGTCCTACATCTTTATTGCAGCAAGCAAAGAGTAATGCTCCCCCAATTTGTCTACATTTCCATAGGTATTTTCTAATGACATTCCCCGTCTCTGGTGTCAAACAAGTCTCTGTCCACACCAAAAGAATACATATCGTCCACATGAAAAAAAAAAAAACATCATGGCATTCTTTGTCTCTACAGGGTTTGCCATAACCCCCTAAAAAGGCCTCATGGATATTATCACTGAAAGATCCCATGCCATCAAAAAGTATTTTTGTATTTTCTATAAAATGTCCTTTGGTCGGTTTTGTAGGATGTTTTGGGTTGAAAACGAAGATGAAGATGCCCTTTTTCAAGCTATTATATTTGGTCTTTTTTGCCTATCATTTGAGACTCATTAATATTCAACATGTAATGAAGCTCTGCAAATAAGCTTTGTTTTGCATAAAACAGTGGAAACCTTTGGATTTTGATGGAAGGGGACCTTTAAATATAAATACAATAGGCTAGGTGGTATTTTGTTGTCAAAGAAAGGAGACAAAGCTTCAGAAATCGTCTTCAGACCCCGAACCGTTTTTACATACTGAAATGAGACAAAAGCCAATAAAGCAAAAAGACCTTCAGTAATTATTATTTTTTTTTCTTTTTGGTGGTTGATTTTCTGACACGGTATGTGACTGGTTCCTGCTCTTATAAAACCTTCCCCCCTCGGCAGCTCCGACCCTCTCTCCCAGCGGCTCGGTGGATGACAGCAGCCCCACTTCCTCCGCTTCTGACCCCCTCAGCCCTGAGCGATCGGCGTGTGAGGCTGGCAAGCAACAGCAGAGGCGGAAGAAGAAGAAGAGGAAGGGGCGTGGCGAGGCGTACAGCTTCTTGGATAGTCAGGAGAATAACGGCCATTCCGACAAACGCGGCTTGCAGGATAAGGGCGGACAGGAGGCGGAGGAGGATGACGAGGAAGAAGACAACTGGGAGTGGGAAATCCGTGAGAGTGGAGCAGGGGGTCGAGTGAAAGGCAAGAAGTTGAAGAGTCGGGCAAGGCTTCCAGAGGAGTGGGGAGCACCCCAGCAACCGGTGTCTCCCATACCACCTGCACTTCCTCCTACCTGGGCTACAGCAACAGACTTTGACTCTTTGGACTCCAAGGCTCTCAAGTCCAGCCCCAGTCAAGGTTTCTCTGAGTCTATGCAAATACCGACAAGTTTGAGCATTCACTCCCACGATAGGCTTGCAGCAGATTCATCTCCCCGCTCCGTGGAGCCCATGCGTGTCGATATCAGGCCTGTGTCTACCGATGTGACCAGCAAACCTCAACCTATTCGCTCACCCGGCAACGCTACCAACAAGAGGAGTGCAGTCGGGGTCATTAGTGGGAATTTAGCATTGGTGACCGGGGACAATCTGAGCCCCGTCTCCCAGACATTCTCTTTTTTCGATTCAGTCCTCCAGACTCCACCGGGTTCTACTCACGACTCACAGAATGCCACCCCTGTTACGAACACACCCGTACTTGCTTCAGCTGCCTTGTCCACATCAGCAGATGTCGTTGTCCCTTCTTCACAAACCTCCTCTGGTTTCTACCCACCCAATACCGCTTCAGATGTTCCTCCAACCTTTGCTGTGTCATCAAAGGCCCTGCCCTCACCTGTCATAGAAACCCAATATCCTAAAACTGCCCTTGAGTCAGTTCTCAACGTTGATGCTAAGCCTTTTGTCCCCTCAGCCTCGCGCATAACCCCCGCGACAGCTCCAAGTCCAAATGCGTCCACGACTATTGTTCATGCAGCAGCCTCTTCCGGAAGCATCGGTGGCGCTGCAGTCGGTTGTCTTCCTTCCACTATCAGTGAAGCTGTAAAGCCAGCATCATCAGAAACTCCCGCCAAAGCTGCAGCCACCACCCCTCTGTTCACCACACCTGCAGTCCCTCCCTCTCTCACACACTCCAAGCACCAGGAGTCTGCGTCGCCAGTGCTCCCCCCACTGGAAGGTTGGTGAACTACAGGGAAGAGTATGACTAACATCGGGCTAATAATCGAAAATAGTTCATGCTGGTATAGCAGGAAGTTGCATATATTTGTCTTGTGCTGTGCATGCCTTTTTGTTTGCGGATGGATTACCAGGCTTGCTTGGTCCTTGGTCCATATTTTGAATGAAAAGGGTTCGGCAGGTGAGCATACAACAGCACACCAACCAAAAAATATTGAAGACACACTTTCGGCTTTACGACTTGACTAGAACGCTTAATACCGACAACGTATATTCCTTCATAAGTGCTTTCACAAATACTGGACCAAATTAACAAACCTTGATTGACGGTTCCACTCTGCTTTGCGGCTGTGTATTGCTCTATAACCTTATCCATAACCTCTTTATTACTTGAGCTGCTAAATCGGATTCTTCTCCGTCCTTCCTCTTAAGGCCAAATGCTTGTATAACGTCTCTCAGTGCCCTCCAGCCAACATTACCCGAGTCCTCGCGGTGTGAAGCCAGCTGGCAGTAAAATGTCTCAGCGCTGGTCCTCGAGATGCACACAGTTGTTATGTTATTAAAAGTAGACTTTATTAGAGTTTGAAAGATTAGGCATCATGTAAAAAAATAAATGTGTGTTTCTACTGTGCATATGAAAAGTCGACATTGTGTTCAAATGCCATGTTTTTGTGACATGACACCAAGATACAATTCTTTTCAAAACCTTTTCCACCATTAATGATATCTGTAACCTGTACCACGCACGTGATTTTTTTTTTAATCTTCTAAGGAAGGAATAAACAATTGCGATAACATGGTTGGTTCTGCAAGTGTGCACACCCTCTTGTAACCGGGATGGCGCTGTGTCCAGAATTAACTAGTTCCATTACAACTCCTATTAAACGGGAGTCAGCGCACACCTGCCACGATTTAAAGTGCCTCGCAAGTTTAGATGTTCTGGTAGGGTTTTCGTGACATTTTTTATTTCATTTAATTTTTTTGCTTTCTAGCAGAAGACTCGCAGAAACCTAGCATTCGAACAGGGGCCTGAAGACTTTTAAAAGTTTATCCACTATACCCATTTAATGCTAAAAATGGAATCCCCCATATCCTTTAAATAAAAAAAAAATAAAAAATGTTTTTGTTTAATTCTGACCTTAAACATAATGGTAATGTCTACTGAAGGGCAGTTTATACTGTAACGCTGCCGAACGTTTTGTCTCATTTACAGGCTACTTGATAGATGAATATATGGATCACCCTTTGTCATTGTCTCAAAAAATGATGCATTTGTGAAATACTTTAGATCAGCCATCATCATCTCCAACCATCTTAGGTGTAACAGTTTTATACTATGCATTTGGTCCTGAACTGTATTCACTCATATAATACTTCCAACTTAATGCTCTGCTTATATTTGTTTTCTCTTGAATGAAAAGTTATTTTCATGATTTATTGTGCTATATAGGTTTCATCACTAAAATCTGACCAGTAAGTGGCAGTGTGTCTGTAAGCCATATTTGTTTTCAAATTAGACATGGCAAATATTCTGAATTCATATATTATCTGTTCATCTAATGATACTTTCGATATGGTAAAAGAAGTCTCAAGGGTGGTGTTTTTTTCACCCCGTCTGGTGTAATTGTGACTAATCTGAAAACTGTCAACTGCAACTTCTTACTGGACATGTTTTTGCACTTCCTTGAATTTATAATGTGTGATAATATATTGTTTGACAGTTAATGTGTAATGGAATGTGTATGTTAATGTGTAATAATTGTCTTTCAAGCATGGTGATTCTTAATGTTGTCTTTCTCTTTTCCTCTTTCTCAAACTGCTGTCATCGAAGTAGCAACAGGTAAGTCATATTTCAATAAGTTTGTTCCATGTGCATATCATGAATTTATCTTTGACGCAAAAGAGTATATATACAGTGAGCAACAACAACAAAAAAACAACTCAATCATGAGTTGTTTTTTTGGGGGGCTTGCTTAATTTCCCCCATAGAAATAATAGAAATCATTAAACCGCAGTAATCCCTCCGACTGTCCGCTGTCGAAGTGTCCTTGGGCAAGACACTGGACCCCAATTTACAATATGAAACAAATGCAAGTAAAGAGCAATGTTTAGCTTGATTTTAAAAAGCGCACCGCAAGGAATTCTGGGAAGCGGCATGATGTTTTTTGTTGCCTACAATGCTGAGTCAATGTGAGGCACATTGCCTAATGGTTTAGCCAGCAAATCGCTCAGCCTTTGTACATCCGGGTGGCTTGACTATCATGTCACTCAAGCGGAGCACACCTGCCTTTTAAAGGCATGTGCTTGTGTGAAGTGTGCGAATGGTGATCGCAACTGGACAAATACATAACTGCGCCTTTCTAAAATCGCACATATTGACATGGAAGCAGCTGAACTGCGCTTCCTACCTTGGACTATTGTTATTCCATTGAGCGCCTCAGCTCACCATCACCAGTCATGGCATCTCGTGTATAGGATTGTGTTATATTTTAAGAAAACACAGATCACTATTGGTTATAGGTTGTAATAACTGGCTAAACAAACACTTAATACATAAAGTATACTGTACATTCCTTAAAGTCTGCCAAACGACACTGTCAAGAAATGATGTCGTCTGTATCAAGGTGGACTGCTTGTTTTAATTATTGTATATAGCAATTTCCATTTTCATGTTTTTCTTTATTAATACATCAGTATTTACATTTCCATGGGATAGAAAGAGAGAGGGGCATACCTGTACCTTGTTTTGAGCTTGTGGTTGTTGTTTCACTTTGTCTTGAAGATAGATAGATAGATCTATGTGCTACAAATATTTAGCAGATTCAAGGTTTGCAGCTGTTTTGTCAGATGTACCATTTCGTGGCATACACTCAATCTTTCCATTTACCAGTCTCCTTTTAATTTCTGCTTCTGCACCTTTCTCCTCAAATAGTGTTCAAAGAAATGATCTCTCGCATGTCTGCTCATTTCCTCTTGATCTTGAGGAATCTGTTCCTGCTGAGGACATGCGGAAGACAGTGCACGAGAAATTATTCCTTTTAATTGCTCCTAATGGCGTCGTGTGACGCAGTTTCGGGTCATTTGTCGTCAGTTACAACCAGTGTGTAGAAACTGTATTTGTACAGGACAGAAGAGACAGACTGAGTTTAACATTGGATTAAAGTGTGAGGATGCAGCAACATCCGTCGGCGCTCTTTTTGCTGCTGCTTGTGTGATCTTTTGGATTTAAGTGTTTTATGTCAATACAATGGACACTTGATTTATTTATTTATTTTTTTACTTTAACACCAGGCAACTTTTTTTTTTTTTGGGTTCAATTTCCTTTTTAACCTGTCCTGTTCAGCTGCATGATCATGCAGAGTGGTAAATCTGTATGCCTTTTATGTTGGAACAGTTTTGCTATGTTACGGGAGTTTGAAATACACAGTTTTTTTTTTTGTTTTGTTTTTTTTTGGTGAGGTTTATTCAAACTTTAGCAGGACAGGAAAAGGTTTGAGGGGACATACAGAAGTAACAGAACAGACAAGAGGAATAGGGGTAAAAACCGTTACAAAGGAGTTGCGTTGTTATTTGTGGACACCCGGTGAGGACATGCAACAACTAACCAATAGGACTAGATGAGAGAGGACAGGAAAGGACAGCGTCACCCCATTCACTGACCGCACAGGCGAATTTCGGTTTCGGTGACATAGACTCCATGCTTTGTTTTAGCCATAGGTAAACATGAAAACCAGTCAAACCAGTCGGCTGGGTCTCGTTTGCGAAGATTGAAATGTATTTCTGGCGTGTGAACGCTCATGTGCGGTTTTGATTGACTGTTGAAGGCCCCACGACGACCCAGTGGGATTTATAGCACGTGTGGGCATATTAATGATGTGTGGTATTTGATTGACCAATGACAGTTAAGCAGGGCGTGGTTTCTCTCCCAAAGTCTCCAGTTCATCCGTAACACTAGTGAGAATAAGCGGTATAGAAATCGGATGTGTGTAACTGCTTTAAAAATTGTTAGCTCGCTACAGGTTGTTCTTGTTGTGGTTCTGAATGTGGAGATGGGATACGACTGCCACTCAGTAGCACAGTATTCTAGTGGGATACGAGGCCGTTACTAGAGAGTTGGACAAATTATTGTGTTGGTTGTGCGCCATGAAATCTTCCGGTTGTGCAAATGTCTGACTGGAGCTGATGTAATTAATTTGATTTAATGAACCAGGTTCCGACACCGTTTGATTTTGAATATGTTTGGCTTGACAATAAAGGACTTAGCTGAAACGGGGCTGTGTCTGCTCTCAATCAGTTAAAGAACAATTAAGAGACACATGGCTTACCTCTGGGGGGGGAAAAAAGTTACACAGATGAGGTTTTCATTAATGACAGGAAAAGTTTAGTATTTTTGTACTAACTTATCTAAATATGTTAAACTTGTTTGTTGGCAAACTATTGTGATGCTTTAGTTTTACAAAGGCAGCAATAATTTTGTAATGTATTGCAAGTTCATTTCATTGTTGTTCGATATTTTTTCACAACTTTAAATTTAATTTCTTATTTTCTCCTCGAAATGCATGAGAATCTGACCAAATTTATTCTCCTGGATCAGGAACAATTTTTTTTGGTCAAAATTCACATTATTATTTTTTTTTAATCTTGGCAGTCCTTCCTATAGTTTAATTTATTTTACCCTGTATCTCACGTTTTGCCCCTTTCTGTCTCCTACAACCACACGATGTCTTCCGTTGGCCGCCCAGATTGTCTGAGTCTCTGTCACAACGCAATAATCACTGCATCTGCACTGCAGGGGTGGGGTGGGCCATTGAGGGCGTTGGTGGAGAGGGGACGGCGTTGTCGGGGAGACGTGGGAGGCGGTTGCCATAGCAACTAAGCCACTGTTCAAGTGAGGGATGGAGGAATAGAGAAGGAGTGGACTGGGTGTGACAGTCAGTGAGGTTGAAGATTAAAAATAGAAACGCTGTGACAAGATCCCCAACACTACCCCTCCTACAGCCCCCTCCACCCTTTTTGTCTCTTTTCCCAGAACCGCAGGCAGGCAGGCAGGCAGGCAGCTGTAGCATCCTCTGCCTCCTTTTGGCCCCCATGTCTCCAGCCGCTCAGAAATATCTGACCTTCAAAAGACCATTTACAATGACCTCAATGAGTCTGTCTGTGTTTATGAATAAAAAAAAAAAACTCACCTGAAAAAACAATGCTCAAAGTTAAAATGGGGCACATTGAACAAACATTTATAACATTTATACCCATTACAGAAACATGCTTTACTATGTAGGTCTTTTTCATATAGATCGAATAATAACGGTAAAGACACTTATAAAAAAAATGTTTTCCAATTTAGCATTTTTTTTTTATATTGGTTAATATGCCCGATGCTTAAACAAGCCATGCTTGAATTCCTATCTTCAAAAACATATTGATGATTTAAAATTTCGGGCCAGAATAGTAAGGACAATCAAGAAATATCCATCCATTTTCTGTACTGCTTATCCTCATGAGGGTCGTGGGCATGCTGGAGCCTATCCCGGTTATCTTCGGGCGGGAGGCGGGGTACACCCTGAACCGGTCGCCAGCTAATCGCAGGGCACATAGAAACAAACAAGCATTTGCACTCACATTCACGCCTACGGGCAATTTAGAGTCTTCAACCTATCACACAGGTTTTGGGGATGTGGGAGGCAACCGGAGTACCTGGAGAAAACCCACGCAGGCACGGGGAGAACATGCAAACTCCACACAGGGATTTGAACCCCGGTCCTCAGAACTGCGAGGCAGACGTGTTAACCAGTCGTTCACCGTGCCGCCATTCAAGAAATAAATACACAAATTTCATGGTAGTCCAATGCAAAGTCTTTGTTGACAGAACCCATTGACAGGGAAAATGGTGGTGGCCCACTGAAATAGTCATCTTGGATAACAGTAAAGAGAAAAGTGTAAATGCTCAAGACATAAACAACTTCATAGCAACTAAGTAAGTTGCACAATTTCCATATTACCGCTCAAATTCTGGATATATCCATCCTTTTTCTTGAGCCGCTTCTCCTCACTAGGGTCGCGGGCGTGCTTGAGCCTATTCCAGCTATCATCGGACAGAAGGCGGGGTACACCCTGAACTGGTTGCCAGCCAATCGCAGGGCACATACAAACAAACAACCATTCGCACGCACATTCACACCTACGGGTAATTTAGAGTCTTCAATCAAGCTAGCACGCATGTTTTTGGGATGTGGGAGGAAACCGGAGTGCCCGGAGAAAACCCACGCAGGCACTGGGAGAACATGTACATTTTAATAAATGGCTGTAATATAACAGAGTGAAAAATTTAAGGTGGTCTGAAAACTTTCCGTACCCACTGTATGTATATATATTTTTAGATGAGCAGGATAATTGAATATAGTTAATGGTGAGGAAAGTTGGTTAGCTCTTTGCTTGTTTTGTATGATTTTCTTTTTACGCATTCCGGTTTGGGGAGAGTATACACTGTATTTCGGACTCTCCTTCAAGGTTTTGACATGTGCAGTAGCTCCTCTTCAATGCAATCAATAGGACCAAAATGGGGCACAGCATCCGAGCGTCCTAAACTGGCCGTCCATCAGTGACAGCTGGATGTGATCTCAGCTCTGTGGTAGGAGGGTTGTGTATGTAAATACTAGCTCTCGACTGACAAGTCAAACTTCAGTAGTGAAGACAATTGGAAAATTTAGGAGATATTAAGTAATGTAGTGAAATTACTTTGCACACCAACTTTTGAGACGACAATGTACCAGCAAATTAGCAGAACCTCAATGTGAAAAAGTGCAGAGAGAGAGGAGAGGGGCACAGTCTCTTTGGACACCAGTCAGTATATCACCCAGCATGGATTAAGACCGGTATGACTCAATTATATAGTAATATTTCTAATATACAGTATGTATAGGTCTGTATAGTTGGCAATGAATATTTTGTCACCGCAGTATTCCCATGGGGAGTATTACAAAAAAGATACTCCATAAATTCTCCCTGTTCATAAAGAAGTGTCCTGTTTAGGCAGGTTGGGGGAGCAACAAACGATACACTTCCCTTTATATACAGCAAGGGCGCACAGCTGCGTGAATTTTCCGGTCAAGTCTAAACTGTCATTTACGCACCCTCATGCCAGCTACACACTCTGATTTTCAGCTTGTGTTGTTTGGGTGGACGTGTGCGTGTGTGTGTGTGTGTGTGTGTGTGTGTGTGTGTGTTTATCAACAATTGCAGCATTTGATGACTTATGACTTTCAATGGTAGATTATATTCAAGCTAACATTTTACTCTGCAGTTGCATTAGCAGATATCGGATTAATATTAAATTTCCACACGTTAATGTTTCTACAAATTTGTGTACACTGCCTTGGCTCATATCCAGATTGGCTGTGTCACCTGAACCTTGCATTAGTGTAAAGTTGTAATTTGCAAACAATTGGAATCAGTATATGCATTTATTACCGTAATTTCCCGTGTATAGTGCGCATTTTTTACCCCCCAAAATTGTCAAAAGTCAATCGTGCGTATTATACATGGGTAGAGGAGAAAATGAAAAATACTTTCACATTTTATAAATGTATGCCACCATCGAGAAGTTATGAAAAAGCTGTACGCTTGTTTGTCATTCCACTATGCCACCGCCCCTTAAAGGTTATGAAAAATGTTTACACTTTCATTCTACTATGTCACCTAGAGGTTATGAAAAAGTTGTAGACTACACTTTTATTCCAATATGACAGGGGTACATATGACTGCATACATGTACAATTGTGCACATAAGTTTACATACCCAGGCAGAATTTGTGAAACATTATTATTATTTATTTATTTATTTTTATTAAATACGACTGATGACTGAACGACCATCATTAATTTGATGGTTGTTGATTTTGATGGTTGAACAGAAGCGTTCCCAGGCCAGCCGAAAGACGTAGTATTATATATTATGTGTTCAAATAAAGTGCTTCAGAATAATTCTTTGAAAAAACTAACAAAATACGGATAATACTTCATGTTTTGATTATATGGGTAGAAGCATAATCATACATTGTATAAATGCTTTATACATAGGTTGAAGGGTTGTCCAGAATTTTGAGGTCAACTTTGGGAGTGCGCATTATACACGAACAATCAGGGCATATGTATATATCTTCAGGAAGCAGAATTTTACCACCACCATTATATAATTTTGTGGAGTGGATCAGTGTTAATGTAGTCAACTGTGTAAATATAAAATGCGAATAAAATACATTTTAAGACGAGCAAATCAACATGGTTTAAATACATATATCTTACGTTCTTTTTTCCCCCCATGTTGCCAATCAAGAGGGGGCACGACCTCATCAGACTCGTCAGGGTAATTGCAGTCTTCAGTGTTCTTGTGCAAATCTCTCCGCGTTTATGTGAAAGGCGGTTGTCATATGCCAGCTGAAACACCGTGACAGCCATTGTTCTGTATGTGAGCATGGCTGTTTATTAAATGCATGTGAGTGTATGGAAATGTGTGGTCTTGCATATGCTTGAGCATGTTTGTCACTAGGGACTAGATGAAATTTAGTGCCAGCGAATGAGGGAATATTCCTGGTTGTCATGTGACCGTGTGATGTCAGGAAAGAGAGAGAGAGCGAGAGAGCAAGATGCAATTTATCCCCACAGCTGATCTGTGCAGTGCTCAGAGAGGAAGCAAGACAACCAGACACACATTCGCTCTTATCTGACTCCTCTTGCCTCACTTGTTAAGACATGCAAATACACATTGCATGCACGCACTCCTCACCCATTGGCACAATCGCGCACACAAACCAATTCAAGGCAACACTTTAAAAAGGATGTTTTTTTTCCCCTTCTTTCTTTAAGCTCTAACAATTAGAGCATTTCACCCTACTGGACAAGATCCTAATGACCCTAAGTGGATACTAAAAAGCAAGAAGAAGACAAAGACGAAGAAGGACTTAAACAACAGAAAAGACTAAGGAGTTAAACAACAAAACTGCTCGAGAAAGGACGGGGACGCCAACAGGAAAATGTCCTTTTTGTCTGGCTCACAGTGGCAGCAGCCTGGCATTATTGCTGGTAACAACGGGTGCAGACAACCATCGGGTGGGCATCAACAGCAGCCACAGACACCTGTAATTACCCTCTCAGCTGCCAACATCCCTGCTGTCCTGGCCTCCGCTCCACTGTCACCCTTGACATTGTCCTCTGCACACCATAGTGGCTCGCATGACCCAGGCCAGGTGGCACCCGAAGGAAAGGTTGCTACCACCCCTTTCGATGTGACTTTAACTGAAGAGGAATTGAGATTAGGGTGTGGCAAAACATCCTCTGGAATTACACTAGAGACCCTGGGTCTAAATCTGCCTGTGGTGAAGGTAGAGGATAACAAACCAACAGGTGGGAGACTGAAGGAGGGAAAACAAAAGGAAGGAGTTTCACTAGGGAGTGCAGGAGACACTCCCAGCAGTCCTTTTTCTCCCTATTCCTCCCCTTCCTCTTCATTAACTTCTCCTTCTGTCTCACCTGGGAAATTATTCAACTCCGCACTGGAACCTATGCCTGGATCAAATGTTAAATTTGGACCAAACCTTTTACAGCAGAACTTGAACTGGTCTCTCCCAAGCAGAGATGGAGTTTTCATTCAGCAATACCAGGAAGTTAGACAAGAACAGGGCACACCTATTCCTCCAAAACACGAATTTGTGTCTGAGGAAGCAAGTGCCAGCTCATTTTCAGGAGATAAATCTAATTGGGGAAATACTCTTTGTTCTTCTTTATTTTCATCTTCTTCACCTTTAGGGGGGCAAAATCCTGATAAAGAACCTGCTGCTCAGTCTATATCTAACCTAACGGGAAGCAACATGGCCTCATTTCCAAGGCTTTCAGTAGTCCCTGCCTCATCTAATCAGGCTAATATCATTGGGGCGGGCAGAGTGATGGAAAAAGGAAACTCAAATCATACTGAAAAGGTGAAGTTGTGCGCTCCACCTTGCACAGGTGGCACAGAAAGTAAGGATGCAATATCACAAGAGTCAAATTGCATTGAAGACTGGAAAGTAGCATCAGGTGTTACTGTAAACAGTGAGACAAAAAATCGTCATGCCAACGAGCTGCCGCAGCGAAGTGTGGTCAGACGGGCAATGTCTGATTGCTCACACCTCTCTGTTCCCACATTAAATGCTGAAATATTCCTGAACAGTATGCGAGGCTCATCAGAGATAGCGCCGATCAGGGTGCCCTACCCACACATGGTGGTCCGGCGCTCGCTTACAGTGACAGATGCCACGGAAGCTTCAGCTGCAATGGCATCGATGTTGTCATCTCCATTAATGATATCACCTGTGTTACCGTCATCTCCACCACCTAGGAGACATCATGGGAGCTGCGAGACCAATGTTTTAATTTCTGTGCCAACCCCATCAGGTATCTATGTCCACCGACACGCTCTTACAAAAATGTCCATTGAGAAACTACTGTAGAGAGTGTCACGACACAATGTGAGATTTTGTTTGTATGAGTTAGGTCGATGAATATATCTTAGTTTTCCCAGGGTTAAACTATCACCATCATGAACTCAACTCAACCTTATTTATAGCACATTGCTCTAAACACTATATACTATATATAGATATATACACTGCTATAAACACTGCTGTAACAAAGTACTGTACGTCAATAAAAAAAATTGAGGATTACAATATTAAACATTTAAACATAAAACAATAAACAACGATGCAAAGAAATACAACACTAAAACAAGGGCAAGCTCCTGTTGAGTTGAAAAGAAAGGAATAATAAAGGGTTTTAAGACATTATTCTTGTTTTTTAAATGGGCAGCAAGGGGACTTGTCTGATGTGGAAGGTCATTCTATAGGTTGGGATCAGAAATGGAAAAAGCTCTGTCCCCTTTGTGCTTCTGTGTTAACTTCGGTTGCTGGTCAGCTGCCCGGAGTCACTGGGCAGAAGTGTATGCATGGAGCAGCTGAGAGAGGTAAGGGGCAAGACCATTTAGAGATTTAAAAGCATATTTAAGACCCCTAAAATAAATCTAAAGTGCATAGGCAGCCGGTGGAAGGAGGCCAGAATAGGAGTTATATGCTCCCTCTTATGTGTTACAGTTAAGAGGAACTGGAGACATTTGAATGGCTGAACTGGCTGACTCCAAAGTAAAGTTCATTAGAGTAATCCAGCTGTGATGTGATTAAGGCATGGCTTACTGTTTGAAAGGGCTTTCACCTTTTCCAGTTGCCCAAGGTGAGAGATCAAAATCAATGTCCAACTTAAAGTTTGAGACTGTTGACACGTCTCACAGTGTGCCAATGGGTGGGATTAAAAATAATAAGAATTGAAAGAATACATATATACAAAAATTAAATATTAAATGAATAATAAAGCATAATCTTTTGCCGGTTGAGGTTCCGCTGTACTTCCAACTTGCAGAAGAGCTTAAAAACTGACATGGTGGGAAATACAACCAGATGCTATACTTTTATTAAACTAATGCTAAAAACTCCTTATATTTAATGTGATGTTTTGATTTATAATTTACATTAAAGGTGGAGTTTTGCTCAACCATATCTAATTGATGCATGCTTGTCATGGTTGAGTTAATCGATAAGTAAACTGATTTCAATGTTACTTTGTGAAAAGACTTGTGGTCATGCCTCCAATTTCGTCATTGGAAGCCATTGTTACATTGTTAAAAAAGGCGATGTTGTTAGACTGCTTGAACATTTTAAAATAAGTAAACATACACGTACAGGCACTACTACTACTGTAATAGTAACCTGATCAAATCAGATAGACACACTGAAAGCTTTACTTTGCAGTGCCTTCAAAAAGTGTGGCCCAATTCTTAAATTTGTATTTATTTATTTATTTGTTTTGGCAAAATGTTCCCACTTAAATGTTTAAGATCATCAGACAAATGTAAATCTCAGCCAAAGATGATCCAAGTAGACATAACCTTTTTAAACGGTGATTTTATTTATGAAGGGGGGTGGGCGAAAAACTGTTTGGGGCACTCTCAGCGGCAACAACTGAAATCAAACGTTTCTGTCACTGGCAATGAGACTTTCACATCTCTGTAACAATATTTTGGCCCACTCTTCAATGTCAAATTGTTTTGTTTTTTGTTTTGTTTTGTTTTTTTAGCATAAACAGCATTTTTCAAGGTCATGGATGGTTTACCACTGTTCATGTTTTCTCCATTTGAGGATAATTGCTCTTTTCATGGTTCGTTGTGGTCCTAGAGCTTTGGGAATGGCTTTGTAACCCTTTCCAGACTGACAGATGTCAATTACTATATTTTCCGTCTGTTCTTGAATTCCTTTGGATCATGGCATTTTGTTGCACCCTTTTGAGATATTTTTGCTCACTTTGTTTTGTCAAACAGGTTCCATTTAAGTGATTTCTTGATTGAACAGGTTTGGAGGTAATCAGGCTTGGGTGTGGTCAGTGAAAAATAACCCAAAAACATGTGATTAGCCACAGTTAATTCATGATTTAACAACGGGGTCCATTACCTTTTCACACGGGTCTCTGTGAATGTCTTTTTTTCCCTAATAAATAAACGAACCACTGAAATACAGCATTTTATGTTTAGTTGAGTTATCTTTGTCTATGTATATATTTTTTGATGATCTTAAACAAAGTGGGGAAACTGTGCAAAAAAAATTCTGTATATAACTGGAGACTGTATGTACAATACTGTTTTTGTTTTTTTTATTACCAGTGCATTATTTTAAAGAAGGGCTTTCACTGATTTACGAACCACCTAGTTGACAATTTGGTTTACGAACAGAACGTTTGAAGAAAAATTAGCTTGGTTCAAGAACAGTCTTGCCATGGCCACAGAAGGCTGATTCGTGCTTTTTTTTTTTTTTCTTCTCGCTGTGTAAACATCAATGGCTCCATGCATCACACATTCGTGCCTAACACTCCGTGGGTCTCCACGCTGGCAAGCCGCTTTGAACATCTTTTTTTCGGGTGTGATCTTGCCGACGAAACAAAGAAGAAAGAGACAAGCAGGGAAACCGGTCCTGGCCTGCGAGTGTTAACCGCATCGAGAGAGGTGAAAGACTCCACGGGTTTCAGTTTTGGCCACGGTATGAGAGCTCCCTGGCGATACCGTTTGCGAGGCTTCAGCTTTGTTTGCGTTCACGCGCCCAAAATGGCCACCACACCCCACAATGCAATGTGGTTCCCAAAGCATAGTGTTTTTGAAAAAGTTAAGACTAAGATTTTGTGCACTGTGCTATTTTCAATTATTTCGATATCAATTGATATTTGTTTTTAACGGCACACCGATAAAAAATATGGTAAATATAACTTTGTTGTGGGATGAAACTGATTAATTTTCATTCACCTAAATGGGAAATGTGCTGGGTCGCAAATTGAGTAACAGAATGGATTCAATTCGTAACCTGAGGTTCCACTGTATATCGTAATTCAATTACTGTATCCCTTGTCATTTTTCACTCTCACAGTTATATTCACATCTTTATATTGGTTGCACTGCATACGTGATATAAAAAAAAACAAAAAACAAAGGATTATTTCACATGCTGAATTTTTCCATGATATAAATGTCAGAGCAAAAATATCAAATTAATCAAAGATAAGCCATGTATGTATTTTTATTTCCTCTGTTGTAGTCTATTCCAATACTCTTTTCATGAGTATACAAAATTCTGTAGCATCCAGATCTCTTTAGAGCAAGCAATTATCAGCGAAAAGCTAGGACATTGATTAGACATTGACTGCACTCATTCAAATATAGAGCAGCTATTTTGAGCTGTGCCTGTGCAGGCAAACACACTCTCTCTCACATACACACCTACACACAAGGTACTGTATGTGTGTCTAGATGTAGCCCTTCAAATGACGTGATCTTCAAGATTTTTCAGACACGGCTTCACTGACAGCAGGAACTGTATCTGTGTCTTTTAGATCTGCGTTTGCGCTAAATCTCACCAAAAATAATCTGGTTGTTAAATAGCCTTACCTGAATATTCTACATACTTGGGTCTTAATCGGATTTCTAGACATGACTAAGGAACATTGGTTTGCATGTGAATTTGGGTTAGGAAATGTAAAAAAAAAAAAAAAACAAGTGTGAAATCGTATGTAGCGTGGTAGCGTCCACAGAAGCTCCAATTCCCCAGGCAGTTCTAATGCTTAAATGCATCTTTTCCATTTGACGTCACGTACCTACCCTCGCTAGATGGTGCATACAAAGATGTACTTCTCGTGAATCCCCATGACCACACCTTAACAAATTCCTGTTACTTATGGAGTCCTGAAAGTCACCGAACAGTTATACGTTACGATGTTTTCTGTGCAGCCCCAAAGGGAACAGGAGGTTCTCTTTGGGGAACCTAACAGGAGGTTAGCATCCACAAAGTACAACACAAATTTAAGGACACATTTTCAGATGTTTCCCAAAGTTAACACAACAATCGCCAACTGAGCTAGTCATCACAACAGCGCAAAGAACTAGCTACCAGCATGCTTTTGGCAGCAACGGAGTAAAATTGTGCATGCGTTTGTGTGAGTGTGTGAAGGGAATGTTTTACTATTTTAGTTCATCCATCCATTTTCTGAGCCGCTTCTCCTCACGCGGGTCGCGGGCGTGCTGGAGCCTATCCCAGCTATCATCGGGCAGGAGGCGGGGTACACCCTGAACTGGTTGCCAGCCAATCGCAGCTTTATTTTAGTTTAGTTTTTTAATATACAGAGAGTGAGAAAATCCAAACTTACCGGTACATGTGTAAAACAAAAAGAAAATCTAAATACTAAATAAAAAGGTCCAAGGGATAATACATTTTCAAGCAAATTTCAATTCGGTTCCATTGACTAAATACACACACCATTTCTGGCATTGTTTTTCACCCAAATCTTTTTGAAGGTATATCGAGTAAGTAATTTGGAAAAAACTGGAAAGAGAAATGGCTCTAGACTGAATTTCTCTATCGATGGGCTGAGTACACGAGGAGAGCTGAAAAGGTGTATTGTACGAATTTGTTCATGTTGGTACACCGCACATTTTGTCAGAGGAAAAATTAAAAAGGCCTTATGGCATCTGCTGTAAGAAAGGAATTGTACTCCAAAAAAGGCTCATTAATTAGGTGATAAATTACTGCCTGACCACACACGTAACAGTGATCGATGTTCATCAGCAAAGCCTGTTTCCGATTTAGGCTCCAGGCTGACCTAATTGAAAGACACATTTTAAACTAACAAACTCTTCTTTTTTTTTTTTTTTTTTTTTTTTTTTGGAAGGTAGGTAGAGTTGTGGAAGGTGTCAAATAATCTGTCTCATTATTGGAATAGTACAACAAAAATAAAATGGCAAGTGGATGGCGCAGTAATCATTGAGAAAAGATGAGCGCTTGGGAAAATGGTGGGACAGTAAAGACTGAGCATAACCAGATGTCCGGTATCACTGTTATGTAAGATATGATACTAGAAGCAGAAAGCATGGCCCTTCTAAGCACGCATGATTAGCATAGCACAAATGTAAATGGAAAAATGCTGTATGAAGTATGACTGTTGTCCTCCTATAGTTTCACGTTAGTGTTCAGAGTTGTGTGTACTTCTGTACAATCTTTGCAGCACACACATTTTCATTTCAACACATGGGACTCTTAAGTTTGTAGACTGCGCAATGTGCGCCGGAGTGCAAATGGTACGCATCTTGACATTCAGGCCAGCACAAGGCTCGCTGCGCATGTTTGCCTGTTTGGCAGACCAGTCTGTGCCAAGCTGTTCAGTGTCAGCGCAGGGAGGGTGTGCCCTTGGAGATGCGCTAGGCAGAGTGAAATCTTGGAGCACACAAAGTCAGTCTAAACTTAGGCCTGCTCATACCACGTTTAAGTTGTGGTGCATGGGAGCGAACATGGTTTTAAAAACTCGGTCTAACCCGCCCCCTCGTAGAGTTACGCCATGCACGGCACCGGATTTGCACCAGTCACGGAAATAGTTAAGTCACTGTTAGAAGTTTTGTTAGTGTTGAGCAGAACTGGTGTAGGGATTTTTTTTTTTATAGTTTCTGACAATGTGTTGGTTATTAACAGCATTTGTATTTATTGGAGTCTTTAAAATACGTCGCAATTCACAACTGCAGGAGGACCTCAGTCTTGTTAAGAGACATTTGACAGATATTGGTGTGGATTTGAGACTGTATGTATAATTTTGATTCAATGTATTCATCCATCCATCCGTCCATTTTCTTCTTATCCGAGGTCAGATTGCAAGGGCAGCAGCTTAAGCCGGGAAGCCCAGACTTCCCTCTCCCAAGCCACTTCGTCCAGCTCTTCCGTGGGGAACCTGAGGCGTTCCTTCGTCAGCTGAGAGACTTAGTCTCTCCAGCGTGTCCTGGGTCATCCTTCCTTCTGGTGGGTCGTGCCGGAAAACCTCACCAGGAGGGCGATAGGCGGTCATCCTAACCAGATGCCCAAGCCACCTCTTCTGTCTCCTTTCGAAGCGGAGGAGCAGCGACACTCATGTCGGCCGCTTGTATCTGTGATTTTGTTCTTTCAGTCATGACCCACAGCAGGGGACCCTAGGTGAGGGTAGGAACGTAGATCAAACCGGTAAATCGAAGAGCTTTGCCTTTCGGCTCAGCTCCTTCTTCACCACGACCCCAAGATACTTGAACTCCTCCACTTGTGGCAGGATCTCCACCCTTTTCTGACTGAGGACCATGGCCTCAGATTTGGAGGTGCTGATTTTCATCCAAGCTTCACACTCCGCTGCGAACCGTTCCAGTGAGAGTTAAAGCTCACAGCTTGATGAAGCCATCAGAACCACATCATCCGCAAAAAGCAGCGACGTGATACTGACGTCACCAAACCAAACCCCCTCGACACCCCGGTTGCATCTACCGCTAGTGTCCACCAACGGTTTCGGGGGTTTTCCCCATAACAGGCACCAACAACTTTACAGCCACAGATCCGGTCGGCCACCTCAACAATGGTGGCTCGGAACATGGTCCACTCGGACTCAATGTTCCCCCGCGTCCCCCAGGATGTGCATAAAGTTCTGTCAGAGTGGGAGCTGAAGCTCTGCCAGACGTTCCCAACGGTCTGCTAGGTCGAACCGGCATCTTTCCCCACCCCACCATCGGAGCCAACTCACCACCAGGTGGTGATCAGTTGACAGCTGCGCCCCTCTCTTCACCTGAGTGTCCAAGACATGCGGTCGGAGGTCTGATGACACGAGTATAAAGTCTATCATCAAACTGGGGCCTTGGGTGTCCTGGTGCCAAGTGCACACATGGACACCCTTATGTCTGAACATGGTGTTTGTTATCGACAATCCATGACGAGCACAGATGTCCAATAACAGAACACCACTCATGTTCTGGTCAGGAGTGGAGGGCGTTCCTACCAATCACGCCCCTCCAGGTCTCACTGTCATTGCCTACGTGAGCATTGAAGTCCCCCAGCAGAGCGAGGGAGTCCCCAGCGGTAGCGCTCTCCAGCACCCCCTCTAATGACTCCACAAATGGTGGGTACTCTGAACTGCTGTTTGGTGTCTACGCAAAAACAACAGTCAGGAACCGGCCCCTCACCCGAAGGCAGAGGGAGGCTACCCTGTCGTCCACCGGGGTAAAACCGAACGTAGTGGTACTGAGTCGGGAGCAATAAATATGCCCACACCTGCTCGGTGCCTCTCACCGTGGGCAGCTACAGAGTGGAAAAGAGTCCAACCCCTCTCAAGAGGACTGGTACCGGAGCCCAAACTGTGTGTGGAGGTGAGCCGGACTATATCTAGCTGGAACCTTTGAACCTCGCTAACCAGCTCGGGCTCCTTTTCTGCCAGAGAGGTGACATTCCACATCCCTAGAGACAGTTTCTGTACCCGGGGATCAGACCGCCAAGGTCCCTGCCTTCGGCCGCCACCCAACTCTCTACGCACCCGTCCCCCATGGCCCCTCCCACAGGTGGTGAACCCATGGGAAGGGAGACCCACATTGCCTCTACGGGCTGTGTCGGGCCGGGCTTCATGGGTGCAGGCCCAGCCACCAGGCGCTCTCCTTCAAGCCCCACCGCCAGCCCTAGCGCCAGAGGGGGGCCCCCGTTGACCCTCGTCTAGGCAGGAAACTGATGTCCATTTATTTTATTCATCATAGGGGGTCATTTGAGCCTTGTATTGTTTGTTCCCTCACCTAGGTTTGCCATGGTTGATTCAATGTAGATTAAGTAAAATCCAAAATAAATTCTAATTTGTGCACCCATTCTTGTTGAAATGCTCATTGAAGATATATGTGGTCATTCAACCGAAGAAAAAGAACGGTTCAAAGCCTTAAAAGCCTAAAATGAAAATTTTTATCTATGATAAGTCAATGTAAACGTCTGACTGCAACTGTAGATTGGTGGCCTACAGATTATTACCTTACCCATCACCTTCCATTAGCTGTTATTTGACAGGGCCAGTATAAAATGACCTCAAAGAATCACATTTGGGTTATTGGGAGGGTGGCATGGTGGACGACTGGTTAGCACATCTGCCTCGCCTGTGTGGAGTTTGTATGTTCTCCTTGTACCTGCGTGGGTTTTCTCCGGTTTGCTCCCACGTTCCAAAAACATGCACGCTATGTTGATTGAAGACTCTAAATTGCCCGTAGGTGTGAATGTGAGCGTGAATAATTGTTTGTCTATATGTGCCCTGTGATTGGCTGGCAACCAGTTCAGGGTGTACCCCGCCTCCCACCAAGAGTTAGCTGAGATAGGCTCCAGCACGGCCGTGAGCCTAGTGAGGATAACCGGAACAGAAAATGGATGGATGGATGAGTTTTTGGGAATTGGTTTTCTGTTTACGTCAGAATTCAGTCTTCAGGGATTGGGGGAAAATAGGCTCACATTAATTTTTGTTATTGTTACTTTCTCAGTGAAAGTTGACAAGGACAAGCAGGAGAAGAAAGACATCTTGTCCAGCAAGACAGAGAAGATGGATGCCTTTGACAAGAAGGAGAAAGCGGAGCAGCAGAACAAAGACAATTGCCCTGACAAGAACCTGAAGCCTGACAAGATTTTCAAAGATGAAGGAAAGATGGACAAGATGGATGCTGAGAAAAACAACAAGGTCAGTGAGAAGGCAGAGAAGACAGACAAGCCAGAGAAAACGAACAAAGAAGATAAGAAAGAAGAGGAAAAGAAGCCGACTGAGAAAAAGAATGAGAAAGGAGGAAAAGGGATTGCCAAGTCTCCAACAGGCAATGGCAGCAAGACCCTGCAAAGCCCTGACAGCAAGAGCAAGGTGGATCTTACACACACACACACACACATATATATATAACACATACGGTATTTTCTCACACACTCAAGGTGACAGATCTAGAAATAGCGAGACACAAACACTTGGTTTTACACACAAACAAAGATCTGCGGTTGGTCTTCTGTCAAAGTCGATGTACTTCTGATTTAGCAGGCCCGTCAAGTGTCCATCTATCAGAAAGAGTTAAAAACAAAACATTTAATTTTAGTGTACATTTAAACAATGAAAAATACATACTAGTACTATTTAATGTAGCCCGTTATTATATATTTATTATAAAAGCAATGATTTAAACTACTACAGTTCTTTGAAATTTCCTTAATTATTAGGCGTGCGCTATGAAATGTTGAGCCATGTTAGGCTACTCTTGCTGCTTTTTGGAATTTTTTTTATTTTATTTTTTTTTTTAATTTTTTTTTACAATCCAGCATCATAGGTCGAGTTGTAGCTCATTGACCATTTTTCGCATACTTAAATGTAGAGAGTCCTGTCAGGTGATTAAATAAATTCTTCAAAGCAGTTGACTGTTATTCACCAAATGTTCTCTGACAATAATTTACTTCTTAAGCCACATGATAACAATATGCAAATGATAACAGTTAATACATACAAGTAAGTACAATATTGTTTCATTCTCAGTGCATGTACACATCCACGTTCGAAGATCTGATTTTACCTTTAATCTGCATTTGGAGTGCTGCATATTCAGCATTCGCTTTTATACGTTACTGCTCACATGAACTGGAGCATGATGACAATTTGCTAACATACAGTACAGTATGTTGAGGAATATGTTTTTACTTAACTTGTGACTGTTCTGATTGGAGTGTCTAAGTGGGTTAGCACATCTGCCCTACAGTCAAGAGGTTTGCTGTTGGAATCTTGGCCCAGGCCTTCCTGTGTGGAGTTCACATGTTCTCCCCGTGCTTGCATGGGTTTTCTGCGGGTACTCCAGCTTCCTGCCACATTCCAAAAACATGCACGCTAGGTTCATTGAAGACTGTAAATTATAGGATAGGCTCCGGCCCACCTGCAACCTTAATGAGGATAAACGGTATCGAAAAATTGATGTGCTGTTGTGATTGTTGCTGTGCTATGACATTGCTCACTCCATTTCTGCTTGTTCTTTTTCTATTTCTCTCCCTGTTTTATTTGATCAAAACCTATTCATTTCTTCCTCCCTGTATCTTGTTTTTCCTTATTTCCAATTGTGTTCTTGTGGCTTATTTTCATTGAACCGTTAGACTGAGGTGGTTTCGACCAAAACAAACTCATTTAAATCTCGCCCATCCACCCTCCACACCAATGGTGAAGCCACCTCAGTCAAACGCCCCTCCCCAACCATGACTCCAGCCAGTAAAAAAAGCCCTCTGCCCAAGGCAGCAACCCCCACTGCTGCTAAGAGCTCTCCAATTGCACCTGGATCTGCAAAAGTAAGAAAGACATTATTGTAAGAGTATTGTCATATTTACAGTACATCTGGAATGTATTTACAGTGCAGCACTTTTCCACATTTTGCTATGTTACAGCCTCATTCCAAAATTTTACAAATTATTTGTTTCCTCTCAATTCTAAATACAACATTCTATGGTGATGAGATGAAAAAGGTGTTTAGCGGTTAAAAATAAAAATAATGTCACATGTATGGAAGCGGGCGGCACGGTGACCACACACAGTTCAGTTCCGAGAACCCGAGAATGACATCTGGAAAACAAAGGACCCATCTCATTTCTGTATTTGCAACTTCCTCACTCCTCAGTTCACACGCTAGCTCCTCCCACCAGAAAATCCATTGCGGAGCGAGGACATTGACGCAGGAGTAAGGCGGCAGGAGGTAGCGATGTTTGGGGGAATTGAGACATTCCTTCCTCAATGATCTCATTTCACGGGGATATCTACAAAAGATGACATCACGTCATTGGCGCATCACAAGTGAACCATCTGCGTGGCTGAATTATTACTATCACCACAAATGTCCAGTTTGTGCATTATGTTTCGAGCGGGATTAAATTAAAGTCAAATATAATAAATACACTGTTACTTACAAATTTGGTGATGCAAAGACGATCGTGATAAGTGTATCCCAAGTATGCCTACACTCACACTGAGCACAGCGCATACCGTTTTTGAAGTGACTCCTGCATATTTAAGGTGTTGATGTGTTGCTTATGTATTACGTTGAGTGCAAAAACGTGTGTTTATTTTCTTTATGTAGCCTAATGCATTTGACAAAATTACTGCAACAGAATTACTGTGACCCATGGACTTCACCTGACTGTTGCCTTCTTCTATTGAACTGATTTTACAAGGTTTTACTGCAGCCTCTTTCAGTTCTTGTTTGTGTCTGGGGGTTTCTCCCTTCAGTCTCCTCTTCAGCAGGTAAAATGCATGCTCCATTGGGTTAATGTCCGGTGATTGACTTAGCCGGTCTAAGACCTTCCACTTTTTTCCCTTAATGAAGTCCTTTGTTGTGTTGGCAGTGTGTTTTGGGTCATTGTGTTGTTGCAAGATGAAGCTCCTCCCGATTAGTTTGGATCAATATTTTTGTAAATTGCCAGACAAAATGGTTTTGTAGACTTCAGAGTTTATTCTGCTGCTACCATCATGAGTTACATCATCAATAAAGACGAGTGAGCCTGCTCCAGAAGCAGCCATGCAAGCCCAAGCCATGACATGACCTTCACCATGCTTCACAGATGAGCTTGTGCGTTTTGGATCATAAGCAGATCCTTTCTTTCTCCATATTTTGGCCTTTCCATCATTCTTTTTCGCTGATGAGTGGTTTGTATCTTGTGGGATGGCCTGTATATTTCTTCTCTTGAAGTCTTCTTCGGACAGTGGATTGTAATACCTTCATCCCACCCATCTTCCGTATACAACAAAAACAAAGGAATTGACGTTGCCTTTTCAATACTTTTAGAGGGTACTGATTATTCAAATAAAAAATGAAGGCATGACAAAAATAAAAGATTAACTATTTAATTTGAAGTTCTGCACCATATACGATGCAGCTGGTGCACGCCCATTTTCATACTTCCCCTGGTCGTTCAGTTTGGAGAGGCAGCTAACTCCCTGTGTTTCCAAACGTCTTCTATTTGGGACCAGCAAAGCTGTAGACATTTTTCTAGCCTTCCCTAGATCTGTGCTTCGAGACCATCATGTCTTGGAGGTCAAAAGACAATACCTTTGAATTCATGCTTGGATTGTGCTCTGACATGCACTGTCAACTGTGGGACCTTACATAGACAGGTGTGTACCTTTCCAAATCATGTCCAATCAACTGTATGGACCAGAGGTCCATTACAGGTTCTTAAGATGTAGAAACATCTCAAGGATTATCAGTGGACACAGATTCTGAGATTCAAGGCAAAGGCTGTGAATACTTGAGTGCATGTGGTTTCGTACTTCTTAGTTATTATTTTTTAGTTTTATGATTTCACATTGTCATTATAAGGTGTTGTGTGCAGAATTCTGAGGGAAAAATCAATTCACTCTATTTTGGATTACTGGCTGTAACGTAATGAAATGTGGAAAAAGTGAAACACTAGGGTTTACATGGAAACCTTGTATTCTGATTAGAATCTGGCAAGAAGTCCAAACCAAATGAAAATGCTCCATATAAAAACCCCAATATACAGGCCGACTGAATGGAATTTCATTCGGATTCACGGGGGGGGGGGGGGAATATTCTTTTGCCAAATCGATCAAAAGTAACTTTTCGTCATGTCAACCATGAATCGGAATGGTGCCGGGCTATGCTCTATCTGCGCAGGCTCTGTCTTGACGGATTTGCACCATGATGTCATCGTTTACGCACGGAAATACGGTGGCTTCCGACCAGAGCTCATATGCAATGAAGATCTTGTTTTTTAACTTCCTTGGTTTTTTTATCCAGCGTTTATCATGAGTTATTAAAAGTATAAAAACAATCCCAACTACTGGGCTAAATAGACACCTGATGTCCATCTTGATAAATGACATTTACATCAATGTGCGCATGTCACACGGCTGTTCCGATTAAATGCGGTGCACGTTTATACACCACTGACGTAAAAGGTTGACCAGGGATCTTCAATGGGAATGATTTCAATCGAAGGACAAAAAAGTCTGCATGTAAACCCGGCTACTGGGATGCACTGTATCTCACTGCCAAATGTTCTTTTGTAAAACTGTAACAGAAAATCAAGACACTCTTCTCCAATGTTTCCGTGTCTAAAGTTGTTTTTCTTTGCTTTATGTCAGCAAACGTTATTTGGAAACACATTTATCTTGTTGCTTCACTTCCTTTTAACAACTGCTGTCAACTAATTTTGTCTTTGTACTCTCCTTCTGGGATCTTTGAATATAAAGAGGCGGGAAAACAGCATTTATGCACTCAGCTACTTTCATAATCCTTTTAGACAGATGGACACACACATAAATTTACATTTATTTTGGTTTGACTTTCAGATTCCAGAAAGTGGAGCAGCTGAGAAACGCCCAGCTGCGCAAAAGACTAGTCCTACTCCCCGTTCAGTTGCCAATAAGAACAATTCCTCTGCTTCTACTGGGACCAAAACCGCTGGTAAATGAAAACACACACACAACTGAAAAAAAATATTTTGTTATGTCGATGCTTCAGTCTCCACGGCAGGACTTAACCCAAACGTCAACTACAGTGGAACCGCTGAGGTAACACTATCCATTCTGGAATGCTAGTTGACCTCTAATTTTTATTTTTTTTTAAAATACTTTTTCCTTTAAAAAATAGCGAATAAAAGTAATCTGTTCCAAACTGTCACCACCGTAGAACTTTTATACTAACGGTGGGCATAAGGCATGTGTAAAAATAGTTTTCGGTTGGCGGAGGTGATGTTTTCTTAACCGGGTCGGATGATAACATTAGTGTAGGCCCCTCCTTCCTCGTTGTCCCTGCAACATCTCACGGAATGTACACAAATGCAATTATTTGTACTTTTTTTGGAACTAATTTTATTGTTATGTTACAGTGGCACTGTTGGCGCATAGTTTTGAGGGTAGGGTTTTGAATCTGGGTTCTCACCTTCCTGTGTGAAGTGTGAGTTTGAATGGTAGTTTGTCTATATGTGCCCTTGCTGTCCCACGCCGCTCACGCAAAGTCAGCCGAGATAGGTTCCAGCTCACCCGCGACTTCATGAGGATAAGTGGTATAGCCCACAATATTCCCATTGGTTCTCCATTGTCCAAGCACCGCTGTAACCTTTGTTTGCCGTTATCTTCTTACAGCAAACAAGAATGACAAGACTGAGAACAAGTCAGGAGAGGCCAAGAAAACCAAACCTACAGGTGAGAAACTTAACTCATACTAATACAAAACATGGTCAACACAATAGCACAGTGTTTTTCCTCATTTACAATGAAAGAAATACATACTTTTTATGGATGTGAATGGTCAGTTACTGGTTTAAAATGTTCCAAAATTGTACTCTCCATTGACACAAAATAACTTTGTGATGTTCAATAAGCCTAAAAAATTACATTATTGACGAGATGTCTATTAAATTGATACAACAGGTGTCACCATAATGGTTCAGTACATCATTTAAGAGATTTAAGGTTGTCTTATCTCTGTAGCTCGTCCACGTCCCAGTTCCACCACGTCCCCGACGACTCCAGCTAACACAGCCAACGGTGAAGCCGCTCCCACCCAACGTCGCAGGGTCATCACCAAGCCTCCTGTTCCTAAGCAAACTGCTCTGGAAAAGAAGCCAGCGGTGCCCCGTGCTCCTCGAACCCTCAGGCCCATCAACGCGCCAACACCAGACCTGAAGAACGTCCGTTCCAAGATCGGGTCCATTGACAACATTAAGTACCAGCCTGGCGGAGGAAAGGTAGGACAACCAAATGGGCTAAATTTGGGGTTTGCAAATCATGAGGTGATGATTTCTTCACAAATTGCTAAACTAAGGGCGCATTTTGCATCTATATTTTGCAAATTTCGTTTTCTGTGTATTGTGAACTTGTAACATACTAAAACTTAATTAGTAGTTAATTATTATTATTATTATTATTAATAATTTAACCCACTAATTATTATTTTTTTAAAGTCTGAAATGTTCACAGTTTTTAATTTATAATTGAATTGTTTGAAGGTTGATCTCAAATTAGTTTTGTTTCAGCCTGTCCTCTTCCTGTCAGCCATTTTGGAAATTACATAATTCTGGGATGCCCATCAGAAGCAGAGAGCTGTGATTGAATTTCTTGCTTTAGAAGCAGAAACACCACTAAACATTTGGAACAACATAAGGTTGCAATATGTGTATGGGGAAGCTGCACTAGGCTACAGCACGGTCAAAAAATGGGTGTCCAGGATCAAAGGTGAAGAAAAAGAGCTTGCGTTGAGTAATCTCTGTGACAAGTAAAGGAGTGGCAGACAATATTCAGCAGTTAATCCTGGGAATAGTGCAAGGCTAAATTCACTTATCAGTAGGTTAAATAAAATTGGGCTCATTACTTTTTGACTGCCCCTCATGCTGTGCAAGACTAATTTGTATTTATAGATTATGCTCCAACTTCGTATGATCGGTGATTTGCCACAATGGGGTAAAAATACAATTACATACCATCCTTGCACCAATGTTGTCTTAAATAGCGTGGTCTGTACACTTACAGTACATGCTTTGTAGATGCTCCCATTTGTACTGTTCCAACCCACCATCCTGTTCCTTATGGTATCACATTTTCAGTGACACGTCCACACTGTTTCTGTGCACGCATGCTATATTTACAGTGACAAAGGTGCAGCCTTTTTCATTGTTACCATGCCTCATGCGTACCTCGTTTTTGGGGGGTTTCTTGGGGAAATGCCCAAAGAAGGGTTTTTTTTCATATCACCATTTTTTTATCCATCTCATCATGTTTTGATGTGGATTCCACTGGGATTGGTTACTGCAGGTGTTTGTACTGTAATCGTTGTTCAATCACCTGAGACCTCATCTCTGGTAACCTTTAATTTATTCTTGGTAGTATGGGGTCAGTTCGACTTCTTTACTTCACAAATGATCTTTTTAACAGTAAGTATTTAGAAAATATACGTGTATGTCCTTATATCGGGGCATTAGGCTTATACAGTATTCCTGCATAAAGCAGCAAATTCCCCAATGGCTAATTCATTTCCTATATCATTGCGCTGCAAAAGCATAATTGTGCACATTTTCCAAAGTTACAAGCATAGAACAAAACAAACTCCAACTTTAAAACTAATATTAGCAAATATAAAACTAATATTTAAATAGTGGAAATTGGGTTAAAGTTAATTCTGGGGGAGTTATGCTGGCCCAAAGATGATACCTGTAAAGGAGGGCTGGTACAATAAAATCACATTTTGCAAAATCCCCTTTGTGCAAATCATTAGTTTTTCCTCCTATGGTATGCAAAGACAAAGATCATAATGTTTGGAGACATGTCCTGTGGTCTGCCAAAACTAAAATTGTTTGGCCATAATGAACGTCTTTACATTTGGAGGTAAAAGAGGGAAGCTTGCCAGCCTGCGAACACCATCCCAACTTTGAAATACAGGGGTGGCAGCATCATGGTGTAGTGTTGCTTTTCTACAGAAGGGACTGGTGCACTTCACAAAATAGATGGCCTCATAAGTAAAGAAAATTATGCGCAAATATTTCAGACATCAGCCAGGAAGTTAAAGCTGAGGTGCAAATGGATCTTCCAAATGAACGATGACCCGAAGCATACTGCTAAAGTGGTGACAAAGTCGCTTAAGAATCAAAGTCAATCTTTTGGAGTGGCCATCGCAATGCCCTGATATCAATCCTATTGGAAATTTATGGGCAGACCTGAATAAGCATATGCCAGCAAAGTGGCCTAAAAGCTTGGCTCAGTTACATCAGTTCTGTCAGGAGTAATAGGTAAAAATTCCTGCCAACTTGTGGAAGGATATCCAAAATGTTGGACCCAGGTCACGCAGTTTAAAAGCAAAGGTAACAAATACAAATAAAATGTATGTAAAATTCTGACTTTGAAGAAAGTAATGGGAAAAAATGTCAAAATAAATACTTCTATCATTATTCTGGCAAATATAAATAATTTTAGTAATCCGAATTGACTTAAAACAGTAAATGTTTAGTCTGATTTCATGTCAGAGAGGGAGGGGAAAATGTGCAGGTGTCTTCTTATACAGTGTATGTAAACTATTGGTTTCAACTGTATTGATTACATGACAGTTGGCAGAAGTAACCAGATGAAATGTATAGGGCCATACCTTCGGCTCACATTTCAGCCAAATACTACAAAACTGCTAGAGCCATGTTTCATAATGAAGATAATGATCATGTACATACCTACAACAGAGCAAGATTTACTGACCAAGGGGTGGGTGTCTCCCCAGGTTTCTTCCATACAGAACAACAAGACAGCAGACCCCTCCAATCCTTCCACCAAGGCCAGAGTGAGTCCCCGGCCGGGCTCCACATATTCACTTCTACACACCGGTACCATCCTCCCTGCTCCTCTTTACATTGACCACATACACCACCGTTGCCACATGGCCAGAGAAAATTTAATTATTTTCCACAAAGATGTCTTTATTTCAAGAATACACTTGAAACATTGTGCAGGGTTGCAATCAAAACGATTGAAGAATTTCTATTTGAATGTTCTGAACTTCTATTTCTATTGCCGGAATTATGCAGTTGCTGTGCCATATAGCAGAGGTCTGCGAGGATTAGCCGCTCATTAGCCTAAATTGACATCACGGTGATGCTTTTAAGGCCACAAACTAGCTGGAACGAAATGAACAGCACCACTGCTGCCTGCAGCGAAGAAGCAATTCATTAATAATTGTTTCACTTGGAGTCCACAGAATTGGTAAGAATCAACCAACCAGTTATTATGCTTCCCCTAAGTACACACTAATGAGAACAAAATCTTTCCTTTTCGTTCATCATTTGATGATGATGATAACTGAAAAAACTGCAGATGTGAGGCTATCGGAGTACCACCATTTATACAACTAATCCAAACCGTTTACTTCAAACTACTGTATCTTTGGCTACCTGGAAATCAAATCAGTTCAGTTCCCTAGCTGAATGTTCAAACTATTTGCAATTTTCCTTTTTATGTCGCTCGAAAGGAACATTTGTTTGAAGAGAATCATTTCCTTATCGCTGCATTAAGGAATACCTCTGGCATTAGCTCAAAGATCATCTCCTCCCTTGTGCTGTGGATCCTGCGTCGATACGGACAGTATTTAACGTAACAATTTATGGATTCGACAGTGTTACAATTCCACACTTTCATTTTCACATCCCTTTCCATTCCACAATCACACTTCTTAGTTCAGAAAATGTCAAACATATCCAAACTGAACTACTTTAAACATCCTCCTTAAGTCCTCTTTATCCGTAAATCACACCGACGTGTGTGTAGGTAGTCACACATATTTTAACTAGTCTTGTTTCTTCGAATAAACTTGCACTGATTTCACAACTCATAATACAGTACACAGAAATAATACACATCACAATATCTACAGTATGTTAATACAAGCACTAGTGTGTTTGTTTATTGTGTTGTTGTTGTTGTTGTTTTTTTTTGGGGGGGGGGGGCAGTAAATTGGGTCGATCCTCTCACTATGTACAGTAATTTTCAAATTCCTGTGTTTTTGAGCGGCCCTTTGAACTGAAGATGGACATCAAAGTGAACAAGAAGGGTGCCTGCCCCGAAATACATTACAAGCAGATGAATTGCGCATGGCAGAAGGCTGCACTGGAAATTTCGGACTGAATGACTTAGTCCTATTTTTTTCCTCACTCAAATATCACTTAGGGATGTTGGAGTAGCCAAGAGAGATGTTCATTTAATTGTGTAAATGTGTGGGGGCAAACGTCCCTATGCCGCTAATGGCAGACCACGGTGTATTGTAAACAGAAAATGTATGTTTGCAGATGATCACATGATATTAGACCTCAGTGATAGTTAATAACTGTTATGCATGATGCCAGTAGCATCCTTCTTCGCGCGCACGTGCGCGCTTCTCAGTGAGTCATTCTCTGCTGTTGCCGCGCCACTCACGTCAGCAATCCGTTTTCATCCTGGAGAAAGAGTTGAAGCTCGAGAATGGGAGTAGGCATCTCATGCCTGCCTGCTGTGGTGCTGTAGGAAGAAGTATACAGTATCGCTTGTGAATGCACGGATGACAAGAAGTCACACCATGCGTCAGAGCTTTGGTAAAAGGAAAAAAAAAAAAAGTGGAGCACAGTCTCTAAACCAGGACAACTACAGTACTCTTAACTGCCTATGGTGTTTTCTTGAAAGTACCATTTTTGTCTTTCCATGGCAATGTTGTTACGCATACAGGCTACTCAACTCATTTGTGATGGATTCTAAAACTTCACTGAAATAATATTCAATGATGCAGAGAACTAATACTGCTAAACTAATAAACTGCCACTTGTTGCTGCCATGTGGTGTGCACAAAAGTGTTTTGCTGCGGTTCTCAGATAATTGGCCCGTGTTTTTGTTGAGTCTTCAGTTCAATTGTTTTGTCAGAACAATTTGGAGCAGCTTCTGTGCTCGCTCGGCAGTGATGTATTTGTCCATTTCATGATTGGTGCCGCCACACTGCTTCTTATTACTTATCCCCAGTCTGCTTCTGTTTTGGCTTTTTAACTGTATTTTTATTTAGAATTCATTATACCGGTAGTCTGACTTTTTTTTCTCTATAATACGATTTCCATCCATCCGTTCTCAATACCACTTTTCCTGTTCAGGGTGGGAGGTTGCTGGAGTCTGTCCCAGTTGACTTTGTGCGAAAGCCGGACTACACCCTGAACTGGTCGCCATTCAGTCACAGGGCAAATAACGACAACCATTCGGTCCACCACACTTGCCTCTTCTACTCTCCCTTCTCTCTCATTTTCCTCATTCATCAACTCCTCAAAGTATTTGTTCCATCTATCTAGCACACTACTGGCACCAGTCAACATATTTCCATCTCTGTCCTTAATCACCCTAACCTGCTGCTATACACGTTGCCTGTCTGGCCAACCTGTACAGATCCTTTTCGCCTTCTTTAGTGTCCAACCTGGCATACATATGCCTCTTGTTTGGCCTTTGCCACCTCTACCTTTGCCCTGTGTCATATCTCAATGTATTCCTTTCGCCTCTCTTCGGTCCTCTCAGTGTCCCACTTCTTCTTAGCTAACCTTTTCCTTGTATGATTTCCTGTACTGTGAGGTTCCACCACCAAGTCTCCTTCTCTCCTTTCCTGCCAGAAGATACACCAAGTACTCTCCTGCCTGCCTCTCTGATCACCTTGGCTGCAGTGGTCCAGTCTTCTGGAAGCTTCTCCTGTCCACCGAGAGACTGTTTCACCTCTTCCCGAAAAGCTGCACACCATTCTTCCTTTCTCAGCTTCCACCACATTGTTCTGTGCTCTACCTTTGTCTTCTTAATCTTTCTCCCTACCGCCAAAGTCATCTTTCCTTTCCACCTGCTCTCCTGGACACGCAATATATCAACCTTTCTCCTAATCATCATGTCAACCAACTCTCGAGATTTTCCTGTCATAGTCCCAACATTCAAAGTCCCCACATTCAGTTCTAGGCGCTGTGCTTTCCTCTCCTCTTTCTGCCGAAGAACCCGCTTTCCACCTCTTCTTCGACTTTGACCCACAGTAGCTGAATTTCCACCGGCGCCGGTGGCGGACGTTGTTACGACCGATCCGGTATGGAATTCTTTGGATGACCGCTCATATTGGTTTGGCAAAGTTTTAAGCCGGATGCCCTTCCTGACGCAACCCTCTGCATTTATCCGGGCTTGGGACCGGCCTACAGTTTGCACTGGCTTGTGCCCACCCATAGGGCTGCATCCATGACATAAACAATATATATCGTAATTAAATATTATTTTAAAATGAGTATTTTTAAATAAAAGCCAGCCCCTTAATAAATGCCTTACACCTGGTTGAGTGGTTAAATACCCCCAGACACAAAATGAGGAAATACAATATAATTCTAATTCTTCACACTGTGAAGAATTAAAGTTTTCAAATGTACTGTATACGATAGTCCCTCGCCATATCGGGCCCGGTCCACTTATTGCATATTCAGTACATCGCAGATTTTGTTTTTATTTTTTATTTATCAGTGTACTGCTGTTACACACCTGCGCATCTCTGGTACATTATTGGCTATTTGACTATAATGTGGCAGAAATGACTCACATTGACTCTTACTGAGCAATTTCAGCTCGTACATTTGGTAAGTTATCAAGTTGCTTTGTGATGCAGTGAACACGACCGGAATGTCACTATTTTAACACACAAGCCATAGTCAACCAACCTGTAGTTGGAAAGAGCAACCCAAAGAATTGTGGGAAGCCGCAGAATCTGCCGGCCCTACTTGCCATGAAGCTTTGGGACCAACACTGTGAGGCACAGCACATAATGTTCGCCCAACTTTAGCACGGCCACGTGAGTTAAAAGTTCAAGTCTCTCAAGCAGAGCGCACCCACCTTTTAAAGGAATGTGCTTGTGTAGATGACAACTTCATCTACACAACTTCATCTACACAAGCACAGTGGACAGATATAATACTTGCACCTCTCTAAATTATCACATATTGACATTGAATTGCACGTATGAATCTTTTACATTTATTTTAATAATACAGGATGATGGAGTAAACTGTTAAATTCGTGTTCCACTAATGCAATATTCATCTAAATACCGTGTTTAGACTAGGGAAGGCACATGCAATGTATTCTTGCAAAACCCCCCAAAAATGGGGGAGTTTAGTTTCAACGTATTGCTATATGTTCCAACCACAAAACCCTCAAATGACAGGTGATGGTGCTCGGTTCAGTAGTTAGCGAGGGACCCTTCCTGGACTTCTGCTGACTCATGCACATGGCTACCAGCAATCAACTCCTGGTTCCTCATTGCATCTTCTCCAGGGGGCATTTGCACTAAAATACTGTCTAATACTTGACACTTAGTTGTCAATCGGCTTATTTCATGAAAATTCTGCTATTTATTCGTGTTCGTATCTTAATACATCGCGATGAAGCTGGTCCTTCTTCTGGAATATCTTAAAAAAAAAAAAAAAAAAAGGAAAACACGCAGTAGTTAATACTGATTTGCCTGAGTTAGACTGAAGTCTCGCAAGATCTGCCGATGTCTCAGGTGAGATCACGCATGATGATGGCTTGAACTCGACCTGACCACTGTAACAGAAGTCAGCGTTCTTCTTTTGTCTGTAATCCATCCTGAAAAAAAACAAAAACATCGTGGTAGTTTGTGCGCAAACCCGGTGACAGTCGAACAACCTTTGGATTTCTGTGTAGAATGGCATGCGCTGACACAACTGCCCTGCATGTTTTGTGCAGTACAATATTGTGACGCATGTGCTCTGTCTCACCTGTCCTTTTGCTTGCTTTCTCTTATGCTGTCAATGGAAGAACTTTGTTATTAAGTCAGTATCCTCATCTTTTTCACGTCAACATTCATCTTGGAAACTGGATTTAAATTTGTGTATTTTACTTTATTATTCTTTTTAAAACTGCCTAGTGGTTGTTGCAACAGCAACAAAAAGTACAGCCTCATGCGTCAGCTCCATTTACCTGATATTCCAACACTGAGCTAATGAAAGAGGAAGCATTTGATTTGGATGACAGAAACACTTCCATAACAGTGCAAGTTTCCTGTTAACTTCAAGCTGCCAGCTGATCTGCTCTTTTCTGCTGCTCTCAACTCTCTTTCTCTTTCTGTCTATATTTTTAACACCTCTTTCTGATACCTATCCTTTTCTTGCTTGCCTATGTGTCTCCCTGCCTGTCTTTAGGTTCAGATAGTGCACAAAAAGCTGGACTTCAGCCATGTCACGTCTCGCTGTGGCTCCAAGGACAATATCAAACATGTCCCTGGAGGTGGCAATGTAAGTAAAGCTGCTGCTGGTGAGAGTAGATTGGTTTGGCATGAGACTGAGATAACATTTTTAAGCAAATTCCAAATTTGTGGCGTACTAAGAATCAATTTCCCTCCTGTAGCAGCCACGAAAAGCCTACATTGCTTTCTGAAAGAAGTTTGGGTTATGAAAAGCTACGTGGCTGTGTGCATATTTTAGCATGTAGACCTGACTGGGCTGTATTTAGACAAAATCTTTGCACCTTATAAGACTGATCTTTACCTTAGTGTTCTTCACACTGCTGTTTTAAATTCCCCGCATTCTAAAAGGTATGTTTTCTGTCGTTGCTTTATGGATGTTTGGCCTTCACTGTGATGAATGTGAACGTTTAGCATTCATCATCTTTCGAGTTAATCTGTGCCTTAATGCATGTATCCAAAAGCATGATGTGTTTCATCACAACTAGTATACAACCAATCCCGGTGCTGTTGACAATTTTTGAATGGGATCTTAAAAGAAGAATTCATACGTTATTAATTTTTGTATGCATGTTTTGTATCTACCCTGACAAAACAACAAGATGTTAGTGGCAATAAATACAATCATACTGTGTTGATAATCCCCAAATTGATGGCATTGATTAATTTCTTGAATATTCCTGTCGTTGAGCAGTATTCCGAGGCTTGCAGCCATCAATAAAGGCATCAAAAGGGCCCCCCCGGAAGGGGGGGAGCATATCTTAAAGCAAATAAGAGAAATTCCGTAATTTAGCGTCAATAACTACACAGTGAGTCACACATCTTTATTAAACAAATAAGGGTTTGATGGACCCCTTCATTTTCTTACCTAACTTTAATTTGGGGGCTAAAAACTTTTGGGGGCTCCAGTAACTGAAGGAATGGTTGGATGACTTCGAAAGTTGAAGAACCCAAGAGTCCTGACCTCAGGAGAGATGGGAAACTAGCTCCACATTTTCAGTTCTCATGCTTTCCTCCTTATCTTACAGTATATCCATTATTTATTTTTCCTTTTGTGATCTCAAGACTGTATTTACTAATGTGCTGTCAAAGTGTGCTTCCCCGAGGCTGCAAAATTGCAGTACTGGTATTCACCTACAATAAATTGTGCGCATTATAATTTGTTCAAAGACAGGTTTGTGATGTGCACGGACATGCATGTGAATGAAATAGATTTTTAAGAATGTTTGTGTCTTCAACAAATCTTTTTTACCACTCTGGTTAGCAGTCATACAGTGTATACGCTGTTATAATGCATCCATGCCATCAATACAAAGCAATTTAATTATACTGTATCAATAATAAAATATTATTCAGCGTTATTAATGATTTGTTATAATTAGCTCTTCAGTAGGGAACTCAAAAGAATTCAGGCCGTTGTTTGTACATACAGTTGACAGCACTGAGGTTGAGACTCCGGAAGAGATGTTGTTGTTTTGTTCCTCTATAAAGGCGCCAGGTGTCACATCACTGATGGCGGGTCGGTCAGAGCGTGGGTATTTACACGAATGGAATCTTCATCGATTGAAATCTCTGCTCCTCAGGTGCAGATCCTGAACAAGAAGGTCGATGTGAGCAAGGTCACGTCCAAGTGCGGCTCCAAGGACAACATCAAGTACAAGCCAGGTTGTCTCTCGTCCGTGCGCACGTGTGTCTGCGTATTCTCTAACCAATCAAAAACGTTTCTTCTATTCTGGTCTCATATTAACACATTTAACGCAGGTGGTGGTGATGTGAAGATTGAATCTCATAAGCTTAACATTAAGGCAAAGTCCAAGATTGGTTCACTGGACAACGTGGGCCAAGGCAATGCACAGACAAATGGACACAAGGTGGAATTTTAATCTAGTAGCCCAATGTATTCATAGTACATGGTTGCGAGTGTTTCAAATCTTCCTGTGTGGAGTTTGAATGGTGTCCCTGTGTTTGTGTGTGTCCCCCCAGCCCCACATTCCAAAAATAACATACGTAAAGTTTAACTGTCATGACGTGTGGATGTGAGCGTTGAATGGTTGTTTGTCTATACGTGCGCTGCGATTGGTTGCTGACCAGTCTAGTGCGTACCCTGACTCTCGCCCAAAGTCTGGGGATAGCCTCCAGCTCATGGTATAGATTAGAAAATGGATGGATGTAGGGAGCGTGTGTGTCGCCTGTTACTTACTTGACTTCTGCTGACTCATTGTGCTCTTCACAGTCATCACCACTAGATGGGGTGGTAGCATGACTAGCAGTGGACAGTAATACATAGTTTGTGTGCTTTTGTGTTCCTTGCCTACCACGCGTGTCTTTGTCTGGCGACAGGAGGAGAGAGGAGAGGAAAAGACACCGTCACTTCCAAACGCGGGACCAGCAGGCGTTGCCAAGGCAACGACGGCACCAGGAGGTGTTGCAAAGGAAAATGGGGTTAAGGAGCCCATGCCTCGTCCTTTTGGGGCGGACGGTGTGAGAGACCCCCTTGGTACTGACAGGCGCATTGCTGAGAAAAGTAAGTGTTGGGGCTGCACAATATTTTGTGCTGGGAATGCAAAGTTATCAATGTAATTTCACCATCATTCCTTTCATACTGTGTTGTGTGTTTTTGTTTGCACAAAAGTCCTGTTTTTGTTTGAATTCCTCATTTTAAAAAAATCCCCATTCAAGCAACATGTTTTTGAGATTGTAGGGTGAAAGCTGCAGGGGGCTACTAGTGTTCACTGAATGGGTGGCAACGGTGGGAAAATGAAATGTCAGTAGTTTGAGGGTAATAAAAAAAAAAAAAAAAAAAAAAAAAATGAACTAGCCCGTTTTTGGACACAAACACAAAGCACAGAACTGAATACAAAAGAGCATTAAATGACAATATTGTAAATCTTTCTGAGCAGGCTGGTGACTGTGCACTGCAAGTTGAATCTGTCTTCCTCCCTCTCGCAGATTGAATCTCAGCACAAGAGTTCTGGTGGGGTACACCAAGCGCTCGCCGGTTGACCAACCAACCTTCCATGGTCACTTCCCTTTGGCCCTGCCCTCCATCTCGCCTCCTGCAGCACCAAGCTGAAAGTCCGCCTCTTAGTGTTTCTCTGGGCTCCACTGCCTGCCAGTACACCAACCCTGACCTTCGATGCCAGTCGGTTGACCTTTGGCTCACCCCACCATAGAGAAGAGCACTTGATGTTTGTCTGTGAAACTTCTGTCTCATAGCACTGACGTAGAGGACGTAAATGCCATTCTGAAATCCCATCACTGTACACCCCAACGCTTCAAATAAATATTTTTAGTTGGGCATATTTTCCATAAAGTAACTTCACCTACATTAGTAATTTACTCACCAATCCACTGATCCACCAACCAGTAGCAAATGACTTTGATGTTCACATCCATTCAGCCAGCGCCACACCTTCCTAACCAGGTGAGGCTTACCTATGAAGCCTGCTGGAGAGCAAATGACGCATCTGCTTTGAATGGACGCACGTATCCTTTTAGCCAACAATTCGTGATTTGTAAATCTACGGTAACTCCAAGCGCTGCACTTTGTGTCACTGTAGGTAACGAGAGCTTGCTTAGCATCGTCTCTATGGAATCCCTTATGCCCGCAGTTACTCATTGGTATCAGTATCACGGGGGTAAAAGCTGTCGAGGATGAGGATTGAACAGGTTAATACAGTCAGGAGTAAAGGAGGTAAAGGTCATTTTTAAAGCAATAGGAGAGTAGTTTTTTGGAATTCCTTTGCGCGTAACGCTTTTGGTATAACATAGCTATAACAGACCAGGTAGACGGAGTTTGTCGTCAATTGCGTGACTTGTACTTAAAGGTGGAACTTTGTGCATCTGTATTGAACTGCTGCGTCACCCTAATTTAGCTGCATTTGAGTTGTGTTTAACCCGGGAGTTAATCTGCTCGCTGCTGCACTTGTTCAAACTGCATTTCATATAAATTGTCACCGGAAACCGTAATATTCAGTAGGCTGTATGTGATAATTGTCTATTGATACACGACTTAACTGTCGGCTGTTTTGTGTTTGGTGAATGTTTCAGCATTGCTGAACTGTTGGCTCATGCGCAGTATATTCTTGCGTTCTACTGATTAAAGTGTGTGCAGCACTTGGACTTTCTGGTCACGTGGTTTTTGCACAAGACCTGTGCGACATACCAGGAATGTTTAGCTTAGCTCAGTAATGGTAAAAGTTTTTTTGTCATTTGTCTTAAGAGGTTGCCCCCGCAACCCTGGATAAGCGGAAGAAGATGGATGGATGAATGCATGGATTTGTCATTCATTTAATTCTTCAGATCTGCATCAACATTGCTTAGGCCCGTCGCACACCGAGCGACGCGGACAAAACGACCGAGCTGTCGTGCGGTGTGCAGAGTTCTGCTACGAGTGTTCGCGAGTGGCCGACCGTCAGCCCTTGCTTTTGGTGAACGGTGTTACATTGTCGCAGCTGTAACGGCTAATTAAAAATGCAAGCTTTCACCAAAAAACAAGTTTGTGGGTCTGGCGTAAGTAAGTGAGCCGCCAAGCTGTACCAATACAGTATATATGTATACATTATGTTTCCAAATGATTCTCAACTATATTTCTAATTTCCTACGTACCTGTGCTTAGAAAGCAAAGCGTGCAGTCTCTGTTGCTGAAATGCATGGGTCCAGTCAGTGAGTAAGGCCAATAGCCTCTCAAAAGGTCCACACTCTCCTTTCTTCTTGCCCGTTTCCTCTTCTTTGTGGCCATCTGCTTGTTCGTTGACAACCGGGCCATATTTTTGTCTTGTCAATCAAAAAATAATAGCTTGGCGCGGCGCTTCGGTAGATGTGCAGCGCTCGGTTGCTTGGTGTGCGGCGAGGAGTCGCCAACTGTAGCTTTTCCACGACAGTGCACTTCAGCCGCATTCCTCAGTGTGCGTTGGGCCTTAAGCGATGCAAGATGTGTTACTCTGAGCTCCATGAATGAGTGAAGTGACAGAGACGGCATACTTCTTGCTGCTTTGGAAAATGTGCTCTTTTGGAACCCGTTAGTTTTAATTACACACGCATAAAGCACAAAGTATCCCAAGTACATCCGCATGCAAGCGCACGCATGCAACGAAAGATCCACATTGCACAGCTATAACGACCCAAACAAGTCAGGTTATTGATGGTATGTGTTCTGCTGCTGTGCAAGGGTCTATGCTTGATACTATTAAAAAAATTATAAGGTATGTTGATACCTCATACTCATCGTAGTCTTACGTACCCGACCCAGCCTTGGATTCATTTAGTTCCACTTCTGGTCTTTCATTAGACGTTGATTAGAGCAATACAGTGATACTAACTGGTGATTATATACGCATGCGGACGCACGGGGCAGAAAAGGTCGATTTTAGCAGGACGAGAGAAATGTTGAATCTAAAGTGCCGTCTTCTGGGTATGTTACATTTGAATAAATTGAAATGTGGATTTATTTTGCTGCCTGGACATAATGTGTAATAATGTGCTCCAAAAGATACTGATACAAAGAAATCAAATGCACATTAACGGGGGGAGGTCAAATCTGAATCTCTGATTTCACTTGAGCCTGGATTTGTAGTGTAAATAATAGGAAGTGGGTAGTTTTTTTGTGTAGATGCTTTTTTAAACATTTTGCCCAGTTTATGGTATGCTTTAGATCCTTAATGTTATGTGTTTGTGCAGCACACAAGAACATGTCGTCAAATATCAACATGAATATCGTTGCTTTTCTTACGACTAAAAGAAGTATTTAAAAAGCACTGAGAACTATTTGACTGCACATTATGAATGCCATCAGTACTTCAGCATTGGTCATCTGCATGTAGTGTCATTGTGCCCAATTCAGTACACATTTAAAAGATACTTTTAAAAATCTTTTTTTTTTTTTTTTTTTTTTTTTTTTTTTTTTTTTTAAGAGCGATAAATGCGCATGTTTTTTTGTTGTTGTTTTTTTTTTTCTTAGTAGGTTATTGAAGGGCATTTAGCGAATGAACCCAAAGTGTGATGGCGCATTATTTTTGCTGAACTTAAAGAGTTCACAACATTATTGCATTTTACACTGTGATACACCAACGTACCGACAGAATCTTTTTTGTGTGGTTCAGCCCACCATCAACTTACGGAAGGGCCTTTAGTTCATGAATTTCCCGCTCAAGTGTCATGCACTTAAACAGTGAAGGTATTTGTGACTGTCGTCGTCAGATGTGTGAAGTGTTGCCTCCACATCCATCTTGTAGAGCGCCGCTCAGCGTTTGGAACACTGATAGTCTGGCTGGGAAACCTTAAGGCTGTCTCACAAAGCTGAGCTGTGTCTCATGCTATTTATGTATACGTACGTTAAATACTATTCAAATCATGTTCATGGTGTACAGCTCCCCTAAGAATGTCAAGTCTCGTTCGTTTCTTGAGGCGCTAAACTGATAGAAACCTTTGTTTTTACAGTACTGTGAATGGATAAAGTCGGCTGTGTACTGTACATCTGTGTTTTTTGGGAACCAACCAGACTATGTAGCTAAATTTATGATTAAGTCACAAGGAAAACTAGACAGTAATATGATCATATTCGCTATTGTACTTGCACCCTCCAAAGCATATCCATGGGATGCCTATGCGTAAAATATGTGGATCGTGCGTAAAACTAAATTGGGCATACTACTTCACTTCAAAAACTGAGCAAAGAGATAAAAGCACTTTGATAGAAATAGTAAGTTGTTCATGTGTATGGCCAGATGAACATGTAGTCGGTTTAATGTCTTGGTTTAGCGTGAAGAAGATGTGAATATTTGATGGCTTTGGTGGATTCTGGCCAAACTTCGGTCATTGCTGTTGTGCTACTGGCTGTAACCACTTCTAAAAAGCAGCACTATAGTGTGCCCTGACCAAACCTCGACGAATATTTCTATTTGACTGTCTACCTTTTAGCATACCGTAATTGTCACGTGATGATGACTGACACGGACATTGAATTGGTGGGGCCCAATGCGATGTTGCTTCATGAGGAACCAAATCCCTGGCAGCAGCCCTGCAATGCACACCCGAACTTGGCATGCTCTACACTGAACAAAAGTTAGTCAGGTTAACCAGTGATATTGCAAACAATCTAATATTGGCTTCACGTTCCGTTTGTACTTTTGGAATCAGCGTGAGGAGGACTGAGTTAATGTTGCAGCTCTGCAACTTGCACTACAGGTGATAATTAGATGATGTCCACCCATGCGTGTTTGTGTTATATTCCAGTGATATAATTGTGTCCAATTATATCACTGGAATTCTACTTTTCCCACGAGGATTTCACTATCCCCTGTATATTGATAGCACCACCTTTTTATCACTCCTGATGTAATTAAAAACAAAAATCATGCTTCGCGGTGTGTTGTGGATGTCGACAGATGAACATTTTTGCTCATAAACCTGTTACAACTTTAAATGGCATTATTATTATTATTATTAAATTAACAGTGTGAGAGGTTTTTTTTTTTTTTTTTTTTTTTTTTTTTTTTTTTTTTTGGCAGAGTTCCCCTTCGGGGACTTCTGAAATTTCAAGAATGTTTTCAAATGTATTAAAGACGTAAGCTGCGGAATTTACGTATGAGGTCTGTTCTTGTTCTGCTCTGGACGATGGATGAAAAATGCAATTGTAGGACCCGTTGAAAGGGCAGCAAAGTGTGATGTTTTAGTACGCTTACACAAAGACATGAAATCATTTGAACCTGGAATCAGAGTAGACTTAAAGATGTTATCTATATTTAAGCTGAAATAGGTCATCTACTTTTTTCAGCATTTCGTGCAGGACGGTAGGACACGCACTAGCCAGCCCTTTCTTCCAGTTACTCCCATTCCCCAAACATGAGTGTGAACAATGATCGTCTTTTGGCGTCTTATTTATAGTTATTGCTCTTTATTAGACCGCCCATTAGTGACGACAAATGCTGACGTACGGCAGGTATAATCAAAATACTCAAAACTTGACTCTAAATATTGGACTGTTATGGACCAATTTGCACTGTTAAAAGGATTTGTTCCATTTGGTCAAGCAATCGTTTATATTTAACTGGAATACATTTTGAAACGTATGTGAGAAATTAAAGGTTATGCCTCACTTACAAAAGCCTTGTCAGCATTTCAGCACTGAAATGTAGATCTTGAATGCTCGTCAGAAAAAAAATTTCCATTTGTGAATGGAAAAGATTCAAACCTGCTTAATTGACTGTATACCTTGTTGTATAAGTATACTGTTTTATTGTGCAATTATATACTGTACGTCGATCTGTGCACAAGTGCGTGCCGCAGTCACATTTACCGTGTAACACAAAAAGAAACTCTGCTTTTCAGTGCTGCTAAGTGGGCCCACTGTCGTGTGTGCAGTTATTGTGTAGGGCACGACACCAGAGTAAGAGAGCATGCAAAAGACAACAAACTAACTGCTGATTAGAGACATCCATCTTTTAGCTACAGTTTATCTTCCCCTCCAATTCTGAATCTTTGGTATGAAAGAGATGTTCGTTGTGATTGTCAACCAGTGATGTGAACGTTCATCATGTAATAAAAAGATGAAGAAAAGAGCAGACGTCAACACGGTTGTCATTTCTTGGCCACGCTCCCCCAGGGTTAGACTGAATCCCTAGCATACACACAATGGATGCTACCCCCCCCCAACTCGTACACAAGTGAAACACTTTCACACGCTGAACTGATTTTTTTCCCTCACACATGGATGGATGGATGTTTGAGACATCATTGTGTCAAGATGCCAAACGGAAAAGGGGAAACTCAAACTTCATTTTTCTTAAGTTCAGCACTTTATTTGAACACATATAATGTTCTCTTTTTATTTACTTGCTCGTATTATGAAATGCAGCCCTATTTGATATAAGAAATGAGCGAACATTACGCAGTTGTGCTTATATGTACGATTACCAGGACAGAATTTGTAAGATGTGTACAATTCTTTTTTATGTTCTAATATCGTTATATCAGTGGCATAAAAAAAAAAAAAAAAAAACAGTGATACTATCGTTTATCTTGAAGGTTTTTGGGAAGATATATTGTTCTAAAAAATGTGCTATCGTGGCAGGCCTAAACACATAATATATTGAGAGCGATGAGAGCAATGAATAACACAAAAATATTGTACAAACAGTATAAAAGATTAACAACTGTTAAAAAAAAAAAAAAAAAAAATGTAATGCAATGTAGAGGAGGATTACTCTTATCTGTATTCCGTGATGATAAATTGCAGAGACTCATTGTTTCAGGGCTGGGACTCATTGTTTCCATGACGTGTAAAATGATCCGAGGCGGGTAGGAATGCGCGACATTTACTCCGTTACATTAACCCAAGTAACATTTTGGATAAATTGTACTTGTCAGAGTAGTTTTCATGAAGCTTCTTACTTTTACTCAAGTATTTATGTTAAGAAAAATATTTACTTTTACTCCTTACAATAATCTACAAGCCGCTCGCTAGTTTCATTTATCAATAATCTCTCTCTCTAACCTACACACACACAACTTTATCAATAATAAATAAATCAGTTGAGTTCTGAGTCACATTACTGGTGGAAAAAAAGTTTTCAAATGATTTATCTTGGTCAAAATTCTTTTCCAACACAAAAAGCTGGCATTTGAACAGGGGTGTGTATACTTTTTATATACACTGCAGTCTTGTTTCTGTTTTTAGTTATCTGCCTGGTAGGCCTCCAGTATTCAATGAGGAAAAAGTCAAGCCTTTAACCATTCTGCAAATGCGAGACAGTAGCAACTCTGAAGACAAATGTCGCTTACGTCACACAATTTGGAATTTGACAAAATGTGTCAGGAAAAGAAGGCCTCAAAAGTCATACAAAACCTCCGAGTGGCCCACCACAATATACTGTATTTCTTACAGAGATGTCAGATTTGTCAGTCTTTCATCAGGGAGGGTATGGGAATTTTAGACCATCTCACATCCGTTACAGTTCATGCGTTTGACTTCTTAGTTTCCTGAAACTTATTCTTAATCTATTCCTGGCGAGCGAGGAGAAGGATGAACTGTAAGCCTCTCGTTAAGTGTGCCATTCTCAGCTGTTCACGGTCTTTGCATCTTCCACTTATGCGGTCGCATCGTGCATGTGCAAAAAGGAAAGGAGTGAGGCAGCACGTGCGTCTTTAAGTTTGAAGTCCGTCCGATGAAGGCGCTATTGTTAGAATGGTTATTTAGAGACAGACACTTGAGGAGGTGTTGAGTATTGGACCTTGCCCTGCGTGGGTCCTTTTCTCGTCTTGTCCTTTATGCCAGCGACCATTCAGACAATGCATTGGGACCCAGATCTAAAACACAGAAGGACTCTCCTGCCGAGGGAAAGTGCACTTGAGCGTTGCACATAATGGAGAAACAACATGCGGGTGAGACATTTATGACTTTTCGCACAAACAATTCCGCATACAAAAAGGTTTCTTGAACACATCCGTGTTTATATCGTCACATCTGCAATATTCATTGCGTAATTGAATATATTTTAATACTAATGCACTTTATCACTTTAAAATGTTTCTTGTTTTTGTAAAAAAAAATTACAAAAAAACCCACTCAATGTATAAGACTAATATTAAAGTGTAATAAGTTATATAAAGATGACTGTGTTGGACTTAAGTCATCATTGACAAGAAATGATTTGGATTTAAGATTTCTGATATTTCGATGATCTCTTTACTGTATATATTGTGCAGTGTATGTAGTTGTTGGCGTGTTTGTGTGTTAGAAAAGACCGGGCCGTACATTTGAGTCATCCTCTTTATTTGCATCACATTTGAATTTTTGCATGTTTGAAACCGTATTCGAGGTCTCAACAGTGACCGAAAACTGTATCACTTTCCTTTCACTTTAAAGACCCTTTCGAGTGAATTAAGAGATTATAAATAGATTCTGATAAAAATGCAAAGCCGGAACTATGTCGTACTCAATTGTGGATGCTGTATATAGCGTTAAACTGTTTTTAACCATTTGATTTTATTTTTTTTTGAACATCTGTAAGTGATTTTGAAGACACTGTTCGTTTAATGTACACATAACATGATAAGTATGAGTGACCTAAATGGTCAACAAGCGCTTTAAGGATTGAGGTCCATCCCTCATAAATGAGAATAAAATGCATGTTAGTAGTGAAAAATAAATATATATATATAGATAGATAGAATGGCGGTGGAGTGGGAATAATGACCCAAAAAAAAAAAGGCAGAGCACAGTGTGAGATGCAGATTTCTTTATTCTACTGGATAACACACTGAGGGAATCAGCATCAGTTTGACCACAGCTAACTCCGACGCAAGAAGAGGATCATGGAGCTTCATTCTTCATTCTGTCCTTTCTTCAACAACAGACAAAAGACGGTAAATCAGACAATTCCCTTAGAATTTCTATCCAAGTTATATTTTCTGACTTGCCTGATTTAGACATTTCCTTTGGTCAAGGATTATTCGTAAACTCGTTTTACCTTGATAGTAAAAAAAAATCAAGCCATTTCTTACTAAGCAATTGCTCTATTTTGATTCAATTTGCCAGAGATCGAATGCGCCAAGGCAGAATTCATGATAGTCGTTGCTCTGTCGACTGTAGCAACAACCGGTATCTACAGTATTTAGTCAATCTTTCGGTTTTATTTATAATATACCGTATAATTGGATTACAATGACATCCATGTGACAACACAACTTGGAGCTATATGAACCCAAGACTCATTTGGTGTGTTTAAAACATGAACCGAACATTAGGAACTGACCTTTGGGCCAACATCCCGACTCTTGGCACGCAGCTTGTTGACCTGAGACTCAGCAATGTCAGCTCTCTCCTCCGCTTCATCAAGCTCATGCTGAATCTTACGGAACTTCACCATGTGACTGTCTGCTTGTTCTTCCTATAGACGCAGCATTATGATCATCGTCACATTTTAAGTGGGATTGTGACTGTTTCAAAAGAGTCAGTCATCATAATTTCCATGAAACGTTTTAGTTTTTGTGCGCTGTGAGGCATTCAGACTTGATACAACGTTTTTGCGTGGTCATTTCACATATCCGTTACTGTTCCAGGGTTGTACTACAGTAAGAGTCGACAGTAATATATGATGAGCGCTTACAGCTTCCTCGGCAGTCCTCTTATAGGATTTGACTTTTAACTGGAGTTTATCCACAAGGTCTCGCAGACGGGCTAGGTTCTTACGATCCTCTTCTGTCTGAAATAAATATGAATAAAGAAAGCAACCCATATTTTTCACATGAAACAGAAAACATTGCAAGCATTGTTATCCATTCTGTCATTGATTTAACCTTACTTGGTATGTTAGCTCTTTGATGCGTCTCTCATACTTCCGTGCACCCTTGACAGCATCGCTTGACTTTCTTTGTTCCATTTCAACTTCACTTTCCAGCTCTTTGATCTGTTCGGAGGATAATGTGAAGCGAAAAAAAAAAAATTATGGAATGGAATGTTTGAAGTTGATTTCAAGTTAAATGAGTGTTGTCTTATATGTTCTATGCGACAGGGGATATAAAATGTCTACACATCCCTGTTCAAATTCCGGGTTTTGGCGAAAAATCAGACCAAGATTAATCATTTCAAAGCTTTTGAATGCCGCCGGTAACCTGTATAAGTTAACTGGAAAAAGACATCTTCTAGAGAGGGGAAGTAAATATAACAACTGTGTTCGACTAGGGCGGCACGGTGGACGACTGGTTAGCACATCTGCCTCCCAGTTCTGAGGACCGGGGTTCAAATCCCAGCCCCGCCTGTGTGAAGTTTGCATGTTCTGTGTGGGTTTTCTCCGGGTACTCCGGTTTCCTCCCACATCCCAAAAACATTACATAGTAGGTTGATTGAAGACTCTAAATTGCCCGTAGGGGTGAATGTGATTGTGAATGGTTGTTTGTTTCTATGTGGCCTGCGATTGGCTGGCGACCGGTTCAGGGTGTAGCCCGCCTCTCGCCCGAAGATTGGCTCCAGCATGCCCGCGACCCTCATGAGGATAAGCGGTACAGAAAATGGATGGATGTGTTCAACCAATCACATTCACACTCATGTTAAATGACACACACCGGCCACCATTGAAATTCACCCCAAATAAGATTTAGATATTAGAGGAGGCCTTTCCTGACATTTTTGTAGTCAAATCTTACAGCACAAGCCATGGTTCGCAAAGGGCTTTCACGGCATCAGAGGGATCCAATTGTTCAAAGGTATCAATCAGGAAAAGGATACAAAGGAATGTCCAAGGAATAAAATATACCATGGAGCACAGTGAAGACGGTCATTATCAAGTGGAGGGATTTTGTCACAACAGTGGCATTACCAAGAACTGGACATCTCGCCTAAATTGATGAAAAGACCAGAAGTAAACTGGTTAGGGAGGCTGGCAGCAACATTGAAGGATTTCCTGGTTAAGTATTGGCTGTAAAGTTTCTCTCAATTTTCATATGTCTGGGCAATGGGGTCATTTGGCAAGACAAAAGCCTAATTTTACTAAGAATTAAAAAAAAGAACCTAAAATCTCCCAAACGCATGTGAGAAAGTAAATGGGTTGTTGTCTGATGGAACCTAATTTCATAATTGGCAATAATTCCAAACGGTATGTTTGGCATAAACACAAAACTCCTCATGACCAAAAACCAAAAATTCCATAGCCACAATGAAGCATGGTGCTGGCTTTGGGGCTTTTTTTCTAAGGCTCGAACTTGCGCCTCATTCAAGGTGGAGGGAATTTTGAACAGTTCAAAATACCACTGAGTGTTAGCACAACACCTTCCGGCTTCTACTAAAAAGCATAAAACGTCTGGCAAAGCATACTAGAAGAGAAAAACGTTATTTGGAGGTAATTAGAGGTACTTGTGGCAGGTGTGTGCTGACCCCTCGTTAACATGAGTTTGATTGTGATTGGTTAAATTTGAACACAACCCCATCCTCTGTTATAAAAGGGTTTGCACACTTGTGCAACCTCATTGTTGGTCATTTTGACTTCTGCTCTCGAAAAGATGAATTCTTGTTTTTCAATTGAGTTGCACGTTATAGGTGAAATTCATTTTGAAATGTTTTATTTTGGTCTAATTTTTTGTTATAAAAAAAACTGCATTTGAACAGGGTTGTGAAGACTTTTAATGTCCACTGGAGATTTGCAATGTGGTCAGTGTTATGATTTCATGAGATTTATTGACTCTTACCCTGGCCTCAAGCTTCTGCACCTGCTTCTTGCCTCCCTTCATTGCAAGTTGTTCAGCTTCATCCAGACGGTGCTGCAGGCCTTTGACGGTTTGCTCCATGTTCTTCTTCATACGCTCCAGGTGAGCACTGGTGTCCTGTTCTTTCTTCAGCTCTTCTGCCATCATGGCAGCATCAGTAATAGCCTTCTTGGCCTTCTCTTCAGCGTTCCTGCACTCCTGAACTGCATCTTCAACCTCACTCTGAAGTTGGGATGTATCAGCTTCCAGTTTTTTCTTCTGGTTTAGCAGGCAGGTGTTCTTATTGAAAGGGAGAAAGAAACCATTAGCACATCAACCATAGGTTTTTCTAGCCTATTTTTGGGATGCTGAAACACCGCTAAAATGAGTCCAAGAACCCCTAAAGAGAGATTTGAGAGATCAAAAAAGAATTCTGTCCTTTTTAAACAACCTAGAAAAGTGTAAAATCATACAGTACTCGGTTGGAACGTAATATTTCAACGACAAAAACACAGCACCCCTCTATTGCCTCAAAAATTATTTGCTCCACACACGTCTCTCGGACTGGGTTCTGAACGCTAGCATTATACCTGCACAGAGCAATAAGCTACCTTCGCCTCAATCAATTCATCCCTTTCTGTTGCTCACAGACTTTTCCAACAAGTGTTATGCTTTTCTTTCAGCCATGTGGGAATGAAATTGCCTTAAAATGTAGAAAACAGTGAAATGTACAGAATCTTGCCTGGCTGGGAGTTCAACACCCCTTAACCTCTGCTCTAAGAATTGCCCCTGACACCAAACATAATTTCAGATTAATTTACATTTAGTAGAACTGCATTTCTACCTGCGAGTGCAGGAGCTGCACCCTCTCGCTAATATCCAGCAGCTCTTGCTCAGCAAGTTTGCGTCCTCTCTCGGTTTGCTCAAGAGCAGACCGAAGTTCTTCCAGCTCAGCTTGAATTAGACTGTTACGTCTCTCCACCATGAGGATGTTCTCTTTGAGCTCATCATTAGCACGAAGAGACTCATCAAGTTGGAGTTGGGAATCCTTGAAAATTAAAACCCAAATGTTAAAGTATGCTTTTAGAGATAGCTTAGAGCCCCCCCCCCCCCCCCCCCCCCTTCCCCAATCCTTTCATACCTTTAGGTGTGCATGAACAGATTTGAGTTGTTTCTGAGTTTCAGTTGCCTGCCTGTTGGCCTGACTTAGCTGAATCTCCATCTCATTGAGGTCTCCCTCCATCTTCTTCTTCAAACGAAGGGCCTCATTCCTGCTTCGGGTCTCCGCTTCAAGGGAGCACTGAAGGTTGTCTACAATTCTCTGTTGGTTTCTCTTTGCTTGCTCTAGCTCCTCATCTTTTTCAGTCAGCTTGCGCTCAAAATCGGCCTTCACCTGACTGAACTCAAGCTGGGCTCTGAGAATTTTTCCTTCCTCATGCTCCAATGTGGTCTATAAAGATCAAATCATGTATATTAGTTGCACTAGCTTGATTTATTAATGATGCAGACTGAATTGGATGTAGTTCTTTATTAGACAACGCAACCTACCTCTGCCTCTTCCAAAGCAGTTTGAATGTCAGACTTTTCCTGTTCCAACTGCTTTCGTATTTTTTCAAGCTCATGAATACTCTTTCCTCCCTCACTGAATTGTTCAGTGAGGTCAGATATTTCCTCTTTGCATTGAAATGAAACATATTGTAAATACACCAGTTCTATGGATGTACATATTATATTGCAATTTATAAAAAAAATATATTTACTTTAACTGACCTTGTATGTTCTTGTTTTCTCTCTTCATAGTCTCTAGGTGCTCGAGAGCTTCTTCATAGGAGTTCTTCAGTTTGAAAAGGTCTGTGCTCAAAGTCCTTGCCTCCTTTTGTGAGCTTTCCAGCTCTGATTGAGACTCCTCATATTTCTGTTTACACTCTGCCAAGACCTGAAAGACAGTCCGTGATTTGTGGATCATTTTTATTGTGTTCCTGCATTAAGACAATTACTGGCAGTTGATAGCTAACGATTCAAACCTTGTCAAAGTTCCTTTGCTTCTTGTCCAGAGCAGCAGCAGCAGCGTTTGACCTCTCGACATCCACCATCAGATCTTCAATCTCATTCTGCAGTCTGTGTTTGGTTTTCTCCAGAGAGGAACATTTAGCATTGACTGCTTCCACAGCTTCCTCAGCATCCTGTAGATGCTGAGCCAGCTTCTTCCTGCATTATGAATCATGGTCTTTAGTTTACTGTGACACTGTCCTCGTCACTATTGGATATAGTACAGTTTACTCACTTAGCATCTTCCAGTTCTTCAGTCCTCTGGACGGCATCAGTTTCATACTTCGTTCTCCACTGAGCCACCTCAGAGTTGGCCTTGGACATGCTGCGCTGCAGTTCAGTCTTGGCCTCCTGCTCCTCCTCATACTGCTCTCTGAGCAGGTCACAGTCATGGCGAGAGGACTGCACAGCATGGGCTAAAGCATTCTTGGCCTGCAATGAAATATATTTGGCGGTGCCTCATTTAGTAATAACACTTATGTATACAATTTTCATCGCAAAGTCATGTGCTACCTTGACTTCCTCTTCCAGTTGCCTTTTAAGGTCTTCACTTTGTTGAGTATAGGATTGTTTTCCTCTAGTGAGTTGCGACACCAGAGAATCCTTCTCTTCAAGTTGCCTTGCAAGTTCACCTAATTTTCAGAGAGGAATAATACACATTTTTGTTGGTACATTTGACATAATGCAAATTAATTTGAACTTACAATACCATTTTCAGTTTGAAGTTTGGCTTTGTGTGTGGTGAAGTCATTGATGGTACGCTGTCCCTCTTCTGCCTTTGTTTTATATTCACTCATTTGGTCTTCCAGGGACCTGCACATTTTCTCTAAATGACTCTGCCAAGAAGAAAACAGTGATTGATATTCAAATGTGCAACAGGTGTAACTGGTAGTAGAGTGGTGAACGATCTACTGTATCTCCACAGTGTTTGGAGACAACTGGATCAATAGAATTAAAATGTGTTTGCCATGTTTGGCTCTGACCTTTGACTGTGGGCCAGATTTATTTTAGATCCTAAATAGTGGGCACTATATTGCATGTTCCCGCTAACAGATTGCTTGTGTTGTTAGTCGGTGTGTTGCTTGTGATTTACTAGGATTGCGATCTTTTACTGAGATCCAAATAGCGGGCGCTTAATATTGTGTTCACGCGCTCTAACAGATTGTCCACGCTGTTGGCAACAGTTGTACAACCCCAATTCCAATTAAGTTGGGATGCTGTGTTAAACATAATTAAAAACAGAATACAATGATTTGCAAATCATGTTCAACCTATATTTAATTGAATACACTACAAAGACAAGATATTTAATGTTCAAACTGATAAACTTGATTGTTTTTAGCAAATAATAATTGACTTAGAATTTTATGGCTCCAGCACATTCCAAAAAAGCTGGGACAGGGTCATGTTTACCACTGTGTTACATCACCTTTTCTTATAACAAAATTCAATAAACGTTTGGGGAACTGAGGACACTAATTGTTGAAGCTTTGTAGGTGGAATTCTTTCCCATGCTTGCTCGATGTACAGCTTCAGCTGTTCAGCAGTCCGGGGTCTCCGTTGTCGTATTTTACGCTTCATAATGGGCCACAGGGAAGCTCCTTTTCTACCCAATCATGGCATGCACCTGTTCCCAATTAGCCTGTTCACCTGTGGGATGTTCCAAACAGGTGTTTGATGAGCATTCCTCAACTTTCTCAGTCTTTTTTGCCACCTGTCCCAGCTTTTTTGGAATGTGTTGCAGCCATAAAATTCCAAGTTAATGATTATTTGCTAAAAACAATAAAATGTATCAGTTTGAACATTAAATATTTTGTCTTTGTAGTGTATTCAATTAAATATAGGTTGAAAATGATTTGCAAATCATTGTATTCTGTTTTTATTTATGTTTAACACAACATCCCAACTTCAATAGGAATTGGTGTTGTAAAAAGTGGTGGAGACCACTGTATTTAGGTTCAGTATATTAAACATGTGACATACAGTACCTTGGACTTCACAATATGTTCCATATTGGAGACGACATCATCCAGTTCCAGTCTAATTTCACTCTTCTCCTTCTCCAGTTTCTGCTTGACTCTCTGCAGGTTGTCTATCTGCTCTCCCAGGTCAGCAACACTGTCAGCTTGTTTCTTTCTCAGAGTGGCTGCAGTGGCTTCATGCTGGAGAGTGGACTCTTCCAGGTCTCTGCGGAGTTTCTGGAACTCAGCCTCCCTCTTCTTGTTCATCTCAATCTGAGCAGATGTTGCTCCACCAGCCTCCTCCAGCCTCTCACTGATCTCCTCCAGCTCTCTGGCCAAGTCTGCTCTCTGCTTCTCCACCTTGGCTCGTGAAGCTCCTTCTGCCTCAAGCGCTTCCTCAAGTTCCTCAATGCGGGCCTATACCAAAGCAAAGTCAAATACAAAAGCTGATCACAAGGATTTCCCAAATTTGTTTGAAGTTCAAGAGCCAAATTGGGATTTTTATGTAAAGAACACTTTAATTAATACAGAACCAATATTAATCAAAATGCCTTTGTGTCAATCAACCCAGTAAAAAAATGATCTGAGGCCCTTTTGGTTCCCAACCTTAAGTCTGGATAGGCTGCTTTTAATTGTGTTGTCAAACTAACACATTTATGTATTTAATTTTCAATTGGTGTATGAACTAACATTTTTCTCAAAAAAAATATTACCTGCAACTCCTTCAATTTTTTCTGTAGCTGTGTACTCATGGCTTGCTCGTCCTCTATTTTACCCATAAATTGGTTAATTTCAAAATCTTTCCTGTGAATGGACAAAAAATATGTCAATCAAAATGTTATTTAAAACATGCTTGTGTTTTGAAATCTGGAACTTCTTACTTTTTAAGCCTCTCTTCAAGTTGTTGCTTGTCATTTTCCAGGTCCATAAGACTCTCTTGAGCTAATTTTAAGTCCCCTTCAAGCTTTCGCTTTGCTCTTTCAAGGTCCATTCGCATTTTTTTCTCTTGCTCCAGGGATCCTTCCAACTGTTGGGTATTTACAATAATTTTGTTTATCTAGCATTGATTATTGGCTAAATACCTTTTATCTTGACTCTTACGTCATCCACTTGCTGCTCTAGTTTTGATTTGGCCTTGGTCAGAGAGTTGACTTTGTCTTCTTCACTCTGAAGATCATCCAGCGCTTGCTGATGAGCTTCTTGTAAGGCTTTCTTCTCCTTGGTCAGCTTGGCGATGATTTCCTCCAAGGCAGCCGTTTCCTCTGTCAGGTTTTTCACCTACTCATAGAAATTTCTATTTTCAGCTCTTGCATGAATTTCTTAAGGGCTTGTAGTGTATTTTGGTTGTACCTTGTTTTCAGTGGCATGTTTCTCCTTCTCCACTTTAGCAAGGGTTAATTCTAAATCATCAATGTCTTTCTTTAGCTCAGAGCACTCATCCTCCAATTTTCGTTTCTTAGCTGTTAGTTCAGCATTCATCTCCTCCTCATCCTCCAGTCTTTCAGTCAACTCTTTGTACTTTGCTTCCATCTGGATTTTGTTTTTAATCAGGCCCTCACATCTTTCTTCAACATCACAAAGATTATCCTGCTCCTGTTATTAACAAAGACACATAGTGATGAGTTGGCAGGCGTTTTAAAAATGTGTTATTTTTTAGTCATAACAAGATTGGTATTTCTGATGCTAGACATACAGCCTGAACTTGTAGCTGTAAGTCATTTTTCTCTTGAAGAAGTGTGACCATTTTTTCTTCGAGTTCCTTTTTCCCGGATTCTGATTTTGCATAAGCCTCTTTTAGTTTGGTGAACTCTTCCTTCATGTTGGCCATTTCCTTTTCAGTCTCAGCTGACTTGAGAAGAGGTTTGATCTTGAAGAACATCTTCATCCAGGGCCAATTCTTGACCCCCATGAAGGCCCGGATGTTCCACTGGATCACAAGTAACGCATCCCTGTTGAGAACAGATGATAATTGATTTTAGGTTCGAACTTTGTACAGTACATTGAAATTCCTCTATTCATTTTTTTACGCTTATCCTTGACTGGGTCATGGTTTAGGTTTCGCCTATCCCAGCTGATTTTAGATGGTGGGCTGACAGACAGACAGCCATTCACACTTGCATTTACACAGTTATACTGAAAAGTATAACTGTGTAAATATAAGTATAACTGTGTCTCTGTCATATAGTGTTTGGCGTGATCAGTGAGCATTAATTTTTGGCAGTTTGGCTTTCACTATCTACCTCCGTTCGACAATCTTCTGGAATTCAAGTCTTGCCAGAAGACCCCTTGACCGAGCTTGGATGCCAGTAATGATCAGCGCTAATCGGGCATCTCGCATCTCTTCAAGCTGACCCAGCAGTCCGGCTTTGAAGAACACCTGTAGGGGCACATTATTTAGGATTGGCATCAATCATAAAAAAATAATATTCTGTTATGCCAGGCATACAATAGCCCTACAGACCTTAGTGTGTCCAAGTTTGTACTGGTTGTGGTCAATATCCAGAGAACCTAACAGTTTCTCCGCAGCCTTCTTGTTGTCGATAAACTGTCCTTCAGGAATTGCATTGGGGTTCAGAATACGGTATCTTAAAAGAAAATGAAACATTTCTCATTTGAAATTATCCAATTGATTCAGTTTACATGCGTTTTTAAAGAGTTAATTCACTCAGATGCAAACCTCTGTTTGAAATCTCCATAGAGGATCCTGTTGGGAAAGCCCTTTCTGCAGATTCTGATGCCTTCCAGCACACCGTTACAGCGCAGCTGGTGCATGACCAGTGGGTTCTCCATGGTTCCGGGAGTCTTGGTCTCATTGGGGATGATGCAGCGTACAAAATGGGGGTGAGTAGACCTCAAGTTGGTCATCAGCTTGTTCAGATTCTCCTGCAGGTTTTTGACAAGGTTTTCATCGTTTATGTTAAATCTATGAAGCATTTGCTTAGATATGGACAGCATTTAGTTTTTGTGTAAGTATACCGTAGGTACTGTATATTCTTTCTGTACGCTGCCAAACTGTTAAAACATGAACTGTTTTTAATTTAGTGCTTATACAACAGGATGTTGAGGACAACCATCAAATGTTTACCCAACTGGTCACAATTTTCAACTGTGACCACTACTGATACTACCAATCAACAAATAACATTTAATTTCAAACATAACAAATACTACCAACTGACAAAACATAGCAAAAACAAACAAAATACCAAACAAAACAGCAAGCTTGTTTCAAAATGGGGATGGAGGAAAAAGAAGCCCATACTTATTGCTCTCCTCTGAAATCCAAAGTCGTAGTTGGCTACCACAAACCCATTTTTCCATTGATACCTTCTCTGTGATGTTTTGATGTGTGTGTTTGTTTTGTTTTGTTTTTTCCCCCACCAATTTAGGTCCAACATCTACAAATATCCATCCTCCAGATCTTCCATGTTGCCAATAATGTTAATATTATCAATAAAATAATTGGGGCAGGATCTGGAGGTGCTGATATTCATCCCAGTCGCTTCACACTCCTGTGAGAGTTGGAGATCATGGCTTGATGAAGGCAACAGAACCACATCATCTGTAAAAAGCAGAGATGCAATACTGTGGTCACCAAACCGTACCCCTTCTACGCCTTGGCTGCACCTAGAAATTCTGTCCATAAAAGTTATGAACAGAATAGGTGACAAATGGCAGCCTTGGCGGAGTCCAACCCTCCCCAGAAGGTTGAGAGTCCGACTTACTGCCATCAATGCGGACCAAACTCTGACACTGGTCATACAGGGACCGAACAGCCTGTATCAGAAAGTCTGGTACCCCATACTCCTGAAGCACCCTGTGTCCCTGAGGTACACGGTCGAACGCCATCTCCAAGTCTACAAAACACATGTAGACTGGTTGGGCGAACTCCCATGCACCTCGAGGACCATGCCGAGGGTGTAGAGCGAGTCCATAGTTTCACGGCCAGAACAAAAACCACACTGCTCCTCCTGAATCTGAGATTTGACTTCCCGACAGACCCTCTGCTCCAGCACCATTGAGGCTGAGGAGGGTGATCCCCCTGAAGTTGGAACACATTCTCCAGTCCCCTTTCTTAAAAAGGGGCACCACCACCCCAGTCTGCCAATCCAGAGGCTCTGATCTCGATGTCCACGCGATGTTGCAGAGGCATGTCAACGCCCCACAACATCCAGAGCCTTTAGGAACTCCAGGCGAATCTCATCCACCATCCTTGCCACCGAGGAGCTTTTTAACCACCTCGGTGAGCTCAACCCCCAGAGATAGGAGAGCCCACCTCAGAGACCCCATAATCTGCTTCCTCATGGGAAGGCGTGTCGGTGGAATTGAGGAGGTCTTCAAAGTATTCTCCCCACTAACTCACAACGTCCCAAGTCGAGGTCAGCAGTGCCCCATCCCCACTGTACACAGTGTTGCAATGTTATATACCTTAATGACTTGACTGGTTCACTGGCACCATGAAGCAGTAGCCCACTCACTATATTATTTTTAATTGATGGGGAAATGATTATTGATCAGCAGTATGAGAGCTTATTCTGCTTGTTTCGTAATACAGTATGTACATTGTAGCAATGAATTCTTCGGCCACTTTATGATTTTTAACATTCAAAAGTATTAGTACCCCACATTTCAACAGGTCCTTATTACTATTTATATATAAAAAAATATCTCTATCCACTCCATAAATATATCTGTTTGATCACTGTGCCGTTTAAATACAACTTGTAATTATATTTTTCCTATTTTTCAAATAGCATTTGACTGTTAAACATTTCAATCATCATCTTATCTCAGACATTGTGCAGCAGCTGAAATTACAAAAGCAGTCTATGGCTAGTGACAGGCGCTCATGCAGCTGTAGCCATTTTGGATAGATGATCCCTAATTTCCCTGTGATCATTTGTTAGTAAGCGTTATTGAGAATTATTGATGCACGCTTGGTGCTGCTGTCTCTGATGTTGCTATATAATCAGTGAGCCTGTAACAATCGTGAAGTTGCATAACTCTTCTTCCACAAAAAATCTTTTAAAAAGCTAATTTCTTACCCTGTGTAATGCAGATACAGTTTGGAAGGAGGACCCTTTCTTCTTGGCACCTTTACCCTTACCGCCAGACACTTGAGCTAAAATGAACATAACTGGATTGTAAGATACAGTGCACTGGAAGCCATTACATTTTAGGTTTGTATTCTTGCAACATTTGATTTAGTCACGATGATTATTTCTAAATGCTGAACATACCAGAATCATCTCCAGCATAATTTGCAAAGAGTATCGCCAATAGTTTCAGATTAGACTTCTGGTAAAGTCCAACAACAGTCTCATTTAGAGGATCCTTGTTCTTCACCAGCCAGTTATTGATATTGTAATCAACAGTCCCAGCATAATGCATCAGTGCAAAATGGGCCTCTGGTTTCCCTTTGACTATTCTGGGCTTCTGGAAGTTGTTGGATTTCCCCAGGTGGTTGTCGTACAGCTTAGCTTTGAAGGTTGCATCACTGGCTTTGGGGAACATGCACTCTTCTTCAAGGATGGACATGATACCCATGGGCTAGGGAGAAATAAAGAGATGGAGTGAAAATTTCTTTGGTCAAGCTTTATTGTAAAAAGCTGAGGAACTTGTTATAACCAGTCTCTCACCTTTTCAATCAGGTCAATACAGGCCTGCAAGTCCATACCAAAATCTATGAAAGTCCATTCAATGCCTTCCTTCTTGTACTCTTCCTGCTCCAGCACAAACATATGATGGTTGAAAAACTGTTGCAGTTTTTCATTGGTGAAGTTGATACACAGCTGCTCAAAGGTGTTGAACTGTAATAGAAAGTGGACAAAGTTGCCTAATTTTTACCTCTATCGTCTTATGTAGACTATACCAACCAATATAAGTCAGGAAATATTATTTTACTCCATGAATAATAAACACAGCTCACATCAAAGATCTCAAATCCAGCAATATCCAAAACACCAATGAAGTATTGGCGAGGCTGCTTGGTGGCCAGAGATTGGTTAATACGGATCACCATCCACAGAAACATCTTCTCATACACTGACTTGGACAATGCACCAATAGCATAGTAAACCTGGAAAAAAAAAAAAAAAGATATTCCTATAAAATGGAATCCTATCTTTTCCTCAAAAGATTCCCCACAAATACTTACCTGGGCAACATTTTGTCCCTTGGTGACCCACTCATTTCCCACTTTAACTCTTGGATGACAGAGACCTTTAATGAGGTCAGCTGAGTTCAGGCCCATTAGATAAGCTACTTTGTCAGCATCTGAAGGGAGAATATTTGCATATAGTCTGTTTTTATTCAACTTGGCATCAGACATCGTTTGTCTGCATTTCTGATGTTTCTGTTAGTGATGCTTTGACAACTTACAGTTTACTCCTCATGTGTACCTGTGTGTATATTGTGTAGTCGGAAGGTCTAAAAACCTAAAAATGCCAAGTCTTTGTTGAAATGAAATGAGACCAAGAAAAATAATTTCAGATTTTTTTCCACACCTAGATGTAATTAATAGCTCTTAGAGAATCTTTGGATTTGACCATAAGACCTTTGACCTTTCAACACCACCTCTGTATATTATTTTCCGATGCATTTTTGACAAGGATAAGTGGGCCAATATTGTCATTATAGGATGTGCCATGCTAACAGATTACTGAATTAATTCCTACCTTCAGTGCCATCAGCCTCCGCCTGCTCTTCTCGCTGCTTCTGCTTAAACTTCATGTTACCGTAGTGCATGATGGTGCCGGTCAACTTGTAAATGCTGTTCTTCTCTTCTTGAGTGAAGCCCAAAACATCAAAGGCCTCCTGAAAATGACAAAACTATCAATCAAAAACAGGAATTACATTGTTGGATTTAAAACTACAATCCAATCAGTTCTTAGCTCACATCAGTAGCCATAAGCTCCTCGGAGTCGTTGATGGAGGCCACAGTCGTCTCTCCTTGGGAGATGAAGGCGTAGTCATAGGGGTTGTTGGTAATAAGCAGCATTTCTAAAATGATGTTGCATAGAATAAAACAATTAAAAAAAGGGCAAGTTGGGCCGTTACTTTGGGCAAGTATTGATTTTGTAATAATCCCCATCACTAGTTGTCAATTAATGTACTTACCGAGAAGTTCAGGTTTCACCTGAGACAAGATCTGGTAGAAAATGTGGTAGTCCCTCTCTGCTTTGAGCTGGTAGGTCACGCGAGACTTTTCCAGAAGATCTGTTTGATGTATATGTATGGAATATTGTTGTAGTAGAAAAATTAAAGGACATATATATGTGTATATATATCTATCCGGCTATATACGGTTATTATTCAATTCTTTGATCAATAACAAAAGGAGAATAGATTCTGAAGAGATTCAATAGTGACAGCCCTATAAAAATTCACGCGGGGAGATAAAGCTTCACTTACAGGTCTCAATGTCCGCAGAAGCCAACTTCCCTCGGTTGTCAAAATGAATTCTGATGAATTTTCCCTGAAAAGAAAAGTGAAATAAATGCTTGATGTTGATAGAAAATCAGCTTCAGTTACTCAATAATATACTCACAAATCTGGAAGAGTTGTCATTTCTGATAGTCTTGGCATTACCAAAGGCCTCCAGAGCAGGGTTAGCCTGGATGATTTGATCCTCCAGGGTACCCTGAAGAGAAAATATATGACTTCATGTCTTTATAGGGAAATAAACATGGCTGCAATTATTTTAATTTGGTGATAGCTCAAAGAGCCAACACAGTTAAGGTTTTATAATTTGTAATTGACCAAAACGTTTCAGGTAAAATAGGGCTTTTTAGTTGTTGTTTTTTTTCCAATTTTTGTTAAGTCATCACAGAAGAGTGGCATCGATGGCAAAGGGGAAAACAATGCAGTAATAACCATAGAGCCCAAAATGGAACACTTTCCTTCCTCCTCTGAAAGATAAGACAAATTTGACAATAACACGAGCAGGAGATTGGATTGGACACCAAAAGGTGAGCTGCATTTTAAGTTTTAATGTGACGACACTCACCCAAAGAAGCACAAGCAGTTATCTTCCCCTACATGTCTGTCACTTGTCATCAAAGTTAATTGTGAGGACACAATTTCTTTACTTCTTTATACTTTTGTATGCCAGTTGTTGCCACAATATTAAAAACAAAACATTTTGTTTGTATGTTTTATTTTTTTCAAGCGTTCAATTCCTTTCATACCCCTTTTCATTTCTATAAATGAACGTTTTATACTGGTGACAGTTTGATCCGGATGGCTTCATTCATTCGTGATTGATTCTAAATCGGAATGATGTTCAACGATGGAGGTTCCCACTCCCTTCTGAAATGTGTCACCTTCTTTTCAATTGCTTGATCTTTTTTACCACTTGGAACTGCAGCAATGCTGGCAAAGTATTGAATGACTCGCTTGGTGTTGACAGTCTTTCCAGCACCAGATTCTCCTCTGTGTTAAAACAAGTTCGTGGTTAGATCAAGCATAACATCAAATGCTCATAAGTGTTTTCCTGCCTTTCTTACGTGATGAGAATGGACTGGTTTTCTCGATCTGTAAATCAAAGAAAGTGTTCATCAATCATGTGTTTTACATTCAAATTGAATATTAAAAGTGAGTATTTGACTAGATTCTGTACCTGCCAGCATGTACTGGTAGGCGTTGTCAGAGATGGAGAAGATGTGAGGAGGAGCTTCACTCCTCTTCTTTCCCCTGTAGGCAACAACCACCTCTTGGTTGTAGACTGGCAGCCACTTGTAGGGGTTGACAGTGACACAGAACAGCCCAGAGTAGGTCTGCCATAATAAAAATGAAACGATACATTTAAAAAAAAAAGAAAAAAATTCGGAGACGTAAAGAATGACAGGAAATCGCATTGATTTTCTTACATAGATCATCCATGCTGCGTATCGTTCTTTGAGGTTAAACAGCACAGCGGGCTCGTGGAGGAAGGTGAACATGGCCATGTCTTCAATTTTATCAAACTTTGGCGGGTTCTGAGGATGCACGTCACAATCCTTCACCGTCACAGTCTGTAGAAATCAAATGATAGCTTCTTAAAGATGAACGCCTATAGGTGTTTCTTAGGGTTTCAACTAAATGACTATGAATCGTATACCTTTCCAAACTCAGTGTGAGCAGTAACTTTGTCACCATCTCGATTAGTGACAGATGCCTTGACGTACTCAACCTCAGGGTCAGGAACGAAGCATTCCTTCTTCATATCGAATTGCCGAGTTTGGGCTTCCAAACGCTCCTTATCTGACTTCCTAAGAAAAGGAGCAGCTGGCCCAAACGCTGCCATTGCTGCATCACCCATTTTGCTGCTTTTTCTTTTCCTTCTGAGAAGAGAAAATCAATAAACGATGTTCCAGTTGCTTTTTGCTCCACATTTTTTAAACCATGGCAATTCAAAAGTGTATTTACATTGTCTTTTGATCGTATCGACACAGAAGCAAGCTATTAGTTTCTAAACTTTGAATGTCTCATTCTTTCAAAGATCTATACCACATCAGTCAATTTCATCAAGTGCCTACCTGAAAGAAACAAGTACCTACCAGAATGAAAAAAAAATAGAAATGGTCAAAAAAAAAAAAAACAGTTAAGTGAAGAAAAATATCTTTATTTAAGTAAACTTAACTGACGTAGTGAATATGTAGTGTAGTCTTGTGCTTACCTTAAACTGTCAACCTCTGCCAAGCAGAATGATAGTTCTGGTAGCTGGCGCCAGGTGTCCTCTCCATTAATAAAGGTTGCTACTCCGCCAAATAAGGTGGTGGATATGAGAGAAATGGCATCTCATTTGCATATCAGAAAAAAGACATCCCCCAAATTGGGTAGAGTCTAGTGCTGCTATTTGTTGCTATCACCTTGTGCACAACAAAACAAGAAGCCAGACTGGACATGACAAAAGGAAGGGGTGGTAGTAGGCGGGGGGGGGGGGGGACAGACCACTCTCTATCAAGTACAGTACTGCTTTAACAGCAACTTGTAATAACAGTTTAATTAAAGAATGCAAAGTGGAACATAATTGTTGTGATACTGGGTTAGTCTTTATTCAGGCTATAAATGTATTGCTTTAACTCCAACTTTTTATTTTGTGTTATCGTCATGACTCAGAAAATAGCAAGGACAAAACAGATGACAAATAATGGATATACTGCACAGTTTTCATTGTATTATAGGTGAATGAATGCCTGATTGCGTTGTACATACATTGGCTCTGTTGCTTTTATAAATGAGGTATCGCCTACTTGTAAGCAACCAGATTTATGAGACCCCAAACACAAGATAGATCAACTATAGTCTGTCAAGTGATGTGGTGTGAAACACATTTCAAGAGGTAGAACAGAGAGTTGCAGCTGCTGTCTACAAGGGGACAAGACAGGGCCAAGGTCACAGCTGTGGCATCCCTTTATGATCATCACTCATCACCGTTTACAGTTACTGTAGATCTATACCCTCGGTCCCAAGGCTCTTAAAATTGTCCAACTTCATTTTTTGTATACAGCTTTGAGAACCCGTTACCCCTTCAGTAGATGCTGTTACAGATCCAAATCCAATTAAAAGCACTCCAACTTTCTTACACGCTGTCTATTATAGGTAACTTGGTAAAAGATTTGGGTAGTGGTAGTGCCTGTAATGCATTTTACTTGCACAATAAGTTTAAAATAAATTAACAGTGATACTGACACTGGTTTTCAGCAAAACGTGTTCTCCAAATATTTGGCAAGTTCATCTTACTTCCTGACTAAACTTGTAAGGTGTAAGAAATGATATTTTATTGACCACAGAGGATGATAAAATAGTGCTTATCATTGCCTGCGTAACAGTCAGGAGATCTGGGTTCAAACCGTGGTTTACACACCTTATCCCCTTTACGTTTTTGTTTTTTGTGGTCTCCCCTCACATGCCCAAAACGTTCTTCTCAGGTTAATTGAAAACTCCATATTATTGTCCATCGGTATGAATGTGAGTCCGAGTTTTTTTTTGTCCATATGTGACCTGCAATCGATTGGCGACCAATTCTTGGTGCAAAGCCAGCTAAGTCAGCTCGAAATAGGCTCCGGTTACCAACGACACTAATGAGGACAAGGGGTTAATTTCCTCGATCTACTGTGTAAATAAACAATCGATTAAACAAGTAATTGTTGTATTTTCAATACATACAGTATTTTAATGAGATTGGAGAATCTCTCGAATTTATCTGAATTTGTTTCTATATCAGTATTGTATTGAGCGGAACGATGCAGCTCAGAGGCGCTGTGATGCAAACCCCAAATTGCAAATTATAAGAGGCTGAATTTAGAGTGTCTGAATTAGACTTTACACCGATTTTATCGGCCTTATCGGTATCGGACGATAATTAGCATTTTATGCTGATCGGCTTTAATGTCATAATTCGCCGACATTGATCGGCTCCGCAAAAGACATGTACTCCGCGTCGCCATCGTGCACAGTATATATTTTTTCAGTTTTTTTTACCCTTGTCGCGTGTCTTTTGACATAGACCTGTAAATATCTGACGGCCAATAAAGTTATTTAAAAAAAAAAAAAAAGTCGGCGGTGTGGAACAGACAACACGTAATGCCCGGATCAGACTCCAAGACAAATTTGCTCTATGTCAGACTACTGCTATAAAATCTTGTCTTCCGATACCACCGCATCCCGTTTTTTACGATCAGTGGACTTTTATCTTTTTTTATCTTTTTTTTTAATACACAATCGGACTAGAGCAGAGATTTCCAACCTTTATGGAGCCAAGGAAAATATTTTACAATTGAAAAATCTCACGGCACACCAACAAACAAAAATGTCACAAAAGGTGAAAACATGAATCATTGTATTTACTTCCTGCCATCTAATAGAAGACCATTTATCATTTGTTCTGTTTGTCACTATGCCTCACTGGCATAAATACAGGAACAAAGATACATTATTTATTGTCAATATATCTTTGGAGCAATTAGGTACACAAGTAAATGAACAGGTCATTTACTGTACATATTCCTCTATCATGTGATCGGATCGGTGATCGGTTATCGTTTTTTTAAACTCACTGATCGGTCCCAAAAATCCTGATCGCGTAAAGCCCAGTCTTAATTGGTGGCAGCCAAGTAGTGCTTATTGCGATTATCTCATCCCTCGACTGAGTGTAAATTTATAATTAATTAACAAGCAAAATAATCAATAAATATAGAATTGTTTGACCCTTTCTAAGGTTACCTTTATCCTAAAAAAAGTAATTGTTTAATACAATTTATGTTGCTTTCACAGTCATTAAAATACCAATATACCAATGTATATTGAAGCCACTATGACCTATACTACAACCTTCTATGCAAAAGGGGCAGAGTACAAAAGCCTTTGTCTTTCTTTTTCACACAGCATTGTTGTCTTGTATGTATACTTTCGTACAAAGATAACTTGTTAAATTCTCCTGGCTACCCCTGGGATTTTGTTAATTCAAAGGACCGCTTGGTGATGATACGTTTCCAGGACGTATTTTAATTTCTTCTTTGATTAGCAGTGACAGGTGACAAGGCCACAAGCAAACAACAATGTACAGCGTGTTTGAGCTCATGAAACGTTGCATCGTATTCCTTATCATACACAAGCAATCATATGCAAAAGAATTCTGAAATATACTGTCAGATCATTTGTTAAAATAACCACGACCATGGAAAATGGCAACCAGAAAGTGAAATTCACACCAAAACCGCAACTTTCCAGCAGCATCTTTGCATCCCTAAAAGTTTGTATTTGATTCCCGATGGAAGAAAAATGTTAGTGCCATTGCTCATCGGTCTTAGCCTGTACCCACACTTTAGCACATGCTGCCTTCCACCAAAGTTCTCATACTCAGCTGTCCACAGTCCTTCTATGTCTGAGATTTATAATGCGCAGATAAAGGAAGGTGTGAGGCACCTTGCCTGACTTGAATACGAAACACGAGGCCACCCCCTCTGTGTGGACTTAAGATGTGTCCAGGAAATGCAAGCGTATTCAATTCCTCAGATGACAAAAATCTTGCAGTGATGTGAATGTGTCATATTTTGGCAGTCAAATGGTCTGCTTTGACGCGATACACATAATTTAATTCAAAAGTCTGTCTTTTCCTTTCAGCACTCTTCAGACGCTCCAAAAAGACAACAACAAAAAAAAATCACCTCTGATTTAATGGTTAGTAGTTCCAATTTATTATCCTACATGTTTTATTCAGCAAACCAGAGGGAAGACCAAACAGTGTTTTAACAAGTAGCATCTTATCAGAGTTGGCAAGTGCCCTCTGCTGATTGAATTTTGCAACACCAACTGAATGACAACTGAATTCAATTAGGAGTGAAGATAGGGTGTCTTCTACCCCTGAAAAATATATTTTAATGTAATGCTTTAAGTGGTGTCAAAAAATATGGTGTTGCAACAAGGAAAATATTTTTGAGTTGTAATTGTCAGGGGTTTATGATTTTAACAATATACAAGCTGCAGTGGCACAGAATTCTACTATGGTATTATACAGTTTCATATTAATTGTACCAAGGGAGAGTACATTGGAAGTGTGGCAAAATATCAATTCCTTATATATGTTTATTTATTGTGATTCTTTGCAATTAAATGTAATTACAAAAAATGTGCAGGCATTCCAAAACACGGCCTTATTATACTGAAACCTTCAGGTGGCGCTCTTATAGGGGTAGGGTAAATGTAATATGATGTACTGTATGTGTGTGTGTGTGTGTGTGTGTGTGTGTGTGGACAAAAATGTTCAATCTGACAAAATTAATAAATAAAAATGTAATGAAAATTAACCAATGAAAATCAGAGATTGATTTTGAATTGTGGTTCCACAGATTTATTTTACAAAACAAACCCATGCAACACCTTCGATTGGCTGGCGACCAATTCAGGGTGTACCCTGCCTCTAGGATAAGCTGCGGCACGCTTGCGAGCCTAGTGAGGAGAAGCGGTACAGAAAATGGATATGGAACTCATGAAACAGGCCTAGACAGAAATGATGGTACCCCGAGGAAAGATTGAAAATAATTTGACCATAGTGACATGTTCAAACATGGTGTGTCCTCTAATGGTGTCTTCAATCTTGAAGGTCAGTAGACCTACTTAGAGGCGTATAAGGGGGTCACGAGGGTCGCGGGCATGCTGGAGTCTAACCCAGCTATCTTCGGGCGAGAGGCAGCCTGAACCGGTCGCCAGCCAATCGCAGGGCACGTATAAGCAAACAACCATTCGCACTCACATCGACGGGATATTCTTCAATAAACCTACCATGGCAACATTCTCTTGAAGACTGCTATGGACAAGACTCATCAAGTTGTAGTTGGGAATACTTGAATGTCGACAATTTGAATTAGTGAGCGTTTGGAGTTGTGCAGTCTATTCATTAGCTGAATCTCGATCTCACTGAAGTCTCCCTCCATCGTCTTTTCACAAAGGGCCTTGTTACTGTCAGTGACATGGAATATTAAGAATGGTACAACGAACTGGCGACCAGATAGAATGAGACACAAGGTTATATGCATGGGGTAATAAGTGTCAATGAGGTGCAGGTGGGCTAGATGCACTTTGGAGCAGGTGTGCACAAGGCAGGGGGAAGCTAACAACCACAACACATGCAAACATGACAGTATGTACCTTGCAGTCTGAATGACACACATGACCGAGTTACCCAAGACATAGGCACTAACACATCCCATACCATCACAGGTGCTGGCTTTTGCACTTTGCTCTGGTAACAATCCGGATGGTCTTTTTCCTCTTTGGCCTGGGGGACATGATGTCCATGTTTTCTAAAAACAATTTGAAATGTGGACTCGTCAGACGAGGTTCAATAGTGCAGTGGGCTTATGGAGGAACGTGAACATGGCCATGTTTTCAATGTTCATTAAAACTGGTGGATTCTGAGGAGATGTGTCAGTCTCCTTCACTGCAACAGTCTGTAGACAGATAATAATGAATTTATATGTATTACCAAAACCTGGGTTACTTTCTGCAAGAAATGGCTTTGACGAAAGTACCTTTCCAAATTCGGTGTCAGCAGTGACCTTGTCACCATCTCAACTGTGATAGATGCCTTTACGTACTTAACCTCAGGGTCAGGAACGAAGCATCCCTTCTTCATATCAAATTCACAAGTCTGCTCATCCAAACGCTTCCTAATCTTTTTTTAAAAAAAAAAAAAAAGAAAAAAGGAGCACCCGACCCAAACTCATTCGTGACAGAATAACCCATTTTAACCTAAGATCAATACATCTATAAATAATATAGTGTCCATATATCATGCTGGCTTATTCAACGAATTAGACACCAAATACTGTATATAGTAACTATGTGACGTGATGCTAATGACCACTGTTAGATTATTTATTGCAGCAGAGGTCAGAATATCTTAATTTAAAACAGTACAGTAGTTGCATAATCTACATGGAAATCAGATAAATGCATGTCCCTGCAAATTGAGATTACATATACTGATCTGTGTGCCAAACATTACATGTCAATCATGACATTTTGTTTAAAATGTACACGTAAAAAATAAAAATACTGTTAATCACCCTCACCTTGGGTGGTTTGGTTTGGTTTGGTTTGAGTCCAGGATCCGTTTCCAACAGTCCAACATGATAAACTTAGCCAATCAACTTGTGTTATAATAAGCAAAGCAATATGAGAAGAATATTTTTAACTTCATATCATTCTTCGCTTACCTGTTAACCCTGTATAATCGAGCTAGAAACCAGCTGACTAAAGAAATTAACATTGCAAAGAGGATCTATGCAGCAAAGTTGGAAAAACAGTTTAGCGCGAACGACTCAAAATCAGTCTGGCATGCATTCCAATCGCTGACTAATTACAAGCGACGATCCCCCCAAGCTGAGAACAATAGCACACTAGCCAACGACTTGAATACCTTCTATTGCAGATTTGAAAAGGACAGTTTCACTCCACACACCCATCCGGCCGCACCCGCGACCACAACCACACCTCTGACTTCTGCGTTAACCATCCATGAACAGGATGTGAGACGCATCTTCAAACAACAGAAGATTAACAAAGCGGCAGGACCGCACCATGTGTCCCCATCCTGCCTCAAAGTCTGCGCGGACCAGCTCGCTCCAGTCTTCACTCAGATCTTCAACAGCTCTTTGGAAATGTGCGAAGTTCCATCCTGTTTCAAACGCTCCACCATCATTCCAGTCCCCAAGAAACCTGCAATCTCTGGTCTGAATGACTACAGGCCTGTCGCTTTGACATCTGTGGTCATGAAGTCCTTTGAACGTCTCGTGCTGGACCACCTCAAGAGTGTCACAGGTCCCCTGCTGGACCCCCTGCAGTTTGCCTACCAAGCGAACAGGTCTGCGGATGATGCAGTCAACATGGGACTGCACTTCATCCTAGAACACCTCGACAGTGCAGGGACCTACGCGATGATCCTGTTCGTGGACTTCAGCTCAGCGTTCAACACCATCATCCCTGAACTCCTTTCAACCAAGCTTCTCCAGCTCAGCGTCTCACCTGCCATCTGCCAGTGGATTTACAGCTTTCTGACGGGCAGGACACAGCAGGTCAGGCTGGGGAAGGCCACCTCATCCACACGCAGCATCAGCACTGGGGCGCCCCAAGGTTGTGTCCTCTCTCCACTGCTCTTCTCTCGCTACACGAACGACTGCACCTCAGCGAACCCGACTGTCAAGCTCCTGAAGTTTGCAGATGACACCACTGTCATCGGCCTCATCAAGGACGGTGACGAGTCTGCATATCGACAGGAAGCGGAGCGGCTGGAGCTGTGGTGCGGCCGACACAACCTGGAGCTGAACACGCTCAAGACGGTAGAGATGATCGTGGACTTCAGGAGGCATCCTTCGCCACAGCTGCCCCTCACGTTTGTCCAGCTGCCTTGTGTCAACCGTCGAGACCTTCAAGTTCCTGGGAATTACAATCTCTCAGGACCTGAAGTGGGCAACCAACATCAACTCCGTCCTCAAAAAGGCCCAGCAGAGGATGTACTTCCTGCGGCTTCTGAGAAAGCACGGCCTGCCACCGGAGCTGCTGAGACAGTTCTACACAGCGGTCATCGAATCAGTCCTGTGTTCTTCCATCACAGTCTGGTTTGGTGCTGCTACAAAAAAGGACAAACTCCGACTGCAACGGACAATCAAAACTGCTGAAAGGATTGTCGGTACCCCCCTACCCACCATTGAGGACTTGCACGCTGCCAGAACTAAGACAAGGGCGTGCAAAATCCTCTCGGACCGTCTGCACCCCGGTCACCAGCTCTTCCAGCTCCTTCCCTCAGGTAGGCGCTACCGATCAACGCAAACTACAACTAATAGACATTCCAACAGCTTCTTCCCTCTTGCGATCAACTTCTTAAACACCTAACCTATAATTCCATTACAACAAGCTGGAAATTTTTTGACTTGAGTTCGTTGTCACATTTCTGTGGGGCCAATTATGTATTACTCGTGCACTCACTGTAGTTGTCTCGCCATGCTGCACTATTTGCATATACTGGCCACTCATGCCAGAGTAGCATCTGCTCCATTTGCACATCGATTGAGGAGTATCTGTAACATTTGCACAACCAACATTGCCCCAGATGATCGCACTACTCGTCACTTTAAACCGCATACACTCCTTGAAGTCTCAGCGCCCTTTGCACAATGGTCATTGCACCGGACAATTGCAATATTAGTCATTCGAACTGCTCTAAGTGCTAGAGGACTCTGCATCTTTTTGCACAATTGTTTTTTGTCAATGTCTTTATGTCCCCAAAGTGTTCTGTAAATTGATTGTCTGTTGTATTAGAGCGGCTCCAACTACCGGAGACAAATTCCTTGTGTGTTTTGGACATACTTGGCAAATAAAGATTATTCTGATTCTGATTCTGATTCTGACCTTACAGCAGCCCTCCTTCCATTATTAAAGGTTGTTTGTCTGCCAAATATGGGATACAATTTTGGATAAAGGTTGCACAATATAAAAAGCTTTCTCCTCATTGGGGAGGTTTGAATTGCTGCCATTCGTTGTGATCAACAAGGCCGTCGGGGAGGGTGAGAGGTGAGGTGGCGATCACAAACTGGTTTTAAACCATTGCCTGTTTTACAGGCATTGTTAAAATAACCTTACACTTTACATTATTCATTATATACAGTAGTTACTGACTTCAGTCAGTAATATATATGTTTGTGGCATGTGGGTTTTCTTTGCATGAGAAGAAATGATGAAACATTGTAATTTCTACGTAATTCTTTCCTATACATTTTTTTTTTTTTAAAGCAAAACATTTAATCATAGATGTCAGAGATGCTCAATTGGGTTTAAGTCAGGACTCTGGCTGGGCCATTCAAAAACAGTCACGGAGTTGGTCTTAAGCTCTTCAGGCAGTTCATCTGACCTCATGATTCTCATTTGCTCGGACATGCACTGTGAGCTGTAAGGTCTTCTATAGACAGGGCCGTGGCTTTCCTAATCAAGTCCAATCGGTATAATCAAACACAGCTGGACTCCAGTGAAGGTGTAGAACCATCTCAAGGATGAGCAGAAGAAATGGACAGCAGCCGAGTTAAAAATATGTGTGTCGCAGCAAAGGGTCGGAATACTTATGGCTGTGTGATATTTCAGTTTTTTCTTTTTTAATAATTCTGCCAAAATTTCAACAATTCAATTTTTGTTCTGTCAATACGGGGAATACTTTACTTTACTTTGGAAACAGTAAACTGTGTGTACATTAATGAGGGGAAAAAAGAACTTAAATGGTTTTAGCAACTGATAAATAAAGAGTGAGAAACTTTCGGGGGTCTGAATACTTTCCGTACCCACTGTATCCCTAGTGAGATCCAATGAATGATTTTTTTGCCGACGGAATTATTTCCTTTTTTTGTTTTTGTTATTTTGTTGACTATATATTAAAAAAAAAAAAAAAAAAAACAAGAACACTGCTATTGTATCATCTTTAGAAATTGAAATGTTCCAGTAAATGACGTTTCAAACACTCAGCTGTGGTCACCTACTCCAAAAGTTCAATGAAGGTCAGTTGTTAAGGTAGCAGCAACATATCTGTGAGTGAGTTGTTGAGTGAGAGCGAAGGTCATGTACTTACTTCACTCACACAACAGCTGATCCCCGAGAGGTCTCCAACCCTTTATCTTGTGGTGTCGTCATGGCATTGTTCTCTTTCCTTTGGCCTTGACGACAAAGATAACGGTGTGAAATTCTTGCCGGGATTGTTTCTCCCTGATTGAAAAGCGCAACAGCTGTCAGGCCTCATAGTGGGTGAGGCTCGACAGGTGCAAAGCATTTTGAAATTACGTCTCCTTTTATTGAAACCACACATATCGTGATTTTTCTTTTTGTTATCAATATCTTAAGATGATGGCTACACTTGTATTTACACCGTATTCTATCAACATAATACAAATGTAAAAATGAATACCACTCACACCTTCTCTATGAATACCACTCACACCTTCTCTAAATCTGGTTGTATGACACACTCATTCACAGTAAGTGCAGAATTTTAGATTATTAGACCAGCTAACCTCCCATCTAAGTGAATGAATTTCTTCTTCACTTTTGAAGTACCGTATGGTGCGTTATCATGCAGTAATGTATACCAATCGGCTAAAACCTGATTTGACTTTGATTTCACATCGCTGCACTCATTCTCAGTTGTCAGAGCAGACTCCCTCAATTTAAAGCAACTTGTAGAAGAACCTAAAAGATATAATAATATTCCAAATCTAAGCAGATTGACTTAGTTTTGCGAAGGGATACCTTTACTTAATTAAGATCAAGATTAAGATCAACAGGCAGAGTGAGATTTACAGTGTGTGACACTTGTGCCACTGCAGCTGATTACAGTGCAGTACATTCAGTAACCCACTTATTCATTCAACTATAGAGCTAATTTACGACCTAAATGTACTATATTTACCTTTGAGTAATTTGGACACAAAACATTTTTATATTCTCTTGTTTAATATATTGTACATTTTTAAACTATATGTATGTAGTATTCAATGGACAGTTATATTTTTCGATATAATGTGTGTTCATCATGTATATTTGATGACTGTATTATTGTAGTTTTTACACTAATTTGACCATATGCAAGCACCTCCACCGCCCTCGGCATGTGCTTGCATGGCTTTCCCTCCCCAAAACATGCTTGCTAGGTTAAATGAACACCCTACATTGCCCACAGGTGTAAATTCTAGTGTGAATGGTTGTGTTTTGTGATTAACATTGACTGACGACCAGTCCAACTTAGTTTGTATTTAAAATGAAAGCAATAATGTATCACTTGAAGATGTTTTCTGCTTAAAAGTTGCACCAACTATGCATCCATCCTTCCATTTTCTGTACCGCTTACCCTCACTAGGGTCGCGGACGTGCTGGAGCCTACTAACAATGCATTTTACTAAAATAAAACAAATGAGTTCATGTAATAACTACTTAACTTGTTTTCTCAACATGTGCCTGCATGGTGTTCATTTATCAATGTGCATGCATTTTGTGGACTGGCAAGGGTCCTTTTGTGACGCTTAAGTGCGATTAAAAACATACAGGCCGTTAAGGCAGCAAACCAGTTGGGGCGGGGCCTGAATTACTTGCACACTGCTGGTTCCTGCAAGTGCTGTAGTGAAATCCATCAATGCCCCTTTTGGCGCAGACAACGTAACCTCCATTGAAATAATAAATTGATTTAGTGGACCAATCTTTCTATTTCTAATATTTTGCCTCTCAGAGTCAGAAAAGAACACAGCACACCCTTTCAATAATAGTCCAAAATCAGTATGAAGTTCACAGTGGTAGCTCTTGGTTGCTATGAAATGGTCTAACATCAAGAAATACTCTCTCTTTCTTATACAAATGTATAAATACCACTCAAAAGTTTGGACACACTACCTCATGCTATTGACTGAAAAGGTCTTTCAGACTTTATGTCACAGGTATATAGTGTATTCGCTGGAAATAAAAGAAAAAACAGTGAGCATACATTTTATTGCACATTTGCTTTATTCTACGGACACTTTGGAAACAGTCAACTACAGATGATCTCAAAGTTCTTGCATGGCTGTCTGTATGTTTCACTCCTCATCGAGCCCTTTCTGTAATGAAGAGTGACAAAGTGAGATTATTTAGGGATAGATAACAAAATTAACAACACGCAATAATAAATTATTTTGAAAAAACCCTGGGAAACGTCTCTGTAAATGTGTTCTGTTTTAAACAGGGGCACCGTAAGGGGGAGAAAAGTGATGACGATTGGGCCCTTGACTGACAGCGGCCAGAGAAAATCCTTCCATCCATTTTCGGGTTTGTCCTCATTAGTGTTGCAGGTGACCTGCAGCCTATCCCATCTGACTTTGAGTGACAGGCCTAGGCTGACGGCCAGCCAATCCCGTGGCACAAACAGCCATTCACACGCCCATTCGCACCTATGGACAATTTAGAGTCTTCAATTAACCTAACATTCATGTTTTTGGAATATGGGGTGGAAGGCGAAATAGCCAGAGAAAACCCTCTGAAGCAGTGGAGAGCGTACAAACTCTACACAGCAAGGCACGTGAGTTAGCTGCCCGCCCTAGAAAATACAATAAAAGACAGTGGTCTGTTAAGTTTGTCTGCAATATAGAGTAGAAGCGTCATTTACCTTGGCGCCAACATCACGGCTTTTAGCGCGCAGCTTGTTGACCTGAGATTCAGCAATGTCAGCTCTCTCTTCAGCCTCATCAAGCTCGTGCTGCAGTTTACGGAACTTGCTCAGATTAGTATTGGCCTGTTCTTCCTACAGAAAACCATACAACACAAAGTTATATAAAGGATATGATTAAGGAATTTCGACTTCTTGAGTGTGCAGTTGATTTTAACTGTTTTGTTTTTTTGGTAGTTGAATCCAAAACAAATCACAAAGTAAAAGGATGTACTTGTTTACACGTGACGGTAACTTGTTGCAGCTACACGCACATTCACATAATGTACAAACCTTAAATACGAAAACATTTTAGTAAGGGAGTACTGTATATTGTAGAAGTAACCCACAATTTAACCGTAAAGGAGGGGAAGTTTAATGGCGCACACTTTGAAAGCTACTTACAGCCTCCTCCGCAGCTCTTTTGTATGCTTTGACTTTCAGTTGTAGTTTGTCAACCAGATCCTGGAGACGCACAACATTCTTGCGATCTTCCTCAGTCTGTCATTATAAAGAGGACGTAACACACACAAGTTCAAGGGAGATATTCTCTCAGCTCGTTAACTTTAATATGATGAGACACATTGAAAGCTGTGTGTGGCATACCTCAATGATGGAATATATTTTACGATTATCAATCAATTAATGTGTGGACAGTGTCTAAAGAGGCATACATACTATTTGTGTTCATAACATTTCTACTATCTGGAAAAAAATGAAAAAAATCCCACCTGATAGGTGAGTTCCTTGATCCGTCTCTCATATTTACGGATTCCCTTTATTGCTTCGCTGCTCTTCTTTTGCTCAGACTCCACCTCATTTTCAAGCTCCTTCACCTGAAAGCCAATAAATAAAGAAAAAACTTGTAACTTGGCGAGTTAATATGAGTAATTGATTGAGTAATTGATGTGCAATTTGGCTGAACTGCAGTGGTTCAAACTAACACCACAATGTACCGTTAATCCAACAAACGGTTGTTGATTGTGTTAAACGTCTCTCAAGGTAACAAAGATTTTTTACATTTGAATCCTCTCACGATGGGAAATTAACTGGATTATCCGGTTTAAATTTAAAAGTTAAAAATGCCACTTCTTTCAACCTCCCAGAGGCCAATTTTGCCCTTGATACACTTTGTTGTGACTGTTGATTACAATATCGGCTATTTATTCCCATAGAAGTAAATGAATGTATAATTCTACTGTAATCATACAGCAGAATTGGTAAATAGGAGTCTGTATCATGTTAAATGATCCACAGGGCTGCAGGTGAGCACATCATTAAATGTGAAACATTACAGTTGAGACACCATCTGGGCCACAACCAGGATTATCATCAATGCTGCCAATGTTAAATTAACCTTTGAATTTTGGTCCCATAGCGGCATTCTGTTGTATTTTTCTACTGACCATGCAGATTTTTGCCCCATTTATGCGTTTGGGAGAAATTTCTGATATAGTTTCAACTCTTACCCTGGCCTCGAGCTTCTGCACCTGCTTCTTGCCTCCCTTCATTGCAATTTGTTCAGCTTCATCCAGGCGGTGCTGCAGGTCTTTGATGGTTTGCTCCATGTTTTTCTTCATACGCTCCAGGTGAGCACTGGTGTCCTGCTCTTTCTTCAGCTCTTCTGCCATCATGGCGGCATCGGTGATGGCCTTCTTGGCTTTCTCCTCAGCGTTCCTAGACTCCTGGACTGCTTCTTCTACTTCATTCTGAAGCTGGGATGCGTCAATTTCAAGTTTCTTTTTCTGATTAATCAGACCGGTGTTCTGCATTTATTCAGATGAGAGATTTCAGAAAGTAAGAAAGTGCTGCTGGAAAAATCCATCTGTTAACCTTTATGATTATGCTGTATAAAAGTCTCTCACCTGTGAGTGCAGTAGCTGGACCCTCTCGCTAACATCCAGCAACTCTTGCTCCGCAAGTTTGCGACTTCTTTCAGTTTGTTCGAGAGCAGCCCTCAGTTCTTCCAGCTCAGCCTGAATGAGGTTGTTACGTCTCTCCACAATGGCAATGTTCTCTTTAAGATCATCATTGGCACGGACAGACTCATCCAGCTGAATTTGGCAATCCTTCATGGGATGACATTGAATCATAATATTGTTAGTTATCACTCTACTATCTTGTAAAAATGTGTTGCTTGTAGATTACCTTCAGATGTGCATGAACAGATTTGAGTTGCTTCTGAGCCTCAGCTGCCTGCCTGTTGGCCTGACTTAGCTGAATCTCCATCTCATTGAGGTCTCCCTCCATCTTCTTCTTCAAGCGGAGAGCCTCATTCCTGCTTCGACACTCAGCTTCTAGAGAACTCTGAAGAGTTTCGATTGTCCTCTGCATGTTCCTCTTGCACTGCTCCATCTCTTCATCTTTCTCAGCTAGTTTCCGTTCAATGTCAGCTTTGATCTGGTTGAACTCAAGCTGAGCTCTTAGAATCTTACCCTCCTCATGCTCCAAGGAAGCCTGGCAGAGACAAGGTTTCACTGAAATGATTTGGATTAAAACAGTAATGGATTTTTCACAGGTAATATTTCCTAACCTCTGCTTCCTCAAGAGCAGACTGGATCTCATTTTTCTCCTGGTCCAATTGTTTTCTTAATTTCTCCAGCTCATGAATATTCTTTCCACTCTCACCAAGTTGCTCAGTGAGATCAGAAATCTCCTCTGTAGAATATCAAGCAGCATTAGGGATAAAGGGATAAACTCTGGATCTTTAATACAACTGCGATGTACACATCAGCAGTAGAGCATACCCTGTAAATTCTTGTTTTCCCTTTTCATGGTCTCCAGCTGATCCAGAGACTCTTCATAGGAGTTCTTCAATTTGAATAGCTCTGTGCTCAGTGCTCTGGCTTCCTTCTGGGAGCCCTCCAGCTCACATTGAGATTCCTCATATTTCTGTTTCCACTCAGATAAGACCTATCAGGCATAAAAAGGCACAAATGATTGATTACATGTGAGAAATTTATGAACACAAAGCTACAGGTCTGGTAATGTAATTTTGTATAATGAGCTCGATGCTCGTCTTATATTGGTTGACCATTGAAATTTCTGGTTTCTGGTTTCACAGCCATTCTTGCATTTTGAAATACTGTAATTATGATCCAGATTTTCAAAATGTTGTTTCCCTAGTCCCAGTTTTTTTTTTTTTTTTTCATGTAAACCTATCCAGACCTCAGCCATATTTTTATGTTTGAACCAATGCATTGTTAATTAGGTCCTTTACCCCTCATCATATCATATCAATGAATGTCGGTGCATGATGTAAATCCGCAAATATTGTGATCTCCCTAATGAGCCTCTGAGTTATTTAACTCTCTATCATAATCCATCGAACTGCCATGTACACAATGGTGCAATCAATTTTGTGGTCTACCAGTACAAATGTTTCATGCACACTTCACCTTGTCAAAGTTTCTTTGCTTCTTGTCCAGAGCAGCAGCAGCAGCATTTGACCTCTCGACATCCACCATGAGATCTTCGATCTCATTCTGCAGCCTGTGTTTAGTCTTCTCAAGAGAGGAACATTTAGCATTCACTGCTTCCACAGCTTCCTCTGCATCCTGTAGACGCTGAGCCAGCTTCTTCCTTTGGAAATATAATTTAAAACTTTTAACGTTCCCCCAGTTACATTTTTCACTTAAAGTAAAACTATTCAATAAATGGCTGCTCATTTAGCCAACAAAAAGCTGAGCTGCCAGACACAGTAACGTGTCTCAATTACTCATGGTAAATTATCAAATCTCAATCTCTTACTTAGCCTCTTCCAGTTCTTCAGTCCTCTGGATGGCATCGGTTTCATACTTAGTCCTCCACTGAGCCACCTCCGAGTTGGCTTTGGACATGCCGCGCTGCAGTTCAGCCTTGGCCTCCTGCTCCTCCTCATACTGCTCTCTGAGCAGGTCACAGTCATGGCGAGAGGACTGCACAGCATGGGCTAATGCATTCTTGGCCTGTCAGGAAAATATTGTTTATGTATATGAAACACACAACACTTTTCTACTAAACATCAAATGGTGAGGCACCTGCCTCAAAGCAGTGGTGATCTTACTTTGCTCTCCTCCTCCAATTGTCGTTTTAGGTCTTCAATTTGTTGAGTGTATGACATTTTCCCTCTGGTGAGTTGAGACACGAGAGAGTCTTTATCCTCAAGTTGTCTTGAGAGCTCACCTAGCATTTTGGCCATATTTTATTCATGTCTGGACATAGTGGTGTTGAACAACTTTAAATTAAAGTAACACATTACATACCATTTTCAGTTTGAAGCTTGGCTTTCTGCATGTTGAAGTCATTGATACACCGCTGGGCTTCTTCGAACTTGGTCTTGTATTCATTCATCTGATCTTCTACAGTTCTGCATGTCTTCTCAAGAGTTGTCTGCAGTCGGAATATCAATGTTCCGTATCAGGCTAAATTTAATAAACTCCAAGCTACAGACAAACAAACATTGAGCTAACTTTTGTTTTGACGATATGTTCCATATTGGAGATGACATCATCCAATTCCAGCCTAAGTTCACTCTTCTCCTTCTCAAGTTTCTGCTTGACTCTCTGCAGGTTGTCTATCTGCTCTCCCAGGTCAGCAACACTGTCAGCTTGTTTCTTTCTCAGAGTGGCTGCAGTGGCTTCATGCTGGAGAGTGGCCTCTTCCAAGTCTCTGCGGAGTTTCTGGAACTCAGCCTCCCTCTTCTTGTTCATCTCAATTTGTACAGATGTTGCTCCACCAGCCTCCTCCAGTCTCTCACTGATCTCTTCTAGTTCTCTGGCCAAGTCTGCTCTCTGCTTTTCCACTTTGGCTCGAGCAGCTCGCTCTGCCTCAAGCTCTTCTTCCAGCTCCTCGATGCGGGCCTGGTCAGACGCTATTAATTAGTCACTGTTTGATAAGTTACACATTTCAAACCATTACTTGAACCATTTCTTACCTGAAGCTCTTTCAGTTTCTTTTGAAGCTGAATGGCAATTGCCTGCTCATCCTCTATTCTATTGGTGAGCTGGTTGACTTCAAAGTCCTTCCTGCAATCAAAAAGTAGCCATTAACGGAAATCTTTTCTTTACCTTTTCCTGTTTATGCCTTCACTATATATTCCTTGAAAGAATAGTGGTGTTTACTTTTTTAGATGCTCTTCCAGTTGCTGCTTGTCATTCTCCAGATCCATTAGGCTCTCCTGGGTCAACTTTAAGTCTCCCTCCAGCTTCCTCTTTGCTCTCTCAAGATCCATTCGAATCTTCTTCTCTTGTTCAAGGGACCCTTCAAGCTAGAAATTTTTTTTTTCAAAACTTTTAGCTCAAAAGTGCCTAGACTAGTAACATACTTTTCAAACAAATAGTACTGAAACACATACATCATCTACTTGCTGCTCTAGTTTTGACTTGGCCTTGGTCAGAGTGTTGACTTTGTCTTCCTCACTCTGAAGGTCATCCAGTGTTTGCTGATGAGCTTCTTGTAAGGCTTTCTTTTCCTTGGTTAACTTGGCAATGATTTCATCCAAAGCCGCCATTTCTTCAACCAGGTTCTTCACCTGGAAAGCATCGTGATAGTTCAGTTAAGTCTCGTGTACTTCCTATTCATTCTTTCTTTTAGGACACAACAACAACCAAGTAGTTGTCATACCTTGTTCTCAGTGGCATGCTTCTCTTTCTCCACTTTAGCCAGCGTTAACTCCAAGTCATCAATGTCCTTCTTCAGCTCAGAACTTTCATCCTCTAACTTCCTTTTCTTTGCCGTTAATTCAGCATTCATCTCCTCCTCATCCTCCAGTCTTTCGGATAACTCTTTGGCTTTTGCTTCCATTTGGATTTTGTGTTTGATCAACCCCTCACATCTTTCTTCAGCATCAGCAAGATTATCTTGCTCCTAATTTACAAACACAATTTTATACACGTTCATTTATTTAATTATATAATTCATATAAATAAGTGCTTAATTACTGAATAATGATATCATTAAACTTACAGCCTGAACTTGGAGCTGCAGGTCATTTTTCTCTTGGAGAAGAGAAACCATTTTTTCCTCCAGTTCCTTCCTGCGGGATTCTGACTTTGCATAAGCTTCTTTCAACTTCAGGAATTCTTCCTTCATGTTGGCCATTTCCTTTTCTGCTTCAGCAGATCTCAAAAGAGGTTTGATCTTGAAGAACAGCTTCATCCATGGCCAATTCTTAACCCCCATGAACGCACGAATATTCCACTGGATTACTAATAATGCATCCCTGTCAAAGATCATCCATTGTTTTAACTGTTTGTTAAAAATATGCAGAAAATAGATAAAACAATTACAGTTGTTTGTCCTAAAATCTATTTTGTATGCCTATTTCCTCTAACCTCCTTTCAACAATCTTCTGGAATTCCATTCTTGCCAGGAGACCTCTCGATCTAGACTGGATTCCAGTAATGATGAGAGACAAGCGGTCGTCCCTCATCTCCTCGAGTTGCCCAAGGAGACCAGCTTTGAAGAACACCTTTAGAAAATTGTACATCAATGTTATTATCTACGAGCTTTTTTGGATCAGCTTGGGAACAAAATGAGGCATCTTACGGAGTTTATTTTAAGTTTCAGAAAGTTATGCTTGGTGTACTGGTGCTGTAATAACTAACCTTTATTATTACTAAAGTGAACAAATAATCAGAGAGATGTTCATTTTTATTAAACTATATTCAAATCATGATCATAACAACTACCTTCTGTGTTATTATCGTATCACCTCAAATATTAGATAAATACTACACAAGTTAAGATATTTTGGATGAATTTAGAATTCACAAAGTAGATACTTTAGTTTATATGAGTCCCTTTATAACTTGCCTTTGTGTGTCCAAACTTGTATTGATTGTGGTCAATATCCAAAGACCCAAGGAGTTTTTCTGCTCCCTTCTTGCTGTCGATAAACTGACCCTCAGGGATAGCGGCAGGATTCAGGATACGATATCTGAAAACAAAAAATCCCAATTAATACACAAATTAGTTTTTGTGTAAAGACATTTATTTAGATGTCCTGCCTCTGTTTGAAATCTCCATAGAGGATCCTGTTGGGGAAGCCCTTCCTGCAGATTCTGATGCCTTCCAGCACACCGTTACAGCGCAGCTGGTGCATGACCAGCGGGTTCTCCATGGCTCCAGGAGTCTTGGTCTCATTGGGGATGATGCAGCGTACAAAGTGGGGGTGAGTAGACCTCAAGTTGGTCATTAGCTTGTTGAGATTCTCCTGTGAAGGTAGTGATACGCTGTGTACAACACCTTACCTGGGTGATAATTGCGATACATTTTTACGCTGAAAATCAAGTTTTCGTCAAATTCCATTCGATCCAGTGATCCATTACACGATCACGTGCCTGTACTAACCCTGTGCAAGGCTGACACAGTCTGGAAGGATGAACCCTTCTTCTTGCTGCCTTTTCCCTTTCCGGCATCTGCCAGTTAACAAGAGTAGAGCTCAAGTACAGGAAACACCATTTATAGCACACAAGTAGGGAAAGAAATGGATACACTCACTGTGTGCATTTAGTTCATTCTTACCTGGTGAATCTGTCCCAGCATAATTTGCAAAGAGTAATGCCAATAGTTTCAAATTAGACTTCTGGTAAAGTCCAACAACAGTCTCATTTAGAGGATCCTTGTTCTTCACCAGCCAGTTGTTGATATTGTAATCAACAGTGCCAGCATAGTGCATCAGGGCAAAATGAGCTTCTGGTTTCCCTTTGACTATTCTGGGCTTCTGGAAGTTGCTGGATTTCCCCAGGTGGTTGTCATACAGTTTAGCTTTGAAGGTCGCATCACTGGCTTTGGGGAACATGCACTCTTCTTCAAGGATGGACATGATACCCATGGGCTAGGGAGAACATTAGATGGTAGGTTTGAATTTTGTGTCTGAACAATCAAAGCCTCTCACAAAAGTGTTTCTCACCTTTTCAATCAGGTCAATACAGGCCTGCAAGTCCATACCAAAATCTATGAACGTCCATTCAATGCCCTCTTTCTTGTATTCTTCTTGCTCCAGCACAAACATGTGATGGTTGAAAAACTGTTGCAGTTTTTCATTGGTGAAGTTGATACACAACTGCTCAAAGGTGTTGAACTGAAATGGAAGGTGGATAAACATTTATTTACTCACCCATATCGTCATTATTTGCCTAAAAATAAAATCTAACTGAATTTTATCTTTGTATCAAGCAATAATAGACGAAGCTCACATCAAAGATCTCAAATCCAGCAATATCCAGAACTCCAATGAAGTACTGGCGAGGCTGCTTTGTGTCCAGAGATTGGTTAATACGGACTACCATCCACAGAAACATCTTCTCATACACTGACTTGGACAATGCACCGACTGCATAGTAGACCTATAAAAGAAACAAGAAATTAATCAACGTATGATGTTGTCTTGTTGTTAGTGGGTTGGCTCTACAGTGCAGGCTTCTGTAGTAGTAGTCATGGAAATCATCAAATCTTGTAATGGATAAACTACGGTGTGTTGTCCTAATGCAACCGACGTCTTGGTTTTATTCCATTGGTCCATAAACTCTATTTCTATGTGGTATGTGTGCATCAAGTATTATCATGTGTTACAAAATCAATAACATTCATACCACTTTGGTAACATTTACCAACCTGCTGAACATTTTGTCCCTTGGTGACCCACTCATTTCCCACTTTAACTCTTGGATGACAGAGACCTTTTATGAGGTCAGCAGAGTTCATCCCCATTAGATAAGCAACTTTGTCAGCATCTAAAAAATTATGAGGACGAGAAAAAATGATCAGGATCATATTTTTGTGTCTTTATGGACAAGTTTTGAAAATCCAGAGAGCCCATCTCGCCTTCAGTGCCATCCGCCTCTGCCTGCTCCTCACGCTGCTTGTTTTTGAACCTCATGTTCCCATAGTGCATGACGGCACCTGTCAGTTTGTAAATGCCATTCTTTTCCTCTTGGGTGAAGCCCAACACATCAAAGGCATCCTGCGTTCAACGTACGGATGATATTGATTAATAACTGTCATCAACATTTGTATGATGATGTACACTACACAGAAAAAGAAGTAATAGCATAAAGTTGCAGTAGCATAAAGTAATATTTCAATAACGACTAATAGCCTGACTGCCGTGACTCATTATTGTGACTTTTTGCAGTGCCTCTCATGTCTAACAAGCAAAACATTTGACATCCTCACATCAGTGGCCATGAGCTCCTCAGCATCATTGATGGAGGCGACGGTTGTCTCTCCTTGGGAGATGAACGCATAATCGTAGGGGTTGTTGGTGATGAGCAGCATCTCTAAAAGAGTACAACGAATATGTTACTTTGTGTGCCGCACACAATGAAACAAGCCTTAATCAGCGATCTGAATGTTAGCTGCTTTTCATTTACCTAAAAGCTCTGGTTTTTTCTGAGAGAGAATCTGATAGAAGATGTGGTAGTCTCTTTCAGCCTTAAGCTGAAAGGTGACACGGGACTTCTCCAGCAGATCTGTAGACATATATTAAAAGATTGGTGGTCAAATATATACATACTGTACATACATACTACATACAGACATATATACATACACAAACAAACAAACAAATACAAAAAATAAAAAATGCTGGGCCATTGCCATAACCGATAACATTTCTGAAATGTTACCAACATGTCTCAATATCAGCCGATGCAAGCTTCCCACTGGCAGCAAAGTGAATTCGGATGAATTTGCCCTGGTTAAAAAAAAAATAAAAAAATTAAGTGTTAGAATACAATCCACAAACAAACATAATTTATTATTATTATTATTATTTTTTTGTATAAGTGAAGCTTACAAATCTGGAGGAGTTGTCATTTCTGATGGTTTTGGCATTTCCAAAGGCCTCTAAAGCTGGGTTAGCCTGGATGATTTGATCCTCCAAGGTACCCTGAAAACACAGGTATTTATTCAAATGTAACTCCTAAAACCAGGAAATCAATTTACAATTTTGATTTAGAATCATGATAAACACCTTTTTCTCAGAGCCTACGTCTTTCTTTCCACTGCCAGCTGCAATGCTGGCAAAATATTGGATGACTCTCTTGGTGTTGACAGTTTTCCCAGCACCGGATTCTCCACTGTGGAAACAAAGTGATTTGCTTGGCTACAGATATTAAAAAAGATCAAAGTTTTTCTTCCTGTAGGAAGGGAAAATGTGTAATGACACTGGCATTCGATCAATAATGTTTAGTCATGTCCTCCAACGGACTTTGTGATAATATTAGCAATAATGGTATTAACGTGGGTGATTATAACTGTAGGTTAGGTTCAAGCATCATTCTTCTATCAAAAAGTAACAAACAAACAAACAAACAAAAACGGACTAAAATCTAACTCACGTGATGAGAATTGACTGATTTTCTCTGTCTGGAAAGGAAAGGCAAGAATGACTAAGAACTGTATGCACAACCTCCATAATTCGTATTTATCACTTTAATGTGAGAATACAGTCTATAAAGCTGCTGTATAATTACCAGTTAGCATGTACTGGTAGGCATTGTCAGAGATGGAGAAAATGTGAGGAGGAGCTTCACTCCTCTTCTTTCCCCTGTAGGCAACAACCACCTCTTGGTTGTAGACTGGCAGCCACTTGTAGGGGTTGACAGTGACACAGAACAGCCCAGAGTAGGTCTAGCAAAGAAAAAGAGGCATAGCGATGCTCTGGTATAAGTGGCACTTAGACTCGGCTTCCGATAATTCTCAGGAAACATCATTAACATGGTTTCGAAAGATCCTCACGCACATAGATCATCCATGCTGCATAACGCTCTTTGAGGTTAAACAGCACAGCGGGCTCGTGGAGGAAGGTGAACATGGCCATGTCTTCAATTTTATCAAACTTTGGCGGGTTCTGAGGATGCACGTCACAATCCTTCACTGTCACAGTCTGAAAACAAAGAAGATGCAATGTTTTTAGTCCATTTTTAATATCATTAACAACAACAACGCTTGTGCTATGCCTATCGGTGTATTTCTGACATTGCTCACATTGATTTGGAACTGAAAGTTCTTAGGGTTTTTTTCCCTTTGGTTTTTATAGCCACACTTCTTTGTGCATACCATTCATACACATCAGTGTGAAGAAAGTGAGCCGCTCATTATTTGGAAGCAATTACTGGACTGCAATTTCATTCATTGTGAACAAACACTTTATTGTGTGGACTATGTTTAAGTAGACCCAATAGACATTAGTGGTAGTGTAGTTGTTGAGCATTTGTACTGTATACATATACAATATAATGTACATATGCACAGATACAGTACATAAATAAATACTATCAGGCGCATGCACAGACAGTTTTGGGGGCAAGTGCTCTAGCCCAAAAACAGGGAAAAAACTGAAGTATGTTTAACTTGTTTATTTTTGTTAGCACAATCAACACAGTCAATAATACAACTATTAACAAAGAAGTTGAAGTGAGGCAACAGTGGATTTAAAAGTCAACACCCCCCTGTTCAAATGACAGAAGAAGGGGGGCAGGGGCAAGGCAGAAGCATATGTGCAATTCTCCCAAGGAATAAAAAAAATGCCCGTCAGATTTCAAAACACTTTGGCTAAAATTGATGGCTGCTGGGATAATTTTTATATTTATTTCTAAATATTGAAAAATGAAAATAATTTTCGTTGAGGGCAAAAGGCATGTGCTTGAACACCGCCTAGTGGCTATGTGTGCACATCCCTGAATACTACGTAGTTGGAGCATAGAAGTAGACAATGTTCTGCCTTCTTGTGTTGGTGTCATATGTTGGTTATTTCGGACTAAATAGTTTGTTGTCTGCACTTCTGACACTTATAGTTAGGAAGCACCCTGCCAGATCACTGACCTTCCCCTTTGCAGTTTGAGCGGTGACTTTGTCCCCCTCACGGCTGGTGACGGAAGCCTTCACAAACTCCTCATCATTGTCAGGAACAAAGCATTCTTTCTTCATATCAAATGGACGAGTCTGAGCCTCCAAACGCTCCCTGTCTGATTTCCTCAAGTAGGAGGCCGCTGCCCCAAATTCTTTCATGGCGGCGTCGCCCATTTTTAAACTTTCGAGGCAAAAAAAAAAAAAAAATTAGACAAGAAAAATGCAATTCAGCATTGAATGTGTGTTTATAAAAAATGTTCTATTAAGATTCATCCTTACCTCTCCAATCCCTACAGAGAAGACTGAGGTGTTACGGCACTGTGTGGAGAAGTACATGGTTGAAAGTGACTTACAGTGAACATGATGACAGTACAATAGCCAACGTCCACACACCTTACCTTGTGATAGAATGATGACCTATTGCGGGTTTCACAATCAGTTCCCTTTATAAAGGAAGCCCCTCCACCATATATGGAGGATGCTTGTAAGACCCAAGAATGCTATTGTGTCTGAGTTGGGTTGGCCCGTTTGGGGGCAAGTGAAGGGAGGGTGGGGGGTAACCGAGTGGCAGAGAGCAATATAGAAATCAGCGGGTCCGGCTCTTATCGGTGATGGGGTCTCCTGACGAGGCCATATTAGGAGCTCATTGCAGGGTGGTGATTAATCATAGGTATCCTTAAGCAGTCGAGGAAACACGACTCGATCCGTAAATAGACAAGAAGGAATTCTTTTGTCATCATCCCACCGTGGAACTGCTGCTTGGGAACAATGGATGTTGGGGAAAAAACAATCATCCTCAAGACTAACGCCATTGCAATTTATTGTTTACTTTTAATCTGGGAAAATTGGACAAAACAATACAATCAAATGTGTTATTTCATTTGCATCATTTCATACGTACAAAAAAAAAAGAAGAGACAGAAAGTAACTAAGTAGATTTTCAAAAAGTGTTTTGCTTTGAAGGGGTCTCAGTTACATATGGGGCTTAAGTGCTGTCGGTAACATATTGTGTTGAGTTATCATAGGAGGGCTGTTGCTGAAATATAAACGGCATGAGATGGTAAGTGGGGAGGTCTAAATAAAGAACGTTGGTTTGTGAGATTATGCAGGCGACAAGTGTGAGGCGACACAGACAAAGATCTTCAGCAGGAGACATGCCTGAGATTCACTGAAAGGCAGTAATGATGACAAATAACAGTGGGCTGTGCCAGTATGACAAACTCCAATGTAATAAATGCCAAGGTCACAGTAGAGTAGCCATCTACCATTAAAACGCTGGTCCCTAACAGGCCTGTTGATGTGGCTTTGTGTCTTTGAGGACAAAGATAACGGTGTGAAATGCCTTCTAAAAACCTTGCACTGATTGAGGAGAACAGCCACAAAGGCTCAGCCTGCGTCAAGGATCAAGAGCGGCACATGTCGGCCTCGCACGCTGCCTGTTTCACATAAATCCACCAAGAGTGGCAGGTACTGTATATGCCATTGGGCCTCACATTTTGGCTGCATTTTTAATCGTAGGTCAGTCTATGTATATAGGAAACAATTCAGGTGGTCTGACAGTATGACTGTCCTCTGTTTGAATTGGAATGAGAGAAGGTGGTTGTTGTGTCATATGAACATGTGATAATATTCAAGCCAAGGTGCTAATGAATAGTTTACTGAGTGGCATATAGGTGTTTGTAGCTAGCCCATTTAAGATTCATTCCAGCACCCCGAAACCTCGGATCCTCGAATCGCCCCTGCTCGACTTTCCTCAGGAACAGGTTACACAACATTGTTTTTAACTGAAAACAGCTTGGCCATTCAATGACACGACGACAGCACTTTTCAACGTGAAAATGCAAACGTTTGACACTCAAAGTGAATGTTTTTCAAAATGACACCGTTGTCGTGAAAGCAGAGGAACGCATGTTAAAGTGTAGGCATGGGCATGTATGTCACAACCAAAACAACAACGATAGACCGCTGTGCTGTCGTAGTATGTCAAATGTCAAATTCTAAATTCTAGATCCAATGCATAGACCAATGAATGGTATTCCAAATGTGGATTCAGAAAAGAACTGGAAGGACAAACTGTTACCAAGCGTGCACGTCATTTATTGTTTCTTTACAGGGGGCGTTGCCAACTAACCGCCTGGCATGCAAAAAAAAAAAAAAAAAAAAACTGTCTCTTCCAACTTTTCAAACCAACCTTGAAACTAGCATGCCTCCTGGATGTGTGACAGGAGTTAGACAGTCCTGAGCACCACTGATCACAGTCCCTTCAGAGGTTACGAGATAAAAAGAAGGTCAACAACTGCTGACAAGTGCTAAGATGATTTCCTTTTGAATAAGTGAGCGGCCCTCCCACTGACAGCCGGGGTCAGGTTGCCAAATGGAAGCTAGAAATTCTTTGCCGCTGCTAAAGACCGAGTGAATATATGTCTGAGCATAGGTCAATCTACTTATTGAAGGAGACATGAGAGTAATGTTTAGCTTGTTTATGCCATAACAAATTCAATACAGTCCTGCACAATAGGCATTCAAGTATAGATCAGCTGCACGTTGCTTACTTACCAGATTGCATGCCTAAAACAATTTATATTTCATTTATAGTATTTATCTTCAGCTCTTGTGGTTTTCCCTGTTGTTAAGTTAAGAGTTCAAATAACAACTTGTTTTTATTCTCATGTTCTAATTCTAGCTAATCACTGTTGCTGTTGGATATTTAAAGCACAACATATTTGGTTTTGCCGAGAAATTAATTGGATTGTAGAAAAACAATATAAGACAATGTAAACACTGATTGATAATAGTGATATATTGAATCTTTTGGCATCAAATGTCATGTGACAGTATCATGACTTTTATCTCCTGGGATACAGATGTATCATTTCAGAGGTGCAAGTGAGAGGACAGTCTTGTTCAGGGGTTCTTCACTTGGGCCAAGTTTCAGATGTCCCAACACTGTAGCACACTGCACAATTCACCTCTTTATGCAGATGTGGGAATTGTTTTTCATTAGCTTTTAGATACCTGATTGCTTCCTGAGGGACGTAAGGACGTGTCATCTAATAAGAGAAGACTAAGGGCTCACACAATTTCACACTAAGTGTGTCTGTGTCAGTAAAACTGTTCCTGCATGAAGGGATACAGATTTCCCATTTTCCATTCTGCTTGACAAAAAAAAACCAAAAAAAACTGTGTGTCTGGGGCCTCCCTCTCCTGCATTGTCCATCAAATCATTATTCAGTCTCCAGTAGAAATTAAAATGACCGAGACGTGACACTAATGTAAAAAGGTCAATAATTAACACTCCAGACCGACATAGCATACTGACATATTTTAGTCTTATCAAAAAATATCAATAAATAAAATAACTATAACCACATATAAATTGATATCTGTTTAACCTATCGGTAAAAGACATGAAAAAAAATTTCACTTCATCGTAGTATGATTATTAGATGTAAATGTAGAAAGGGGAACTGATAGCCATTTGGAGAAACGGGCAGACTTCAATGTGAGCAGCTGCTCGGGATTATCTGTGCCTTATTGTTGACCTTGAGGCCCTTACTGATGGGATTTCATGAACTCTATTTTAAGATCAGGAGATTCGTGCTCCCCCTTACTTAAACTCAGACGTCCCAACACCGTGAGAGCTGTGTTTTTCCATTCAGGCCTTAGAAAATGTAATAACAACTGATGCAACAGTTAGACCCTTCTCAACCAAAACCTAATGTCCATATTATCCCGAATGCAATTTGTTATTTCTGAACTTCTGGGGTGCGAGATGAGCAGCAACTACGCAGATTGTCTTCATGGTAAACTTAGAAATCACTTTCTGAGTTGCACAACACATTATACCAACGTGGACAGTGTTTTTTTTCCGTCACTTCATTCAACCTGTCACAGAGTGATTATGGATAATGTTGTAATTGAAGGATACTTCAACATAAGGGACGTGGGTGTTGATCACACAAGTAATGACTGGTACCTGTGGCCAAAAAGTGAAGCAATATCAATTTCAGTCTCTGAAATGGATCCACGCAAGTTTGTGTTTATGCCGTCAATAAATAGGGCCATCATTGCCAGCAGCCTTTTCAACAGCTCCAGGTACATCCGGGAGGAATTTGTAAAGGATGCGTGATTACTGTCTTGGAAGCTGGTGACAAGATTGAAAAATGCCGCTTCGTTGTCATGAAAACCTACACGGGTCTTTCCAAAGTCTGTCCTGTCATCTCTTCGTAGTCTCTGCTGACAGAGAAATATAGCTACAGCAGACAGGGCAATTGCAGCTTGTTGTTTGTGGCTCAATAAAATAATGCGCTGAACCCCTGCGTATTGGTGCTTTAGCTGAAATGGATTGAGGAGCTTCACTAAGACAAATGGTGTGCTTTGTCACCATCTTGTGGCATCTATAGGCAATTATAAACCTTTTTGGAGGGGTATTAGTACCTCAATTCGCTATTCACAGCAATCCCTGGTCCCTATCCCCTGCGAAGAGCAGAGGTTTAATGTATAAGTAGAGCTACAAAACATGTTTTGTTTTGTTTTTTCCCCATAATAACTCCAGGGGTTTTATTATTTTTTGTTGCAGCACGTTGGTAAGTGTGCGAGGGTCAGTCCCTCAATGTAATTTGTGATTTGTTTGCGATTGTCCGGCTCCGTCTAGTTCAGCCTAGACACTTTGTGGGAAGCTGAATCTAGTTGCTGACCGTTTGGCTGCGATTGTCATATGTGTGTGTGTGTTCCAGGTTTTGTCTTCCCCTCCCTGTTTCACACACACCTGCTCCTGTGAACATCTTCACCACCTGTGCGTCGTTCACCCTAATTACCTATTGTATTTAACCTCGTGTCTCATTCCCTCTCGTTGCCAGTTCGTTGTACCTTGTCGTCACGTTCCAGCATTCCTTGTCAGAGACTCACAGTAAGACTTTGACCCAGTTCCGATTATCAACCTTGCGTCTTTGCCTCATGTTCTTGGATACTGTTGCCTTTCTTGGATTGCCTGCCTGTGTACCGACCTATGCCCGTCTATTAAACCTCTCTTTTTGGAAACTGTCCATTTGTTTTGGAGTCGTGCATTTTTGGGTCCTATCCTCTGTTCCGTTCATGACAGCGATTCCACGTCAAATCGCAAGTGAGTGGTGTCACGTATTGTGCGGGGGTCTACGATGCGATGCTACAGTGCAGACGCTTACAGCCAACCAAAATGCCTGATTGTATCATTTCATCTTTCACTGCAAAAACTCAAAATCTTACCAAGAATGTCTTTCTCGTCAAAACTAATCTGATTACCCTTAAAATAAGACTCATCACCTAAAAAGTTACTTGTTTTTTGACACTTCACTTACAAACAGTTTTATATAGATCCAATTAGCTTTTCCTGAGGGGTCGCTGTCGCCGTCGTCACAGGAGCTCGGGACCTAAATTAAGCGCTGAAGATGGTCTGCTATTCCTTTGCCTGTCACGGAGGTCACTCAAAGGAGGCTCTTGTTCTCTGCCTTTGAGCCTGGACGCCCACTATTTGACTATACTGTAGCCTATTATAGGTTGCCGTACAAATTTTGCAACCTTTTGAAAAGGTTTAGTGGTGGTTGCCTTTTCAAAGCAAGGCATTCAGTCACAGTTCTCTGCAGCTGACGAGCGTGCAACAAGGACTGCGTTTCCAAAATGGCTGACAGGAAAAGGACAGACTTAAACAAAACTTATTTTTTTAAATAAACCTACAAACAAGTCTTTCAACTACAAACCGTGAACATTTCTGAAAAGAAAATTCTGTTATAATGGGTTGAATTAAATTAGGCTCATTACTTTTTGACTGCCCCTAGAATATTACCAAATAAATAAAAAATAAAAAATTGTAAACTGCACGGACAGCAAGAAAATGACGGGTACAAGGGTGGTGCACTGCTGGATAAGCTTTTATTAGACACTACAGGTAGTGAATACGTGATATTTGAGGGGGTCGACTTCAAACAGCAAGCAAAAGGTTTTCTGAAGACTCAGAACTTCACTCTTCCTCAAAGCCTTTCTGTTGCAGCCCGGCAAGTTGGGGGTGGGTGGGGGGACAAAAGAAACAGATTTTAGGTCATCAGATTAGTGGTGCTTAGCAATATATTGAACAATTAATTACAATCATCTGAAGTGCTGAAATAACAGGTTATGTAGCAATGACAACATTTCAAAGCAGCATGGACATTAAATGCAGGCAAGAGAGCGCAGCTTGTGTAAAGATCAGGTTTTGTGTATCTGCTTCGGGGTGCATCATGCGCCAACCTTGGTGCCAGCATCACGGCTCTTAGCGCGCAGCTTGTTGACCTGAGACTCAGCAATGTCAGCACGCTCTTCAGCCTCATCCAGTTCATGCTGCAGCTTCCGGGACTTTCCCAGATGAACATTAGCCTGTTCCTCCTGTTTTGATGAGTATTAAAAAAAAATGGACATTCATGGGATGGTGGAAGGGGCACAAGCACGCCACCCTTTTCTTCAAATGTATTCACACATACAGTCTCCTCAGCAGATCTCTTGTAGGCTTTAACTTTCAGTTGCAGCTTGCCTACCAAATCTTGAAGACGGGCAAGGTTTTTGCGGTCTTCCTCAGTCTGTTGAAATCAGAGAAAGGTTTACACGGTGGAAAGATAATGTGTCCCTGTGGTAAAGATAAGTTCCCTAAGCATCAAACCTGATAAGTGAGTTCCTTGATACGACGTTCATATTTCCGGACACCCTTCACAGCTTCACTGCTTCTCTTCTGTTCCATTTCCACCTCATTCTCCAGCTCTTTAACCTAATCAAGAAAAAAACTATTGGAACGTACAACAAGTTTGAACAACTTTGTTTCAGTAACATTGCCTCAGAATAGTGTTTCTCCAATATCTTCAGCCAGTTGAGGATCACAACTTTTACAAGCATTCAAATTTTATACAACTTGTTGCCATAACACAATTATTCGGGGTTGATTACAACAGGAATCAAAAAATGTTTTGCAAAGAAATTATGTGCATGCTTGAAGATCAATAAAATGAAGGATGTTGAGAAAAAAAATGACATTTTGTAGTCTAGTAACATAGCGAATTCTGACTCAAATGGTCTAAAATTTTAGCGACATACTCACGAACCAAGTGAAAAGTTACACTTCAGTGGAATGTTGGATTTTTATTTATTTTTTGATAGTGCCTACCTGAGGGAAGTAACACAAATTAGAAATGTTCTTCCAGTTACCCTGGCCTCGAGCTTCTGCATCTGCTTCTTGCCTCCCTTCATTGCAATTTGTTCAGCTTCATCCAGGCGGTGCTGCAGGTCTTTGATGGTTTGCTCCATGTTCTTCTTCATACGCTCCAGGTGAGCACTGGTGTCCTGCTCTTTCTTTAGCTCTTCCGCCATCATGGCGGCATCGGTGATGGCCTTCTTGGCCTTCTCTTCAGCGTTTCTGCACTCCTGGACTGCATCTTCTACTTCTGTCTGAAGCTGGGAAGTATCTGCTTCCAATTTTTTCTTTTGGTTTATAAGAGCAGTGTTCTAAATATAATAAATTGTATTTCAGGTTACAAAGCACTTCAAATCTACAGATGTTGATAAATGTTTAATATTTGTATAAACCATCTGTGTTCATGCTGTGCAATAATAATGGGCCCTTACCTGTGAGTGCAGTAGCTGCACTCTCTCAGTAACGTCCAACAACTCCTGCTCAGCAAGTTTGCGACTTCTTTCAGTTTGCTCGAGAGCAGCCCTCAGTTCCTCCAGCTCAGCCTGAATGAGGTTGTTACGTCTCTCCACAATGGCAATGTTCTCTTTAAGATCGTCATTAGCACGAAGAGATTCATCAAGTTGAAGTTGGCAATCCTTCATGGGATGACAACAACCATATAATATCAGTATCCAGACTGTGATCTACAGTACGTCATTAGTATATTCTTACTAGTTTACCTTCAAATGTGCATGAACAGATTTGAGTTGCTTCTGAGCCTCAGCTGCCTGCCTGTTGGCCTGACTGAGCTGAATCTCCATCTCATTGAGGTCTCCCTCCATCTTCTTCTTCAAGCGGAGAGCCTCATTCCTGCTTCGACACTCAACTTCTAGAGAACTCTGCAGGGTGTCGATAGTCCTCTGCAGGTTCCTCTTGCACTGTTCCATCTCCTCTTCTTTCTCAGCAATTTTGCGCTCCATCTCCGCCTTAATCTGGTTGAACTCAAGATGAGCTCTCAAAATCTTGCCTTCCTCATGCTCCAAGGAGGCCTGTGATAGATACCAAGTTGTGGAATAATTTGTACAGTTTTAAAATGGTTGCAAACACCGCAAACAAACTAAAGGTTAGATAATCTTGTACCTCAGCTTCCTCAAGACTAGACTGAATTTCACCCTTTTCCTGCTCCAGTTGTTTACGAGCTTTCTCCAACTCATGAATACTCTTTCCTCCCTCACTAAGTTGCTCAGTGAGGTCAGAGATCTCCTCTATTGATGGGAGTTGTCGACAATAAGTTGGTTAATTAGGAAACCCAATTTAATACATTCTGTGCCAGGTAAATTTTCTTGTAGTACCCTGTAAATTCTTGTTCTCTCTCTTGACCGTTTCTAGCTGATCGAGGGACTCTTCGTAGGAATTCTTTAACTTGAAGAGTTCAGTGCTCAAGCTTCTGGCTTCTTTCTGGGAGCCCTCCAGCTCACACTGAGATTCCTCATACTTCTGTTTCCATTCGGAAAGAACCTGGAAACAAAGATATAAAACACAATTGCAATTTATATATACAGTTGCAAGAAAAGGTATTTGAACCCTTTGGAATGACTTGGATTTCTGCATAAATTGGTCATAAAATGTGATTTGAACTTCATAATTGAAGCAGACTGTGTTTGTCTATTGTTGTGGCTTAGATGGAGATCAGTTAACATTTTGTGACCAATTTATGCACACATCCAGGTAACTTCAAAGGCTTCAGATACTTTGTCTTGCAACTGTTAACATTTATTCATCTTATTGTGACTCCACCGTTGTATGGGTCCGAATTGAGCAGAATAAACAAGATATTGGAATGAGTGGGGAAAATAAATAAATATGATTGACCTTGTCGAAGTTTCTTTGCTTCTTGTCCATAGCAGCAGCAGCAGCATTTGACCTCTCCAAATCCACCATGAGATCTTCAATCTCATTTTGCAGTCTGTGTTTGGTTTTCTCCAGGGAGGAACATTTAGCATTCACTGCTTCCACAGCCTCCTCAGCATCCTGCAGACGCTGAGTCAGCTTCTTCCTGGATACACAGGTTGATGTTTGTTTTTAATTGGAATCATTGTTAAGAGATCTCGATTGGCTGCCTGCGCAGGGGGTAAGATTTTACTTGTCAGCATTCTACTGGACAGTTTATAACTGATATCCATCCATCCATTTTCTGAGCCGCTACTCACTAGGGTCGCGGGCGTGCTGGAGCCTATCCCAGCTATCATGGGGTTGTAATTCCTTCATGTCGCTACTGTTCCTGTTTTTTCTGCCTTATAAATCCCCAAGATCTTAATCAATCTTTACCTCTTTAAGTCCTTTTTACATTTTTACCATCATCCGCAGGTGTTGAAAAAAGTAACAAGCCTATTCTGACAAAATAAGGAGTAGAAAGTCTGGAGATCTGTTTTCAAATGTAGGGAGTACAAGTAAAAAGTTGTCAAAAAAATAAATTCATAAAATCAAGTAAAGAACAGATACCTGAAGAATCAACTTAAGTTCAGTAACAAAGTATTTGGACCGAAATACTTCTCACATATTCTTTTCATTATCTGAAGAGAAAATAATTCATTGTCATTTTCAGCAGTTTGAGCCAATCAATGATCAATGGATGGGATGACACACTGCTGTCATTTTTATTTATTTAGTTTTCGTGACATTTTTCAGTTGCGTTCAAGTGATGTATATTTCACTTACTTAGCCTCTTCCAGTTCTTCAGTCCTCTGGATGGCATCGGTTTCATACTTAGTCCTCCACTGAGCCACCTCCGAGTTGGCTTTGGACATGCCGCGCTGCAGTTCAGCCTTGGCCTCCTGCTCCTCCTCATACTGCTCTCTGAGCAGGTCACAGTCATGGCGAGAGGACTGCACAGCATGGGCTAATGCATTCTTGGCCTGAATGAATAGACCATTTAAAAGTGGTTCTTTTTGAAACACACGGTGACATTATTTACATTTTGTACAGTCATGCCTTTATTTCTTCCTCCAGTTGTCGTTTCAGATCTTCAAGTTGCTGGTTGTAAGAATTCTTTCCTCTTGTCAGCTGGGAAATGAGAGCTTCTTTCTCCTCTAGCTGTCTGAAATACTCATCTATAGAAAGGTTTTCTGCATTTCTTAATTCTCGATTCAGCAATTTCTATTTCTTCCTATATGCTACATTTACTGACCGTTCTCAGCTTGAAGCTTTGCTTTCTGTGTGCTAAAGTCATTCAGGGATCTTTGATGTTCATCACACTTATTCCTGTATTCATTCATTTGATCCTCCAGAGTTCTGTTCGTCTTCTCTAAATAAACCTATTAGAAAATACCATACGCCACAGTCATTGTTTATCATTGTTCATTCGGTGAACAAAAAAATATAGCTGAGTAAAAATGTTCTTACTTTATTTTTAGAATCAGGCTAACAGTCAGAAAACAAAATTCTTGTCATACAGGATGTGCCTTATGGTCAAAATTGAATAAATTGAATAAATTCAATAAATATGTTGTTGGCTCTCTTACTGCTGAAACATGACTTACCTTAGATTTCACAATATGTTCCATATTGGAGACGACATCATCCAGTTCCAGTCTAAGTTCACTCTTCTCCTTCTCCAGTTTCTGCTTGACTCTCTGCAGGTTGTCTATCTGCTCTCCCAGGTCAGCAACACTGTCAGCTTGTTTCTTTCTCAGTGTGGCCGCAGTGGCTTCATGCTGCAGCGTGGCTTCTTCCAGGTCTCTGCGGAGTTTCTGGAACTCAGCCTCCCTCTTCTTGTTCATCTCAATTTGGGCAGATGTTGCTCCACCAGCCTCCTCCAGCCTCTCACTGATTTCCTCCAGCTCTCTGGCCAAGTCTGCTCTCTGCTTCTCCGCCTTGGCTCGGGCAGCTCGCTCTGCCTCAAGCTCTTCCTCCAGCTCCTCGACACGAGCCTGTTGGTTAAAACAGTGAAACTTTAATAGTAAATTTCAGCAATTATTTTGTCTGTGTAGTTGTGCACTTTTTACCTGTAGCTCTTTCAGCTTCTTCTGTAGCTGCATTATAATGGCTTGCTCATCTTCAATTTTCCCATGCAGCTGACTAATTTCAAAGTCTTTCCTGGAACATAGAGAATGATTAGTAATGCTGCTTATTAATTACATTGATCAAGCAATGGGCCTATGGATTTGTACTTTTTCAAACGCTCATCCAGTTGCTGTTTATCATTCTCGAGGTCCATCAGAGTTTCTTGGCTTATCTTTAAGTCTCCCTCCAGCTTCCTCTTTGCTCTCTCAAGGTCCATTCGAACCTTCTTCTCTTGTTCGAGAGACCCTTCAAGCTTAAACAAAGTGAATGAAAGTAACAAATGGTGATTTATACCTAATAATGGTAATATTACAAAATTTGAAAGGAATACATACATCATCCACTTGCTGCTCGAGTTTTGATTTGGCCTTAGTCAGAGTGTTGACTTTGTCTTCCTCACTCTGAAGGTCATCCAAGGTTTGCTGATGAGCTTCTTGTAAGGCTTTCTTCTCTTTGGTCAGCTTGGCGATGATTTCCTCCAAAGCTGCCATTTCCTCTGTCAGGTTCTTCACCTGAAATATAAAAAAACAGTAACCTGAATTTAAAGTTAGCGTGATTTATGCACTTTTGATTTTAGTTCAATTTTAACCCTCAACTATTACACCTATAAACAACAAAGTCTCTCTCACCTATACACGCCCACCCTGTATAGGGAGTAGATATCGGACCATGCTTCTTACACAAGAGAACCAACAGTAGGAGAATAAAATACACAAACAGTGCATACCTTGTTCTCAGTGGCATGCTTCTCTTTCTCCACTTTAGCCAGCGTTAACTCCAAGTCATCAATGTCCTTCTTCAGCTCAGAACACTCGTCCTCCAGCTTCCTCTTCTTTGCTGTTAATTCAGCATTCATCTCTTCCTCATCTTCCAATCTTTCAGTTAGCTCTTTGGCTTTTGCTTCCATCTGGATTTTGTTTTTAATCAGCCCCTCACATCTTTCCTCAGCATCACAAAGATTATCTTGTTCCTGCCAGATCATAATTGTGTTCAACAACAACATTTAGGAGTGGTTAATATGTACGCTGTACTCACTGCTTGAACTTGAAGCTGCAGGTCATTCTTCTCTTGGAGAAGAGAAACCATTTTCTCCTCCAATTCCTTTCTACGTGCTTCAGACTTTGCATAAGCTTCTTTCAACTTCAGGAATTCTTCCTTCATGTTGGCCATTTCCTTTTCTGCTTCGGCAGATCTCAAAAGAGGTTTGATTTTGAAGAACAGCTTCATCCAAGGCCAATTTTTGACCCCCATGAATGAACGGATATTCCACTGGATCACTAATAAAGCATCTCTGAATGTTTTTTTTTTTTTTTTAGCAGAAGTACGAGCTATGTTAATACAATATTAAATAATACAATGTAAGAATTTATGGTATTATGTATATTGTGCCAATATTGAGAGAGAAAATACCTGCGTTCCACCATCTTCTGATACTCAATACGAGACAAAAGACCACGAGATCGAGCTTGAATGGCAGTAATAATTTTGGAGAGACGCTCATCTCTCATTTCCTCAAGTAGACCCAACAGTCCAGCTTTGAAGAAGACCTGTCAATGTCAGCATGAACAGTACATTCATTTTATTTCCTCCTGATCTATAGAAATAATGTTTCATGAGCCGTATGAACCAGAAGAACAACAAGTTGTACCTTAGTATGACCAAATTTGTATTGGTTGTGATCAATATCCAAAGAAGCAAGGAGCTTCTCAGCTCCCTTTCTGCTGTCAATGAACTGTCCCTCAGGGATGGCAGCAGGATTCAAAATGCGATACCTTTGAGAGCAAATTAGGTCCATTTTAGTCATGAGTATTCATAACCAAAGTCGATGTTTTTTATATATTAGGCAAGTATTTATTGAAAATTAGAACACTTTACTGCAGACAACATTTATTAAGTGGTGTCTGTTATTGGACTTCTTTGCTCGTCATTGGTTGTCCATAACGAACGCCATGTTCAGATATAAGGGTGTCCACATGTGCACTTAGCACCAGGACACCCGAGGCCACAGTTCGACTTTGTGGTTGTGTCAATTATTTTAACTAAGTTAAGAGACACTTTTGTTCACCGCTGCTGTTGGGCACAAGCACATCTTCATGCATATTTTTCTTTGTTTGTTTTCAATACTTTCTGGTCGGTGGATTGTAGGCATCGAAGCTGGGAACCCAACATTTTTAATTTGAACAATTCCGGGAGAACCGGAATGTTAGTCCCGGTTCCAATCAGTTCTTGATTCTTGATGCCCAACCCTTAGCCGTAAGGTTGTTGGTTCCTGTTGTGGCGGCAATCCCCGAACCTGTTGGTGGACACCAGCGGTAAGGGATGCCATGAAGCTGAGGAAGGAGTCCTATCGGGCATTTTTGGCAGGCATGATGACAGAGTCTGGACTAAAAGATGCCAAGGCATCTGCTGTATCGGATTACTTTGTATTACAATCACGGCGATAAAAAAGGCATTGACAAAATTCCATTCCACTATTATTAAGTACACTATAAATTGTGAGAAACTGCAGGTGAATATAATTTTCATACTACTGAACGTGTTTATGAAAGTGTCACCATCAAAATGTCATCTATTGGGTTGGCTCTGTGATAAAGCTGTCTGCACTATGTTTTCAAAATTGAGACCACAGCATATGAAACATAACCTTTAATCTAATGACAACTGTCAATTGTCCAGAGTCGGTGCTTCTAAATAAATTAACAAACCCAACTGATTGATTTAATCAAAATAGAGAACACAGGAGTAATGCAGATTTTGTTCACATTACTTTTTTTTAAAGATGGCAACATTTTTACGTCATGTATTATTCCCTTAATTATGAAACATTCATTCTCCATGAGCCCATTAGATACACATGTACAACCCCAATTCCAATGAAGTTGTACGTTGTGTTAAACACAAATAAAAACAGAATACAATGATTTGCAAATCATGTTCGACCTATATTTAATTGAATACACTACAAAGACAAGATATTGAATGTTCAAACTGATCAACTTTATTGTTTTTAGCAAATAATAATTAAAAGCAAAGCAAAAGCCATTTATCAACAACACCCAGAAACTCCACTGGCTTCTCTGGGCCCGAGCTCATCTAAGATGGACTGATGCAAAGTGAAAAAGTGTTCTGTGCTCCGATGAGTCCACATTTCAAATTGTTTTTGGGAATTGTGGACGTCATGTCCTCCGGGCGAAAGAGGAAAAGAGCCATCCGGACTGTTATGGATGCAAAGTTCAAATGCCAGCATCTGTGATGGTATGGGGCTGTTTTTTTCGTGCCAATGGCATGGGTAACTTACACATCTGTGACGGCACCATTAATGCTGAAAGGTACATACAGGTTTTGGAGAAACATATGCTGCCATCCAAGCAACGTCTTTTTCATGGACGCCCCTGCTTATTTCAGCTAGACAATGCCAAACCACATTCTGCATGTGTTACAACAGCGTGGCTTCGTAGTAAAAGAGTGCAGGTACTAGACTGGCCTTCCTGCAGTCCAGACCTGTCTCCCATTGAAAATGTGTGGCGCATTATGAAGCTTAAAATACGACAACGGAGACCCCGGACTGTTGAACAACTGAAGCTGTACATCAAGCAAGAATGGGAAAGAATTCCACCTACAAAGCTTCAACAATTAGTGTCCTCAGTTCCCAAACGTTTATTGAATGTTGTTAATATTGAATGAAAAGGTGATGTAACACAGTGGTAAATATGACCCTGTCCCAGCTTTTTTGGAACGTGTTGCACCCATAAAATTCTAAGTTAATGATTATTTGCTAAAAACAATAAATCAGTTTGAACATTAAATATCTTGTCTTTGTAGTGTATTCAATTAAATATAGGTTGAACATGATTTGCAAATCATTGTATTCTGTTTTTATTTATGTTTAACACAACGTCCCAACTTCATTGGAATTGGGTTGTAATTATATTTGACCAACAGAAAACATTCTTGGCTTTTGCTTAATGATGTTCTTTTAAGAACCGTAGGAGAGTTACAAGGCTGTCATCACAAAGTACACAGCAAATAAATATTGTTCAGTTAAATTGACTTTGAACTGTACACTACAAAGACAAGATATTGAATGTTCAAACTGATCAACTTTATTGTTTTTAGCAAATAATAATTAAAAGCAAAGCAAAAGCCATTTATCAACAACACCCAGAAACTCCACTGGCTTCTCTGGGCCCGAGCTCATCTAAGATGGACTGATGCAAAGTGGAAAAGTGTTCTGCGCTCCGATGAGTCCACATTTCAAATTGTTTTTGGGAATTGTGGACGTCATGTCCTCCGGGCGAAAGAGGGAAAGAGCCATCCGGACTGTTATGGACGCAAAGTTCAAATGCCAGCATCTGTGATGGTATGGGGCTGTTTTTTTCGTGCCAATGGCATGGGTAACTTACACATCTGTGACGGCACCATTAATGCTGAAAGGTACATACAGGTTTTGGAGAAACATATGCTGCCATCCAAGCAACGTCTTTTTCATGGACGCCCCTGCTTATTTCAGCTAGACAATGCCAAACCACATTCTGCATGTGTTACAACAGCGTGGCTTCGTAGTAAAAGAGTGCAGGTACTAGACTGGCCTTCCTGCAGTCCAGACCTGTCTCCCATTGAAAATGTGTGGCGCATTATGAAGCTTAAAATACGACAACGGAGACCCCGGACTGTTGAACAACTGAAGCTGTACATCAAGCAAGAATGGGAAAGAATTCCACCTACAAAGCTTCAACAATTAGTGTCCTCAGTTCCCAAACGTTTATTGAATGTTGTTAATATTGAATGAAAAGGTGATGTAACACAGTGGTAAATATGACCCTGTCCCAGCTTTTTTGGAACGTGTTGCACCCATAAAATTCTAAGTTAATGATTATTTGCTAAAAACAATAAATCAGTTTGAACATTAAATATCTTGTCTTTGTAGTGTATTCAATTAAATATAGGTTGAACATGATTTGCAAATCATTGTATTCTGTTTTTATTTATGTTTAACACAACGTCCCAACTTCATTGGAATTGGGTTGTAATTATATTTGACCAACAGAAAACATTCTTGGCTTTTGCTTAATGATGTTCTTTTAAGAACCGTAGGAGAGTTACAAGGCTGTCATCACAAAGTACACAGCAAAGAAATATTGTTCAGTTAAATTGACTTTGAAATACAACTTTAAAACAATTCAGTGCAATAAATTCAATTAATCATAATCTCAATTGGTGGCACAGTGGCCGACTGGTTAGCACATCTGCCTCACAGTTCTGAGGACCGGGGTTCAAATCGGGCCTCGCCTGTGTGAAGTTTGCATGCTCTGCCCGTGCCTGCGTGGGTTTTCTCCGGATACTCCGGTTTCTTCCCACATCCCCAAAACATGCTTGGTAGGTTCATTGAAGACTATAAATTGCCTGTAGCTGTGAATGTGAGTGTGAATGGTTGTTTGTTTATATTTGCCTTGTGACTGCCTGGCGACCAGTCCAGGGTGTACCCTGCTTCTCACCTCGAGTCAGTTGGGATAGGCTCCAGCACACCCGCAACCCTAGTGAGAATAAGCGGTCCGGAAAATGGATGGATAGTCTCCATTGTTGTTCACTTACCTTTCATAACGTGTGACTACTCTTTTTCGTGTTATGATTTATGGTGGGAAAAAGGGAAAAAACATTTTATTACCACTCCAATATACTGTATGTTGCGACTGGAGCAAGATTGCATGACTTGACTTGTGACTTGCTCAAACCAAGTAAGGACTTGACTCAACTTGCCTGAAATTTAGTAGTGACTCGACTTGGTTTGCTTGATTTTTCTTTTTTTTTTTTTTTTTTTTTTCCCCCCACAGTGACTTGGGACTTGCTTAAGACTTCAAGCTTATGACTTGAGACTTGGTTGCGACTTGCACATGTGACTCACTCTCACCTCTGCGTTTCGCAGCCGAGTGTGAAGCAGCTGGGATGGAAGTCAGCACCTCAAAATCTGAGGCCATGGTCCTCAGTTAGAAAAGGGTTGAGTGCCCTCTCCGGGTCAGGGAGGAGATCCTGCCCCAAGTGGAGGAGTTCAAGTATCTCGGCGTCTTGTTCACGAGTGAAGGGAGAATGGAGTGGGAGATCAACAGGGGGATCAGTGCGGCGTCTGCAGTGATGCGGACTCTGTATCGGTCAGTCGTGGTGAAGAAGGAGCTGAGCCAAAAGGCAAAGCTCTCGATATACCGATCGATCTACGGTCATACCCTCACCTATGGTCACGAGCTGTGGGTCGTGACCGAAAGAACAAGATCGCGGATACAAGCGGCCAAAATGAGTTTACTCCGCAGGGTGTCCGGCCTCTCCTTTGAGAAAAGGTGAGAAGCTCGGTCATCTGGGAGGGGCTCAGAGTTGAGCCACTGCAGAGGAGCCAGATGACGTGGCTTGGGCATCTGGTTAGGATGAGTTGGGCAAAACGCTTTATTGCAGTTGATGCTCCTAAGGGTGGCCCAACCAGTTATGAGGTTTAGGAGGCAGTAATTTTTTCACACACGGCCACGTAGGTTTGGATTTTTGTTCTCCCTTAATAACAAAAAAACCTTCATCAATGATGGGAAACATTTAAGTGTGACAAACGTCCCAAAAAAAAAAAAATCAGGCAGGGGACCAACACTTATTCACATATTCACATCGCTGTGTGTGTGTGTGTGTGTGTGTGTGTGTGTGTGTGTGTGTATAGTGAACACTGTGTAATACCTTTGTTTGAAATCCCCATAGAGGATCCTATTTGGGAATCCCTTTCTGCAGATTCTGATGCCTTCCAGCACACCATTACAGCGCAGCTGGTGCATGACCAGCGGGTTCTCCATGGCTCCAGGAGTCTTGGTCTCATTGGGGATGATGCAGCGTACAAAGTGGGGATGAGTAGACCTCAAGTTGGTCATCAGCTTGTTCAGATTCTCCTTCCAATGATAATGAATTAATTATGGGTTGGAGCACCAAATACTTTTCATGCAGAATGGTTATTAAGGACCAAATTAAGAAGAAGAATACCCTATGAAGGGCAGACACAGTCTGAAAAGATGAACCCTTTCTCTTCTTCTCCTTCTTGCCTTCACCGGCTTCACCCATCGCTGTTCAAGGCAAATTATGAGATTATAAAATAATGTTGGAGTTGGACAAATTCACAAAGCAAATCTGAATTCTCATAGATGGTACCTGAATCTGCTCCAGCATAATTTGCAAAGATTAATGCCAATAGTTTCAGATTAGACTTCTGGTAAAGTCCAACAACAGTCTCATTTAGAGGATCCTTGTTCTTCACCAGCCAGTTGTTGATATTGTAATCAACAGTGCCAGCATAGTGCATCAGGGCAAAATGGGCCTCTGGTTTCCCTTTGACTATTCTGGGCTTCTGGAAGTTGCTGGATTTCCCCAGGTGGTTGTCGTACAGCTTAGCTTTGAAGGTTGTATCACTGGCTTTGGGGAACATGCACTCTTCTTCAAGGATGGACATGATACCCATAGGCTAGGGAGAAATAAAGAGATGGAGTGAAAATTTATTTGGTCAAGGTTTTTTGTAAAAAGCTGAGGAACTTGTTATAACCAGTCTCTCACCTTTTCAATTAGGTCAATACAGGCCTGCAAGTCCATACCAAAATCTATGAAAGTCCATTCAATGCCTTCCTTCTTGTACTCTTCCTGCTCCAGCACAAACATGTGATGGTTGAAAAACTGTTGCAGTTTTTCATTGGTGAAGTTGATACACAGCTGCTCAAAGGTGTTGAACTGTAATAGAAAGTGGATAAGCATTTTTTTCATTTTAAATACATGGAAGTACAAATTTAAATATTTATATTTTTATGTCAAATCCAATTGTTTTCAGTTTGCAGCAAATATAAAGCGACTGATTGAAGTATTGAAACACACTGTTCCAAAACTTGTGGATATGTACAGCATATAAAGCCATATTGGAGGCTCAAACAAAAAATAGACAGAGCTCACATCAAAGATCTCAAATCCAGCAATATCTAAAACACCAATGAAGTACTGGCGAGGCTGCTTGGTCTCCAATGACTGGTTGATCCTGACCACCATCCACAGAAACATCTTCTCATAAACGGCCTTGGATAGAGCTCCAACAGCATAGTAGACCTTCAAGACAGGAACAATAAACACCAAACGGCCACAACATTTTGATAACTTTCACAATCTAATGTGAACCAGAATAAGAGCTGTAAAAAAAAAATGTGGCACCATGAAAATAATGTCTAATATTTTGACACTTTCATTTAGCCAAATGCTAATGTGTTTGAAATAGTTCACGATGACCCCAAAACACAGCCTATTTCTATGGCTTTGTGGTGAGGTGGTCAGGTGACACACGTGGTGAGCAAGAAACCCTTTAAGAGTGGAAAATTACATAAGATTTGAAGATTTGAGTCACAATGGGGGAAAAAATGCACAAATGCACGGCTGGGCAGGTTTTTGTGCTTTTATTGACAGAATTTGGCGGAGGTTCTGAGCTTGGTTGAGTACTTTTTAAGTTGCCCCTGTAAAGGGAAACTCTTGTATTGGATTTTGTTTGATTGTGCCGTTGATTATAATTTTGCTGGCCAGTGTGGTTAACACGAATTATCTCTTTTTTTCTTCAATAGAAAAAGAATAGGTTGAATATTATCATGTCTCACCTGGGCAACATTTTGTCCCTTGGTGACCCACTCATTTCCCACTTTCACTCTTGGGTGACAGAGACCTTTGATGAGGTCAGCAGAGTTCAGGCCCATCAGGTAAGCTGATTTGTCAGCATCTGAAGAAGAAAATTAAATTAAGTCAAACGACCTACTGCCGCCTGAGATTGAGCTGACGTGACACGGGATTCGTCTGACCTTCCGTGCCATCCGCCTCTGCCTGTTCCTCACGCTGCTTCTGCTTAAACTTCATGTTACCATAGTGCATGATGGCACCCGTCAGCTTGTACGCAGAGTTCTTTTCCTCTTGCGTGAAGCCAAGCACATCAAATGCACTCTGTCAGAGAATACAGGATAACTATTTTAATTGTAGATCCTTTATACGATGCTAGGTCAATACACAAGTAATAACATCCTTGTATCTTAAAAAAATAAAAGCCCTACATCTGTTGCCATCAGTTCATCTGCATCATCAATGGAGACCACTTGTGTTTCCCCCTGAGAGATGAAGGCGTAGTCATAAGGATTGTTTGTGATCAACAGCATCTCTGGATGAGAGAGCGTGCGACAGGGCACAAAGATCAGACCATTTGGACATCAGAGTGCATGAAAGAAAACAAACATAGCAGGATTCAGTATTCACAGAATACTGACCCAGAATTTCGGGCTTCTTGTTGGACAGAATCTGGTAGAAAATGTGGTAATCTCGCTCAGCCTTGAGCTGGAAGGTCACTCGAGATTTTTCCAGAAGGTCTAACAAGTTGAAAAGGAGACGAATATCCCTTTGGTCAAGTCGGCAATACTGTGAGGTAGCACCAGAGCATTATTTGTGTAACTTGAGCGGAGTCTTTCTTCTTACATGTTTCAATATCAGCAGAGGCCAACTTTCCTCGAGTATCAAAGTGAATCCGGATGAATTTACCCTGGGGGATGTACTTGGTAGTCATGAAGAGCTCTTGATATCTAATAGAGTGTTGCTATATATTGTTATAACAAAACATAAAGCGATAAAATAACTTACGAATCGAGAGGAGTTGTCATTCCTAATGGTTTTGGCATTTCCAAAGGCCTCCAGAGCAGGGTTAGCCTGGATGATTTGATCCTCCAGAGTACCCTGTTGAAAAGGAATATTGTATGTGCTGAAAAAGAGAGATCTATCTATCCATCCGTTTCTTTATGTATCTATTGTAATGCCTGTAGAAGACTTCCCTTGTCCAACACTAGATTGTCTTGTGATATTCTAATCTAATCAATTTAGTATAGAGTGGCCAGGGACCCGACATCTCACGCCTTTGTTACATCACCATGCGTGTACCTTGTCTTTGGCATTGCCATCTTTCTTAACGCTTCCAGCCGCAATGCTTGCAAAATACTGGATGACTCGCTTTGTGTTGACGGTTTTTCCTGCACCAGATTCTCCGCTGTAATTACAAAGTTAGTTGTCAATATACAATATACAGCTCGAAAACTCCCCATCCACGTCATTTATCCCGATCACATCCACAATCTTAGAAGATGAAATGCAAGGAGCTAATAATGCTCAGTTTTGACTGACTAATGATTGAATTTCAGGAGGTATTCAAAAATATGTTTACTATTTTGATTGTAGTGCTCACACATCTCTATATTTTAATACGATAATAAGTACAAAGTAAAACTATGTTTTCCAATGTCATATATAAGGTAACCAAAATATTAGAAATAGTAGTGGGGTTTTATACCATGCAAACATTGTTACATGAATACCTCTGTGAGTTTCAATTCAAATGCAGCAATAAATGCCAAAGGTTTGATTCAAATAAATGAGAAATAATATTGCAGTCAACATGATGATCCATGTGTTTATGAGGTTAAATACTTACGTGATCAAAATTGACTGATTTTCACGATCTGCAAAACAGGATTTCAAAAAAGAACAGTTACGGTATTCAAATTTGACTCAAATACTGTATACTGTCTGTTATTAAATCTAGATTTGTACACAGTTGGTACCTGCCAGCATGTACTGGTAGGCGTTGTCAGAGATGGAGAAGATGTGAGGAGGAGCTTCACTCCTCTTCTTTCCCCTGTAGGCAACAACCACCTCTTGGTTGTAGACTGGCAGCCACTTGTAAGGGTTGACAGTGACACAGAACAGCCCAGAGTAGGTCTTGCAAAAAAAAAAAGAAGAATAACAGATGGAATCACAGTGAAAATAATTTGTTTTACTGCTTTCGGTTTGGAATACACGTATCTCCGATCCCTTATGAGGTTTCTGTCCTCCAAATGTTTTATACATTAATGTTGACAAATTGTACTTGTCTGCTTATATTGCTGTTTTGCTCACATAGATCATCCATGCTGCATAACGCTCTTTGAGGTTGAACAGCACAGCGGGCTCGTGGAGGAACGTCAACATGGCCATGTCCTCGAGCTTGTCAAATTTTGGAGGATTCTGTTGCAGAACCTGGGAGTCTTTGACAGTCACCGTCTATGGAACGTGAAGAAGTGTTAGTATTTAACTGCCCATGATAAAACCCACACAATAACACATTTAACCCATAATGTATCATATGTTCTATTATGCTGTTGGTGCCTAAAAGGTAATTGACCACTGACCTTTCCATGCTGCGTCTCCACAGTAACACTGGCCCCATCTCGACTTGTGATGGAAGCCTTCACAAACTCTTCCGCCGCATCAGGGACAAAACATTCCTTCTTTATGTCGAAGGGACGAGTGGAAGCCTCCATGCGTTCCTTCTCCGACTTCCGCAGGTACGGGGCAGCTATCCCATACATAGACATCTCTGCGTCTCCCATGGCTGCACTGGAAACGGAGAGAATGAGGACCATTATGGATGGGAATCACAAGCTCTTTTTTTTATATATACACTGTAATTATGAAACCATTTTTAAAATGTGGAACAACTCCATCCGGCCATCCATCATTTTCATCAATACTGAATTGATTATTTTGTGAATTAACAGCATAACCATTTCAAATTTGTGTGGAATTTACCAGTACGTTCAACTCAGAGGAACTCAGAAGACTTGAGAGTATGAAAACGAAGCCCTTCAGCTAGAAAGAAAGCAAAGAGAAAAGATATCAGGGTTTTATTATCATCTCTAAATGTTTGTTTGATTCATGTGTAAGATACTTACACCAGTTGTCACAAATCCTAAAGTATATCTAATTACTATTTTGTTATAAGATGAGGCACATTGCAGGAAAATTGATGAATAATTTAAAGTTGAGCAGACTTACAAGATGCAGGTGAGGAGGAAGCAGCTGTGCAACCTGCTGGGATCACATTTATAAAGCCTGCTAACCCTGCCTTAATAGGCCACCACCCTAATTTCCAAATACACACACAACAGCTCCCCATCACTTTCATCACTTGTGACATGGCTCTCTGCAGCTTTCATGTTTGGCTGCCCTCTGTGCCTGTTGGTCTGGAGCTGTGGACCCCTCCTGCCCAAATAATGTGACTTATTGGGAACATCGCCAGGAACTTTCTCCCACATAACTCATCTATGAGTCACATAAAGCACAGACTCCCCACTATCTTTGTTTTGACCACGTTTGTCAGTCAACTGTTCTGCGAAATCATTTTTCCAAGTGAGACTAAGAGAGAATAGAAATGCCTGTGAAGATGCCTATGAGAACAGATATACTGTGTGTGTGTGTGTGTGTGTGTGTCTGTGCATGTATATGTGTATATATATATATATATATATATACAGTGGGTACGGAAAATATTCAGACCCCCTTAAATTTGTCACTCTTTTCTTTATATTGCAGCCATTTGTTAAAATCATTTAATTTAATTTTTCTGCTCATTAATGTACACTCAGCACCCCATATTGACGGAAGAAAACAGAATTGATTCATTGATCATTTTCCGAAGTTATTGTAGGATGTCACAGCATCATCTATAACTGTTATTTCGGGTGACTATTTTGTAAATTGTATATAGATGTATCTTTTCTGGAAGTGTTTGGTCAATAAAAACATTAAAAAATGATCTCTTGGCCTAGTCATTTAAGATGGAGTTGATGGTAAAATGGGTAACCATGTGGGTCACCACTAATGCTTAATGGTGCACTAGTGGTACAGTGGGTACGGAAAGTAATCAGACCCCCTTAAAATTTTCACTGTTATATTGCAGCCATTTGCTAAAATAATGTCATTTCAATTTTTTTGCTCATTAATGTATACACAGCATCCCACACTGACAGAAAAAAAACTGAATTGTTGACATTTTTGGAATTTATTTTAAAAAATGTAAAAAAAAATTTTAAAATAATATTCAGACCCTTTGCTCAGTATTTAGTAGACGCACCTAAGCTAATACAGCCATGAGTCTTTTTGGGAATGATGCAGCAAGTTTTTCACACCTGGATTTGGGGATCCTCTGCCATTCCTCCTTGCAGATCCTCCAGTTCTGTCAGGTTGGATGGTGAATGTTGGTGGGCAGCCATTTTCAGGTCTTTCCAGAGATGCTCAATTGGGTTTAAGTCAGGGCTCTGGCTGGGCCATTAGAAAACAGTCATGGAGTTGTTCTGAAGCCACTCCTTCTTTATTTTAGCTGTGTGCTTAGGGGTCATTGTTTGGTTGGAAGGTGAACCTTTGGCCCAGTCTGAGGTCCTGAGCACTCTGGAGAAGGTCTTCATCCAGGATATCCCTGTACTTGGCCACATTGATCTTTCTTTTGATTGCAACCAGTCGTCCTATCCCTGCAGCTGAAAAACACCCCCACAGCATGATGCTGCCACCACAATGCTTCACTGTTGGGACTGTATTGGACAGGTGATGAGCAGTGCCTGGTTTTCTCCACACATACCGCTTAGAATTAAGGCCAACAATTTCTGTCTTGGTCTCATCAGACCAGAGAATTTTATTTCTCACCATCTTGGAGCCCTTCAGGTGTTTTTTTAGCAAATTCCATACGGGCTTTCATGCATCTTGCACTGATGAGAGGCTTCCGTCGGGCCACTCTGGCCATAAAGCCCCGACTGGTGGAGAGCTGCAGTGACGGTTGACTTTCTAGAACTTTTTCCCATCTCCCGACTGCATCTCTGGAGCTAAGCCACAGCGATCTTCGGGTTCTTTTTTACCTCCCTCACCAAGGCTCTTCTCTAGGAAGGGTTTTGATCATCTCAAACGTCTTCCATTTCAGGATTATGGAGGCCACTGTGCTGTTAGGAACCTTAAGTGCAGCAGAAATGTTTTTGTAACCTTGGCCAGATCTGTGCCTTGCCACAACTCTGTCTCTGAGCTCTTCAGACAGTTCCTCTGACCTCATGATTCTCATTTGCTCCGACATGCACTGTGAGCTGTAAGGTCTTCTATAGACAGGGGTGTGGCTTTCCTAATCAAGTCCAATCAGTACAATCAAACACAGCTGCACTCCAATGAAGGTGTAGAACCATCTCAAGGATGAGTAGAAGAAATGGACAGCACCCAAGTTCAATATACGAGTGTTACAGCAAAGGGTCTGAATCCTTATGGCTGTGTGATATTTCAGTTTTTCTTTTTTTAATAAATCTGCAAAGATTTCAACAATTGAAATTTTTTTCTGTCTATGGGGTGCTGCGTGTGCATTAATGAGGAAAAAAATGAACTTCAATGATTTTAACAAATGGCTGCAATATAACAGAGAGTGAAAAATGGAAAGGGGTCTGAAAACTTTCCGTACCCACTATATATCCATCCATCCAACCATCCATTTTCTGTTCCGCTTATCCTCACTCGGGACCCGGGCATGCTGGAGCCTATCCCAGCTATCTTCGGGCGACAGCCGTGGTACGCCCTGAACTGGTTGCCAGCCAATCGCAGGGCACACATAAATAAACAACCATTCACACTCACATTCACACCTGCGGGCAATTTAGTGTCTTCAATCAACCTACCACGCATGGGTTTTTTTTTTGGAGGGGGGGACCCACACAGGCACGGGGAGAATATATAATATAGAATATATATAAAATGATTTATTTTGCAGCATATAGATCCAGAAAGTTTGGTGCGGAAACCTGGAATCCATCAAACACCATTGGCATAAACTAGAGGAGAAGTCCTCACTGAGCTTTCTACTGTTAATATTCAAAAAAATAAAAAAGAAATTGTGGAGGAAAAGGATGCCAGTTCTACAACAATTTCAAGTGGAGCGGTCCGAATGGCTTTATTTCATCGGAGCTCAAATCTCAGCCGGCGCTCCTATTCTCATCTGCGAGAGAGGATGTTAGGGTAAATGTTGACACTACAAGTAAGTGAAGAGTGTCTGTTTCTTCTTCGTTGCTTTAAAGAGCCAGGTGTTGTCGTGTGCTAATTGACCTATTGAGTGACAGCGCTGTGACAGACTTACGCGGTTGGTCAGCGGCAAATGAGCACGGCCTTCCGTCGTACCCTCGGTGCAGGGCTCCTTTCTGTTATTCCTCTGTCTGTCAGTTCCTCTGTCATCAGCTGTGCGGCCTCTCGCACCGATGAAAGAAATATAACGCGTGGACATACTTGAAAGGGATGAATCGTGAATGATACACGTTTTAATATGTCCCTCTGTCGAACGTCATGACATGCGCTCAGCTGTTCAAGAGCAGCTGAACGGCAATTCGTGCAGCTGCACTCCTCGCGTGAGCTCACCTTTAACATTGACAGCATATATGAGATCGCTTGTGTAATCGTACGTTTGTATCCCTATGAAATGTATCGGCATTATGAGTTGTTCAGAAAAAAACTAATAAAGATTCCTACTATGTAACTCTTACCTACACAATCAGTTGGAGCACACCAACTTTTGCAGCTTTTTTAAAATACAAATTCATGTGCTTCAGTGTCTCATCGTATTCTCAAATAAAAGCAAATAATTAAAGTTTCAAAAGAAAGCTTGGAATCAATGGCTAAGGAAAACGTATTCCAAATTGAAATAGCCACGTTCGACACACATTGTGAATGGAAATCGAATATTCTTCCGAGGGTTCTTCCCAATTCCCGTTGATGCGTGGCACTGCTTGGTTGCATTTTCTTCCACTCTGGACATAAAGTCTGCCGTTTGGTTTCTTCTGAAATGTACATTTCATTTTTGGGTGACCTTACCTGTTGTTTGTTTGTTTTGTTTGCCTCTGGCAGTTCAACGCATATCTTTGTAAAATTTCAAGCTATTTTTTTGGACTTGATCTGCTTGACTTTCAATTTAAAACAAAACAAAAGAATTGCCGCGTTCTAAAACTTTGGGTTGGTAGCGTACGTGTCAAGGATATGAGTCATTTTGAGTGTAAGTGTCCATACTCGTGTGGAATGGACACAGTCAAAATGCAAAGAAACTGACATATAGAAGCAAGAGTTTATGACGCTTTGGACTGTTGGCAGTCATGCGGCATCTATTACACTTTGGGTGTAGCTTATGCCAAATGAACTAAATTGGCTATTTTTTCAGTCTTTGCAACGTCGAGTAGAACTCGTAAACTAGCTTTACACTCCCCGACTCACACGATAACACGTATGGGTTTTTACAAACGCTGTCATCATATTACCAAAAATATGACACACATAAACCTGCCACCAAAGAGAATTTAGGACCAGCAGACATTTACTATAGTCGGTGTTGGGCTTGTGACGGTCTCGGCGTGTCTCGTTCTCCACTCCCAAAATGATCGGTGAGATGTCTTGTCTTTGGCCTTAACAGTTAGGACTCAAAACAGCACTGCTCCGTACGTTGTTCTCTTTGGTTATTATTGCAGCACATCTGATTGATATTTATAAACCTTCCACTTGGATATGGTTCCCGACCTCACTATTCCGCAGCATAGACACGATACAGATACTATTTGAAAGGCTTCACTTCTCAATGGCATTTACACCTGATAGCAGATGAGGTCGCTCCTCTAGTAGTTGATCCCAACCATGCACAGGCAAAACAACAGCTGACTGGCAGACCTGGCAACTATCCTGACATTGCTCCCGATATTATTATTATTATTATTATTAATGTTGTTATTTACCAGTTATTGATTTTATATCCTGCGTCGCTGAAATTATGATTGCTTTTTAGAATATTGGACTTTTGCCCACAGGCATGTACTGTCATGGTACTGCACGATATGATTGGAATTCAGATCAGCTTGCATTTCCGACTTGCAGTCAATACTTCCATCTCGTCTTTTTTTATGAGCCTAAGTTTTTTTTTTGGCTCCACCCTACGGAATATATTCAGCAGCAGGAAAAGGCAGAGCCGATTCGGATTGAGCAGGCAGCTGCCTGCGTTGTCCGTCAATGCTTTCGTAGGATTAGTGGTAAGATTAGAGCGCCGACAGTTGCTGTGACCACACCGCCACACATGATTTTTAATAGATCTGAAGTGTGAGGGCCACGGCATGTGCCTGAGCGTCCATTTTTAAATAGGGAATAAGCAAAAGATTAAGATGAACCTTATAAAGGCGTATGTTTTCTAGCAAAGTCTAACCAGTACCTTTTGCAGTTTGCCCCCAGCACCTTTTGCAGTTTGCCCCAACCTCAGAATTGCCAACCGCTCGCTATTGGCGAACATTTTCCCATGAGGTGCCGAATCAATAGTGGCGGTCTGTCAAATCAGGAAAACTTTGCCATTGCTGAAATAATCATTTGGATCAACCCTAACATGCGCTTTCCGTAAATATTCTAGGCCATGACTACATTTCCTTTTAGCAATGCTCCAAGTCAGATGTAAATATCCAGTCTCTTTATAATACAACCTGAAAATTAAAAAAGGGAAAAAGTCAGAAAAACAGCTTCGGCGAGCAACTTAATCATATTAATATTACTTCTCCCTAACTTGAGCAATGGCAGGAACCGATCATTAATGTCATTGCTAACATGTCCTCCTGTTTTACAATGTAAAAATAAAAATTGGAGAGATAGACCAACTCAATGTTTTGTTTTTTTCAGCGCAAACACCGATAACCATTATTGCTAGTCAAGGGGAGGCAGATAATCAATATTAGAAGCTATTTATTTGGAGTAAAAGGGAAAATATTCGCATAGAAGTTTTGTATTATTCAAAAATGTGATGGTTTAAATGCCTGCTAAATGTGTTAATTTGCTTTCAGCTTTGCAACAAAAATTGTTGTTGTTTTTTCCATCTCAAACAATAGATATCTTTGTTTTAAAATTCTAACAAAACGTGCAAGGAGCTCGCAGGGTCACCTCTTAAGAGGTTAAATGGAAACTAAAACAAATAAATAGCTCCCTAAAGTTTTCAACATGAAATGAATGTTGTCCAAAATGTTTTCCAAAATGTCAATGTAGCTAAAAACGTTCATGTTTGCTTGGAGTTCGAACAAAAAGAAGAAGGAAACAGTGAGTTCCCAGGGTCAGCAGCATCTCTTATAGAATGAACTGAAAATGTCAATCCATCCATTAGCTGCTGGGGCATTGACACGTGTCAATCATCGGGCTGACACATGGAGACGGACAGCCATTCACACCGATGGGAAACTTGGAGTCTTCAATAAACATAACATGCATTTGGGGGCTGTGGACCAAAGCTGGAGAACCCCTAAAAGATCCCGCTCGTTCACACGCAAAGAAGATCCAAGGTGACTCATTTTAAACCAGTAAGGCGACTGTGCCAACTACCAGTCATCACTGTCCGGACGCCCCTTCTACATCCACTCTCACCCCCCAGGACATTGCTGTTGGGGCATGCGCATCCCTCAACAATATCACTTGATATGTTATCAGACTTGGACGGACATGTAAGTGGTCATGCGCGCAGTCGATTGTCTGACAGCTGATGTAACAAACATCGCTGGGGGGGGAAACGGTCGCTGTCAAGCTATTAAGGGAAGCTCATAAATTAATGAATCAAGAGAAACAAAAAGGACAATACAGGGATGGCTGTTGAATGCTAAGATAACATAATAACAATTATTTGTTTGGTATTATTTGTGTCGTACCAAAATATAAGAAGTTAGAGTAGCTTTTGGTTGATAGAATAATCGATAATAAATGGGTCCGAATACTCGTGTTTGTATGTTGGTGTAGTTTGGGATTGCTATGAAATGCTGTGGAGCATGAAGCTGCATTTTGATTGGTGACTTCATCTGTCAACACGAAACCCCAGTGAGAACATGAAAGCGCCAGAAAGCCAAGATTCAAAACCAGAACCTCTCCCCTCTGAGGCAGACTTGTTTATATAATAAACATGAGCTCCGAATGATGGAATTGTTAACCTCCATCGTGCTGATCCATCGACCTCATTTATGTCCGTACACCTGTAGAACTGCACACAATTATCTTCCAGCTACTCAAATTAGGGGGTGGAATTTATTTTATTGTAATCTGTCTCAATCCATATATTCAAATCACTAACAGTGCGATAAAGATAAAGAAGAATAAAAACAAAATCTAAAAGAAGAAAAACAGTGTTGCTCAATTGCATATGGCCACATCACTTCCTGTCAAAGTACTGTACCGCACGCATGTGAAGCCGATGCCAAGTGAGCAGACTTCTTTCAAAAGTGCCTGACATTTGGCGCTTCCACGACAATGTGCGAGAATTCATTCTCCACTCGGAGAAATGTGTTTTTAGACCACAGGAGCGGAAATGTTTCATGATATATTTTCGCAGCGGGGTGCGTGTCCTGATTTTCATGCCAGTGCTAGGCTTGCTGCGTAGTTGCTCGTTTGCCAGACTAGTCTGCACCAAGATGGGCGTTTCGACAGAGCAGAGGGTGTGTCCTTGGACATGACAATTTGTGACAATTTGGCGGCAGAAAATCAATCTAAATTTACGCCTGCTCAGACCACACCGAAATACCGGTGCAAGATAGACCGCTGGTCCAATGCGATTTTGGTGAATTTAATCAGGGCACAGACCGACAGATACTGAGTTCAGACATATTTAAGTCAGCAGTGTTATCACCAGCTCATTCTGTATACCCGCTCACATTGTCTGTTTCCACACCGTGGTGGACAATGACCGTGACAATGCTCCATTCATACATCTTACGCACGTTTAAAGGGAATGAGATGAGCCGCTTTAACTGGCTGGCTGGCGGTGACAGAAGTCAGCTGTAAACACTCCCACAGTGGTTGAATGTGTGTGTAAGAGAGAGAGAGAGAGAGAGAGAGAGAGAGAGAGAGAGAGACAGACACACAGAGAGAGAGAGAGAGCACGGTTGCATTTTCTGGCAGTGCGAGTGAAGGTTTTGCTAGGAGAGACTGATTAGTGTAGTATTTGTTGACAGAAACCTCATATTATCAAAGATTGTTTGAGCATGAGAATGTGCCCCCTATGCCAACCTAATTAGATGTGGTCTGACATTGGGGGGTCTGAGGATGGAGTGAATAACTACATGTCACAAGGGAGGCGTGCATAAAAAAGCTCAGTGATTGTAAAAGATGGGACAGGGCGGTGTCATGTTGCCACTGTCTGAGCGAGATACGGCAAGATTTTACGGCAGTAGTCTGACATAGTGACAATTGTGAAAGTCCAAATTTGTCTTGGAGTCTGATCCGCGCCTAAGGGAAGGTCTCACTGCGCATGTAAAATGTGAGGAAAGCAACAGCAGAAGAGCACACAAGAGGGCACTCCTGACCATGTCCATCCCTTTATGAGCTCAGCGAAGTGCACTCCTCTCCTCATCCTACACCCTGCAGGAAACGGTCTTGAAATGGTCTGCCCCGTCAACAGGTCTCAGCCCAATACAGCACCTTGGGAATGCGGGAGAACTCCGATCCTGGGTGTGATGTCCACAAATATGCAGCGACTGTGACGCTATTTGTCCAAATGTGAGCATTAAGCATTCAGATTGGAAAAGCAGTTCTGATGTTGCAAGAGTGACTAAATCCCTAAGATGCTGGTGTACAGCGTGCCAATCCTTAAAACGTTTCTCCATTTCTATAGCGCTTGTCCTCGTGAGGGTCGCAGGCGAGATGGAGCCTATCCCGGCTGACTTTGAATAAGAGGCGTTGTTTCCCCTGGACTGGTCCCCGGTCATTCGCAGGGCACGTGATAAACAGCCATCCGCACTCACATTCACTTCTATAATTTAGTCTTGAGTTAAGCTAACGTAATATTAAAATATAGAACTTTTCACTGATGAAATGTATTCTAGGTTCATTACTTGTATAGCCTCCTACAACCTTTAGCCATGGGGCAGTCTGACAGAAGCGTGGCTGCCATTCTGCACCTACAGCCCCTACGCCCAACATCAAACCACATTCATTCATAGGCGATGCGGTTTAAATGTCTCGCCCAGGCAGACGACGACGACACGCTCGGGGGATATGAAGCGGAGACCCTCCGGTTTCAGGGCGTGCTCTTAGCCTCGAGCTCAGAATTGGGAAGCACCGTGCCAACCGCTCACCCATCATGCCGCTTTTGTAAATACTAGCTCAAAATATTCTTAAAGCGCTTCTACTGTCTCTTGTCTACTAAAAGGTTATTAACATTTTGTATTATTATTATTAACAGCTAACATGCCCTTTTTTTGGGAAAGGTGAGAAAAGCTGTGTTGAACCAGCTGAGAAGAAACGTAACTTCAATCAAGATGTAATTTGTTGGGTATAGATGAGGTAGATATAGGTAGTTTGCATTAATAAATGCTGACTGCAAGATGCAATCACTGTAAAATTGTACCTTAAATAGTAACAATTTACATTTCTTAAAATATTGTGCTATAATATTCAGCCCAGATCGCCCACCCACAAAGTGAACCAGATGGACTGTCGCAGCTGTTGAGCTTTAGCCTGGATTCAGTTTAAAGGTTAGTGCTATTAATAAAAACGCACACACACAAACATTCATATTATTAAACATAATTTGCAAATGTTGAATTCATGACTTAATGTGTTCTTTTTTTCCTTATGCTTGTACATCAGGTCAAATAACGTCAACAAATAATCAGTCCACTTTGTTTGACAGTTCTTTGATTTTCAAATGCTACGACATGCGCAGGTCCAGACCATGTTGTGCATTGTTTTGTGTTTAGCATGGGATCTTGGAGTAGGAGCTGTCAAGGTTGCAGTTTGCCGAGGGATTCGGGTCAGCTCTCACACAGCAATTGACTCGTGGGAAATTGCTGTACAATGTCCGAGAAGATGGACAGCATCTCGAGTTTCTCCTGCAGTTCAAACTGCTCGCAGACACTCGATACCGCCGGGAGTCAGCCCTTCTTACCGGGACTGAAGAATTTCACGGGTGGATTTAAGCGTGCACATATTTGGAGTCCGAAGTGCCACAAACCAGTTGGCTGGTTCCTGTTGTCCCGCACAGAGGCAGCTAACTGAGTCACGGGAGCTTTGAATCTCTGCAAGATCTTCATTTGTTTTCTATCATTGCGGCAAGGAATCATAGCTAAGTATTTGGTCAACCGTGATTGTATGTGTCTAGGTTAACTATCTTTACTATGCAAATAATTTGTCTGACATCAAGGGAATTCTAGCGTGGATTCAAATCTCATCACGTGAATTAGTCCATGCTGATAGGACTGTGAAGGACTACATTCAAGACAGCAACAGGAACCCGGTCAGAAGTTTAGTTGCGGGTAGAGATGATCCTCAACGCAGTGCTGGTGGTCTTGACGGACCTGGCCGCCCACCTGTTGGGAAACCCTTTGTTCCGTCGGCACTTCCACCTCGCGTTGTCTGTCACAGTGGTGTTCGGCCCGGCGCTCAGTCTCTGGGTGTCCCAGCACAGCATATTTGCCAAGAGAAGCCACTTCCTGTACAGGTGAGGCTACTTCCCGTTTTCCCGAGAGTGATGCATTAGAGTGAGGATGTTGTGAATGTGATTGACACCAACACCTTTGGATTATCTCCACACTGGTGGTATTACCTTGATCTAGTTTGTTGGATTACAGAAACATTTGAACAATGGGGTACACCCTGGACTGGTCACCTTCCATTCATCTAGAAACTCTAACATCTACGGACAATTTAGACTCCTCAATGTCCCGAACATGCATGTTCTTGAAGTGTGGGAGGAAGTACCTGGGGAAATCCCAAACTAGCATAGGGAGAACATGCTAACGCCACATAGAGAGACCAGAGGCAAAATTTCAAAGCCAAAACCTCAGAACTGTGAGGCAGACGTACTAACCGGTAGTCCACAGTACTGACACTGTAGAGGCTACTTTATCGAAATGCTCTTGCTACTTATTCATTACTTGTTCTTCCAGGATGTTTTTGCGATCTGGTTGGGGATGGACGTGCGTTTTCGTTGGATCCTTTGTATTCCTTCTGTCATTCTCCACCCGTCGTTCCCTCTCACTGTCCTTCCGTCATCTCTCCCGGCTCGGAGTCGCTGGTGGACTGTGGTTCGTCTTCTGCAAACTTCTCGACGTTCTCGAAAACGCTACAGGAAGCTGCTACGAGCCCCTACCGGGCAACCCGGAGAACGACGACAGTCAGCCTCTGTTAGTGTTGCGAGAAGGCGAGAGCAAGGCGGAATGCCTCAAAGATGGGATGCTGTGGAGAGGATATGAGGTTTCAGAGGATGTCTTCCTCCTGTGTCTCTGCTGCCTGCTGCTCGCCGAGGAAACAGCGGTGTTTGGCCCTTATCTGAGCCTCGGTGGATGTTCTGACGCCCCGCTTAGGATCCTCTTCCTGTTCTGTGTTCTCCTGCTCAGCCTCTGGCTCTTCCTGCTCCTCTGTCTCCTCGCCTACTTCCCTCAATTCCCCACCCAGCTGATAGGAGGGGCTCTTGGTTGTTTGAGTTGGAGGGGATTGTATCAAGGGTGGTACTGTCAGGGTCCCTGCTGGTACTGTCCCGGGAGACCTGGATTTGGACTCCTCAAAAACCAAGACTGACGTGGAACACAGAGATCTGGGTGCACGGGTGTTGTGGGTTTCATCCCAGGATCCCCCCCAGTTTACCCTGAGTTGATCCGAGTGCTGCTTTATCGGTGTGTGATGTTACTTTCCCATCAGACTGTTCATCTTTCATGAATTCTTGTGGGTGAAAGAGGGTATAAAAGGGCTTTGAGTATCTTGAAGGTAGAAAAGCGCTTCACAAATAAAGCTCATTTACCACACAGCTTCAACAACTCGTCAAGACTTTGTCAAATTGGTTCATTTCTGACCAAATAATTTTACATTGTTGTCAGTCAGACGGTGGTTTACAGAAATATGTTGATGCATTTCTCTCAATTCTGTGTTGAAGCTGCAAATACTAGTGTAATTAAATAAAATAAATAAATAAATAAACAAACCTGTCGTACATGGGCGACAACACAAATAGGAATATTACAATGAAAATGTCAGAAATGGCTACATCCATATTGCGGACAGAGATGTACTGTAATTAGACCAACTTGGCTTTGTAGGTCCCACTGAATCTACTTCGAGGCTGAATTTTCCATCTCTTGTATTTCATATCATATATAGTGTGGGTGTAAGAAAGGGAGTGTGAGTAGATCAAATAACCTCAGCAAAGAATTGTCAGGAAAAAAGATTGAATATGTAAAATGTTTTAAATAAAACATTGTTTCCCATTTGCACACTGCATCATCATGGTGGATGTGTCCTGACTTACTGCTGCTGTGTGAGAGCAAACGTTTTGTCAAGTGAATCAAAATACACAATTTGAGACAAAAGTGTCGTGTGCTTAACATCCCACAACTAAAAACAATTATTGATGCCAAGTACGAGTGAAACATTCTTGGAGGTTTCTATGTCACTCTGGAGGTCATTTAAATTGTGTTATGTGGGCTATCATTGCTCTCCACTTATCTGACAATGTTGAGGGAACAATACAATATTGTAAAGGGTTCTGATGAACATTTTAATCTACTAAAAATTTTAAACAATTGGTGTGTCTGTACTGAGGCTAAGAATTGTGGGACCTTTAAATGTAAAAAAAAAAACAAATACAAAAACATATACCTCCTAAACTTGTTTATCAATATCTCTTCAAACATCTGACTTTGTGTCATTTACACGCAATATAACGATTCCCCAAATTAAAGCGCAAATTTGGCAAGGAATTGAATATATTTGGGGCCTAACTGTACAGTATTCAGACCCCCTGAAAACTTTCACTCTTTGTTATATTGCAGCCATTCGCTAAAATCATTGAAGTTATTTTTTTCCCTCATTAATGTACACACAGCACATCCCATATTGACAGGAAAAAAAACATAATTGTTTACATTTTTACTGATTGATTAAAAAAGAAAAAGTGAAATATCACACAGCCATAAGTATTCAGACCCTTTGCTGCGACACTCATGACACTTCTGCTCATCCTGGAGATGGTTCTACACCTTCATTGGAGTCCAGATGTGTTTGGTTTTGCTGATTGGACTTGATTAGGAAAGCCACACGCCTGTCTATAGAAGACCTTACAGCTCACAGTCAGTCAGTTTTCTCTCAATATGGGATGCTGTGTCTACATTAATTAGCAAAAAAAAATGAAATTAAATGATTTTAGCAAATGGCTGCAATATAAGTGACAATTTTAAGGGGGTGTGAATACTTTCCGTACCCACTGTACATGTACATTAAGCACGAGTGGTGACCCACATGGTTGCCCATTTTACCATCAACTCCATCTTAAATGACTAGGCCAAGAGATCGTTTTAAAATGTTTTTATTGACCAAACACTTCCAGAAAAGATACATCTATATACAGTTTACAAAATAGTCACCCGAAATAACAGTTATAGATGATGCTGTGACATCTTACAATAACTTAGCCGGGACCTTCGGAAATTATCAAAGAAACAGAATGACAGCGCTCCGAAGTCTCTCGTACGCCGAAGGGATTTACACTGCAACACTGCTTAGCTACTTTACAATCACATCCAGAGAACCTCCCCCACAATTACCTCAGTTCCTTCACAAATTGAATGAAGAATAATTCTATGGACTGCATATACATACCAAATAAGTACCATCCCGGAGTGAACATCTAGAATTTTCTGTGGTGACCATTTCAACATGAATACAAATTCAGTTGTACTTCTATGTTCTGTGTTCACTGCAACAACGAATGTGAACATCAGACAAGGTGCCCTCAGTACTTTGTGCCCAAACGACCCACACCCTCTGTCATGAGGGGTAATGTCACTCCTTATTGTGAGACTGTCACAATCGTAAAGAATAAAAATCAACTTGTACTATCTGATGATGACAATTCAGAGCTGTATGTGGGCACAGTGTTTGGGCAGGCAAAGACAAGTACAGAGATCCTGAACAACCAATTAGAAGAGATTGTGGGTCAAGTTTGAGGAAGGACCTGAGGACTAATTTCATTTATCAAGAGAGTAAAGGTATAGCAGAGTCAAAGGAGTCCAGTGGCTCCCAGTGACAATCCATCAAGGCATTATAGAGCTCCTCGCTGCGTTGCATAAAATCTGTGTTCCACTGGTCCACGTCACATCCTTGGAAGGGCACTGCAAAACCCCACCAAAGAATAAGCAACCAAGCACAGCATTATTGAACTAAACACAGTTGATCTCGGAGTACTGCATGTTTGTTATGCTAAAAACTAACAGACACTGTCCAACAACAACCACGTATATCACATTACCATTTCTTCAGAAGCAGGAGAGTACAAACAAAACATGTAGTGTGGTGTTAAAAAAAAAAAAAAGTTTTTAATTGAGAGTAAAGCTCAAAATCCTGATTGCTTGTCTTCACATATGCACCTTCTGCAAATGCAGACGAATTGTGGAATGTAATCCAATCGTCCTAGCAGTTCAAGTCAATTCCATGCAACACAGAGGTGAAGCAGTTCTCAAAAACTGCACTTAGACAACAAAATATTAGTTCAGGCAGGAAAGCACCTTCAGTTGAGTCAATGTTTATATAGTTACATGTTGGTAAAGAAAAAAAGGCTACATTTTTGTACAATTTCATTGATATAAACACTAATATTCTGAACACAACTAATCATCACAATCCAAATCAATCGCACGCTCCTCCAAGATAGAACATCCAACATGCTGCAGCATGGTTTGCCGTGTCTCCCCGACTGCGCCAAGAACATGGACCAAGAACAAGTGGGGAAGGGGGCTGTAGGAAACGCTCTTCCGGCATAAGCAGATGTTTCCACTTTGATTTTGTGTATAAATATGAATCCTTTCCTCGAGGGGTGAATGACATGGGTTGTTGCTGATCAATCTTGCGGTCAGAGTTAGTAGCAGAAATATGAAGCTAACATTTAACAGTCATCACTGTATGTTGGACATGCATGTTTACTATCTTGCATACAATAAAGAATGTGTATATATAAAAAAAAAATATATATATATATATATATATATATATATATATATATAAAATTCAAGGGACAATGGCTAAATTAGCAACATCTTCATTCTATGTGCACTGATCCCTTACCCCAAAATATGCTAAAAACGTAACATTCAATAGTTAATGTTACTAACACAGTACTTGGATTATTACAGCTAAATAACGACAAGCGGCTTACTGTGTTATGAGTCCGTTCGCTCTTGCGTAGCGAGGGGAGGTTTGCGTTTGGCGATGTGTCCATGCACCGCATACACACAGTATAGTATAACGTCGCAGCGATTCTCAGTGTGGTACGCAGGCTCTCTCTAGTGGTATGCGAAAGAATCACTCAGGTAAATACAATTTAAACCTACATTTAAAACATGAAATACAATCAAACAGAATGGAGCTTCTAGCTTTGCAACAGCTTGAATCTTTTTTTCAATCCAGTTCAGTAATTTTTACTTTTCATGCAGAGTGCATTTTGTTATTTCTCAAGTACAGGACAGTTATTTAAGTGCAGCTCAGTTGTATTTTACCGGAAATGCCTTTTTTAGGACTAAATACCTCAACCTCTGTATTTCTTTTGACTGTATTTTATTAGGGTTGGGAATCTCTGGCATGAGATCTGGTCGGATTCTGATTGATACAATGTATTTCAGTGTGGTCGCGATGCGATTAAAAAACGATGTGATAGTTAACATTTGTTGATGTAGACGGTAATCATAAAACCTTGTCTTAACCCAATTTTGTATTTTTTTTTTTAAATGACACTTACTACTATAAGAAAGGGGGTCTCACACACAGGGTGCCATTCAAGCTAGGACCACCACTGGCGATTGCTGTGTAAGCTTTGGGTCAGACATGGCTGTGTGTCCTCTTACTGGATGCCTTGGATGTTCACAGGAGTTTATTTTTGGGGTCGCACGGTACCGACACATTTTTGTGGTGGTACTTGGTCTAATATGTGTACAAACAGCTACCTTGGAGTTCAAATGCTTTTATTGTCTTTAAGGGCACTCGCTGTTTCTCTACACTCAGACCACACGTGTCAAACTGGTGGCCCGGGGGCCAATGGCCCAGCAGTACATGGGGTTGGCTGGCTTACTTGCATGCAAGAGCAAGCCCCTAAAATCGCTTGATTTCAGCAAGGCAAGAAAAATTATAACTGTGATCATTCTTGAATCTTGAAGTGTTTTGATGACTGATCAGAAAAGGGAAGGTTTTTAAATTGTGAAAAAAATGCATAATATCCATCCATCCAATCTCAATACAGCTTATCCTGTTCTGGGTAGCGGGGTGATGGAGCCTATCCCAGCTGATTTCGGGCGAAAGGCGGACGACACCCTGAACCGGTCGGCAGTCAGTCACAGGGCAAATATTAACACGGGCAACCACTCGCACTCACATTCACATTCACACCGTCACTGAGAGGTAACTGAAGTCACCATCAGTGACTAAGTGCATAATGTCTCCTTTAAAAAGTCTAACAAGTAATCAGACATATTTATCTGTTACATTGCACAGTAAAAGTGAGCGACAAAAGTGTTTATTACCTTCGGTACTATCCTCACCATCTCCAGTCTCTTCTGGGCTCTGCTGAGGGCCAATGGACAAAGAATATCAAGACATTAACATATGAACATATTTATTTCTCGCCCTGTCACGCAAAATTTTTAGGACGATATATTTTCCCAAATATAAATAATAATATATATATATATATATTTTTTTTTTTTACTGCCTCTGAAATCATGAAAACTAAGGCCCGCCCTCGAGCCGCAGACTTGTCTGGTTGGTCTGCTGAAGGCACTGGAGAAGAACCCTTCACCTGTCAAAATACATTCACTGTCGTTAACTACTGGCGAAACAATGTTTCCCAATGAAGTTATGCTTAATAAACAGTTAACTTTCCCGTGTGTGTTGATTGGCGACTAACGCACAAAACAACTCGGAGCGAGGCGCTGACATTTTAAACGATGTCACCACAGTGGAGCGAGCGGTTTATCTCCTTAGCCCACCAGCTCTTTACTCCTAGGATAGTAATAAATGTAATAATAAAGAGTTAACTTTCCCTTAAGTGGGTGCTACACGCTGCACAGGGAGCAGGGCTGTAGAATATTGGACAGAGCCGACACCGGTCTACCGACGTTCCACGAGCTCGCTAGCGGCTAGTGACACAGCCGTCCAACTCGCCGTCCGCTCCCTGTGTAAGCTGCACAAGGGCTCTCCACAACAATGACAATTTATCGAGTCCGGAAAAACTATAGTGTACATTTTATTTATCGAACGCTACGTCGATATCCTAATTATCGTGACATGCTTATTTATTGCTAAGTCAGAGGGCGATATTACTGGTTAGGTATTTTTTGTCCCTGGCTTGAAGTCCTTGTAATGAACTAAGCAAAATTCAGCCAAGACTGAATTTCTGGAAACACTATCCTTTGATGACTTTTCATTTGGGAAGCAGTGTCACTGAATCTCACATACCTGTACATCTCCTGTTACATGAGACGACGGGGGCGGCAACCCAAAAGGGGGCGGCGGCACCATATGGTTGGGTGGGGTGTAACCGTAGTGGCCATAGTTGTAGTTATAGCCACTGTTGTAGCCGCTATTATAGCCGCTGTTGTAGCCACCATTGTTATAGCTGTTGTATTGATCATAGTTGCCCCACTGAGGGTAGTAACCTTGACCCCCACCATTGGGGTTCCCATAATAACTTGATGGCGGCTGGCTGTAGTTGCTCTGGTAATTCTGACTCGGCCCCACCCAGGTGCTAGTCTTCGGGCTGCAGAGCAGATGAATAAAGAAATGGAATGTAATGTTAATTTCAAAGAGAGAATTCACAATAAACAAGGCTCGAAATAAACGGTTTCCCATCGCAATTTCCGAGTCAAAAAAAATTTGCATTTTGCGGCTCATGAAACACATTGAAAAGCAGAACTGCGAATAGCTGACGGGCATGACACAATGCGCTTACGTGACCACGGCAGAAGTCAAGCGAAGCTTGGTTGGCAGCGCCGGGTGACGCAGGAAGAAATAAACGAAGAAGAAAATGCGAGCGCAAAAGACAGAAAATGGCGAAAGTGTGGGATCATTTCAAAATGAAATGTAAGGCGAGGACCCATGGCATGTCATCGTAACACGGACCATTCTCTCCGCCGAATATGCCGATATAAAGCCGCGCCGTGGGACCCAAGACGAGGTAACATAGTGCAAATCAGTGAGATGAATGTTTGTCTACCTTACTAACATAACGTTGCTCTACCTTACTAACATAGGGCTATCCATCCATCCATTTTCCAAACCGCTTATCCTCACTAAGGCTGCGGGCGTGCTGGAGCCTACCTCAGCCGACTCTGGGCGAGAGGCGGGGTACACCCTGAACTGGTTGCCGGCCAATCACAGAGCACACATAGACAAAGGACCATTCACACTCACATTTACACCTACGAGCAATTTTGAGTTTTCACTTAAGCTACCATGCATGTTGTTGGAAGGTGGGAGGAAACCGGAGTACCCAGAGAAAACCCACACAGGCACGGGGAGAACATGGAAATGCCACATAGACTAGGCCGGATTTGAACCCGTGACCACAGAACTGTGAGGGAGACGTGCTAACCACCGTGCCTTGCGGAGGGCTAGTTTCTGTTAATTATGACTACTGACGAATGTGTGGCTTGTTTATTACTAAGGTGATAAATACAGTATAATGCAACCATAACATTACTTCATACAGGGTGCTTGTAGGTTTCGCTCACCAGTGTGTACGAACATTTGAACTGTAAGATGCTAAACTTTTGAGTCATGTCGGTGAAAACATGGCAAAGGTAAAATGGGTCATGTACCCACAAAGAAATTTTTAAATTTATAACCTTATCTTTTATGCGCAATGTGAATTTAAGAAATAAAAACTGTTGATTCCATAAAAAAAGGAAACCGATTGGTTGTTTGTTAAGTGAAAGGTCTTTTCTCTTTTTTTTTCATAATTGCTCTTTAACCAAGCAAAAACACAGTTTATCCAAGTACTAGATTATTCGATAGACACTTGAGTACTAAGTTATTTCGATAGCTGCAGTCCTACATTCAACTCTCCCGTTAGATTGTCATATTTTTATTATTTAAGCAAATCAGCATTTAGCAAATAGAAATAATTGTGATATTGACCTAAAACAGAAAATGTTTAGTATGATTTCATGTCAGACAGTGAGAGAGAAAAAAAAAAAAGGCATACGTCTTTTCATAGAGTGTATGTAAACTTTCAACTGTAAATACTATTGGATGTTTTATAATTGTTCCTTCGTGCTGCTCCCGTCCACTTTGCTAATATTAGACTTGTCATGAGAGGGTGGCAACAAACTGGATACTGTGCCAAAACATTTTATGTCCTAAAACAGTAGAGCAAGCTACAGGAAGTACGGCGGTCAACTTTTTTGTGACAAGTTAGATGAAATACTGTGACTCCAAAAGCAGAGCTTTCGCTCTTCAAATGTCAAATGATGATGCTGCCGAGGATGAACGCATATCTTACATCTTTGCCACAGCATAACTGAGCCGGAGTGGCTTTCCCCCGAGCACTGTGCCCTGGCATTCCTCGATAGCCTTCTTCTGCTCATTTTCATCGCCAAACTTGACAAAGCCATAACCTCTGTAAGCAAACAACAGTCAGAACACGTCTCCATGCTTCTGTACATTCCATACTTTCAAAATGAAAAACAACATATTGAGAAGGGTATATAGATGGGTATTATTATGGTAGAACTGAAACTTGTGGTTTTACTTTTAACATGAAGTAGCATCACTTGAATTGTGAGTTGCTCTTGCTTAGCCTATATGGGGAAAACAATAGTTTTAGCATAAAATGGCAAAAACACATTTCTTCAGGCTTCTTGTGAAAATGGATCAAGGTCCCTTGTGATGCTATCCAGTAGCTACTAGACAACAGAAACAAGATTATTGTGTAAGATTTGCTACAATACTCATTACTTATATCAAAATAGAATACACCATAACCAAGTACAGATTTCATCCACATGGAGTTGCTGTTGGGTCTGACTGTAAGCTGATGTACCTGGAGTAGCCGTACTGGTCAGTGACTACTTTGGCTCCCTTGCAGGAGGGAAAGCTCTTAAAGACTTGGTGGAGCTGGAAGTCATCCACCTCAGAGGCCAAGTCTCCCACAAACACTGAGAAATCAGGCCTTTGGAGAAGTAGAAAGACACACGCTACTCTTATTTGTTGTGCACCAACATACATTACAGTACCTGTACTGTAGTGCATGCAGTTGATTTTTAATGGTGCAGCAAAGTTGTACGATAGTAACAGTAAGAGTTTTAAATTACATTGAAGGGTTTTGGGCTCAGAGTTTTTGGTATATTTACAGTTTAAACGAGTGATTGGCAAATGCAGCTTTTGTGAACCACCTGGGCCAACTGTTTAAAAAATGGTTCCATTATTTGATGCATCAGTAAAGGCCTCTTTATATACCCGCGCTTGTGCGGCCGGCGGCACCCGCATTGCATCCCGTGACCGATGCATAGGGCCGCACGTCACTTGACGCGCGCACAGCAAAAATTGTTGCTGCGCGTAGAATGCCGCGGAGATCATCTCGTGATTGGTCCGTTTTAGTCACATGCTGTGATGATGTACTCAGCGTTCCCCTTGGTTCTACATACCATCTACGCCGCTGCCTTCTTGATCGATTTTGCAGCTTAATTAAACGTAACATCTGGTCATTTAGGGCCATATTTTGATAGCAGACACTGTTCCACAGTCACCATTGTTGTTGCTTTGGTCCTTGTTCCGGAAAGTAAAGTAAAAACGGCTACCGGAAAAGACCAAAAAATGGAGAGGAAACTCCACCCTGTGGTGTCCCACCCAAAACCAGCCTTAGCGAGAACACCCCCTACTTGGAGGAGAACTGCAGTACATTTTCTAAACTGCGCACGTGGGTTGCGCTCGAGTATAAAGGCAAACTGCGTGCGGGATAGCCGCAGTGACGTCAGCGCAGTCGCCGCCCGCGCGAGAATAAAGACGACTCAACAGTGACGCAAGTCTGCAGTGGATTTTAAAAAATCGTTGGTGCCCACACACTAAGACCGATCGTATTTTATTTCCAAATAAAGATGAATGTCTACGTATTGTGTTATTGATGAGAGTATTGAGGGAAAAAAAATCATAGTTTGGGTGTGCTTGTGTAACTATGGCAGGGGGTGATTATGTGGAATGGGGAAAACAGATTTTTATCGAGGTACAACACTTTTTCATACTTTTTTGATTGAACCGATTTCTTTTTTTGTTCACTTCTCCAAATTTGAAACATACACGGTCAGGAGGGACAGCTGATGTTGGCGTGCATACAAACATTTTCTGTTACTTGAAACAGATGAGAGTAAAGGATTAGGATTATCTTTACCATATATGAATAGATATCAATATGAGTAACAAAAGAAAGTGCCGGTTTGTTACAGGAATTGAAGATCCTAAGATCCTACAATTACAAGACAACGCTCTACCGATTGTAGATACGGCAAAACCTGCTTTGACATAATGTAGTTACGAACCACCAAACTAATCACGCGCCAACGAGTCACCTTATAATCACCTGATTGGATGGCTAACCGGTCAGGTGGTTCATACAGGCAATGAAGCAGTTGCTGCTTCTTGAGTCATATGTCACCCGCAAACTTCGAAGCAGTGGTTCTATGGAATTGGGGCTCGGGGTTTGACACATGCATCGAAGCTTCAGTGTCAAACTGCCTGGGGGCAGGGGGTTTGTCAATTACTTACAATTTTGGGACCACTGTTAATATATTTCCGACATTTCTTTGACTTTGCAAATGCTGAGTGACACACACAAACTATTTTCTACCTATTCTCAGTACGAATTGTTGCAGAAAAATTAATTACTCGATACACAAGAAGGACGTAAGCAGTCTAGGATTCGCCAAACTTACCCGGCCTCCAGCCGTTTCCCATAGGTGGCAAAGTTTAGCTTAAACTTCCGAGGCTGTGAATGGAAGAGAGAACACACACTAAGACAACCACACTCTCAGCATAGTCCTGTAGTATAGCACTGATATTGCTGGGAATAAAGAGAGATGTTATCATGGTTATTTAGGTTTACATACCTCCTCCAACCAGGCCAGCCTTTAGCCCATTCCTCAGTTAGTTGCTACCAGAGACTCTATTCACCGGCTTCAAACAAAGCTTATTCATGTACAACAAGCCTCTCAGCAGATAAAGGCCAGTGGAGAGCAGAGCCCAGTAGCTTGGCCAGCTCACAGGGCCAACAGTAATTGGTAGCATAACTTTCATGCACCACTACACTAGACACTATCTTTTCTAAAATTCCACTTAATTCACAGTCAAATGTACTCACTATAGCCATGGTGAACATATGCCAACACATGTAAATGCATAAATGCGTTACAATTGTCGGCAGAAAAGGAAATAGTACACTTAATACTGTACCTAGGGGTCCTAAATGAATTCAGGTCTATTTTTAATCAAGCAAAACATAAACCACATTACATGATCTTATCGGCAAGTATTTTGTTTCTATTACAACTAAAGGAGGACATTTATTAATTGAGCTCCACTATCCACACTCAAGTGTGACAAGGAAATATTGCTTGGTAATTCAGAGACTACTACTGCGACCCTAGTGAGGATAAGCGGAATGGAAGATGAATGAATGAATACTGCAGAAAAAAGGAAGGTCAGTAGCATTCACATACATAACGGAGAAATTATTATATTCATTATATTTTAAAGAGTTAAAAGTAAGTAAGTTGCAATGAGGACGTACCGGGTTTGATCCAGGAACCAGTTTTCCATTAAGTCTTTGAACACAACGGTCGACGCTTGCTTCATCTGCCATCTCCACAAAGCAGTATCCTGCAGAAACGCTGCACAACAGGACACAAATGTTAAGGCAATACAGAAGACATCTTGTGGAGGTGGTGGGTGCACATCCACACTTCCACAAAGCCAGCGTGACTCTCAAAGTGCGTGGTATGTATGTGTTTAAGTCATGTCCAATGACTTAAGTGAGGATAAGCGGTATGGAAAATGGATGGATGGTACTTGGTGTAAAAAGTTTGAGAACCGCTGCCATAGTGTATACTGTAATATGAATATTTGTATGTAGCCTACCCTGTTATCTTGTGAGTTATTATTTTGACTCCAAACGGTGATTCTCCCATTGTACTAAAGGCCTGTTTGACGAAGTTCTCATCCATGTATGGGTCCAACTAAACAAAGGGGGGGTACACAAGAGATAATTCCATCAAGAACAAGAACTCTTCGCATCATGCAAACAAATGTTTTAGTTAACATTACAAAGCGTAGCAAAACTCTGATTTCGCATAGCCAAGGGTCGTTATGAAGGAGTGATGCGTCTTGATAGATAAAAATAAGACGTTTGCAAGGTGTTTTGATACTTAACAGCCATGTACAGTACCAAAACAAAACAAAAGAACATGAAAAAACACATCCCGCAAACCGGTTGAAGTGATTTGTCTCTTACACACAGCTAAAGCAATTAGAACGTAGCATAATCGTGTACTGTAAAAGTAAACGTATCACCTTCGCTAGTGTAACGAACTAGAATGAGCTAAAATGAAAACTAAGCTAACGCAAAAACAAAAATGAAAGGACTTCAAGCATACATCACCCATCCATAGACTCGTTTGTCTGTTAAACATCTTGTTAACAGAATTGGGGGGGGGGAGTCTGTAAAAGTTCGGTGGTGTTCCAAATGCCAGCTTTTGTTCGAAAATTAACTCGACTAGTGGTTTATTTTCCGTACAAGGCTGCTTTGGCACTTCCGGTATGCCTCATGTTTTTTAGGATTATTAAATGAGATGCTGACACCTAGAGTATTGGAGCAGAACAGCGCGCACCGAAGAGGCGATTTCAACAGTGAACGTTTTGGCAACAACATGAGGAATCTTTATTCACCCAATAAAAATATTCGAGTTGACCTGAGAGTAGTTGTCCCTTAGAAAAAAAAAAAAAGTAAAATAAAAATGTGATTTGACACCCATTAGTAACTACTGCCATGCATTATTTGGAATGCGGGAGAAAGCTGACACGAGCATGGGGAGAGCATACAAACCTCACACAAGAAGGCTGGAGCCGAACCTCAGAACTGCGAGGAAAACGTGATACAGTCTTTCGAGTAGCTGTGTAGGGGAACCCTGGGAGACATCTTGTAGTTCGTGGTGTGAGGGTTACCACTGGACAACGTTTAAAAAAAAATAATAATAAAATCTAATAATAATGTCTTGTGAAAAGGAGCCACTACTCACCCCGGTCCCGTGAGAATGGCTTTGTGTCACCACAGTGACGACTCCGTGAATCCTGGGAGAAACCCGAAAGCACAGCGGTATAGCCATGAATGTTAGAGCCTGAGCAAAAAGATACCTCTTAACAAGTTTGAGAGTCAAGAGCAGAGCCGATCTGAACGCCGATCCCACTGTTTCAGTGTGCAGATTTCATATAAAAATGTGAAGAGATAACACTTGGACATGGAGCTCATCAAAACATTCATGAACAGTCAACACAATTTGGATGAGTTTAAAGAGAAGTTAAAATAGACAAAAAGGTCGGGGGGGAGGGGGAGATTGTTTTCAATGATAACAGTCTGTCGCGTTGAACGGAAATTTGACTTCAGGAGGCATGTAAGCAACCATTTAGACTTTCAAGTTCCTGAGAACGACCTCTCAGGACCTTCTCCGCTCCTGATCTGGCAGCTAGGCTCAAGTTGCTGTACTCAAGGGCGCATCACATCATGGCACTCAGGAAGGTATTCAATGTCTCCCCAACAACCGGTCAAGCCTCCACATTGTTTGGTCAACCAATTTACTGATAGTCATCCTATTTCAACATAGAACACCAGCACATCAGTCGGATTATCACAATAAGCTGTTTGGCAGAGGCAGTGAAGATTTACCACATTTTACCTACAGTACACAGACAGAATAAACACAGGCTCAATTGTGCTGCTTTTTTTTTTTTTTTTTTTTAACAAATGGGAACTTATTTGAAAGGAAAATGAGTTGGCTTCCAATTGTATAACATTTGTGGTAAGAAAAGTGAAAAAAGTTTTCTTTTTTTTCTTCACAAAAATGAAAAATCTATCTAACTGGTAGCGCTCCACATTAATCAGTATCCAAGAAGTAGCTGTCTGTTTTAAAAGGTTGGCGACCCCTAATCAAGATCACATTGTCATCCAGTTGCTTGCAGCAACGGTCCCACTACATTATGCAGCAATGTTTTGGCAGATGTTGTTCATTACTTCAAGCGCCGTTCCCAAATTCACACACCTGCATTTAACTTTCATAAGAAATATGTCGGTTTCATGCATATATGAAACACACATATATATATATATATATATATATATATATGTGTGTGTGTGTGTGTGTGGGTGCATGTCATGTATTGTCAGACACAAACAATTGTGGCAGATTTATTTTAAGCATGTTTCATCATGAAACAACATTAAACAAAGTACTTTTGTAACTTATTTTTTTACAGAAATGAAAAAGAAAATCACAAGACATTCTTTTAATATGAATAGAAACCAAATTGGGGACAAAAAGCACTTTTAACTAGACATCAACAGATATACGTAACTCCAGTTCAAAGCAAAGATGATATGATTTTTCATGCCAAAATCCTATCGTTTTGGAGTGGCTGGTAGAATATCCAATACACTCAACAGTCTGGATGTTTGCTTGAGGATGGAGCGTCATCTATTGTGAGCACAATTCCAAAGAAGTTCACCTCCATTGTGGTATTTCAAGTCTGTGCCATCAGTCCAAATTGATATTTACTCCCATTCGCCTATCAACTGCCGTTTTTGAACAAAACTGTGACAGCAGCTCAATCCCATACAGCGGTTGAGAGACGAGCCAGTCGTAGCCAATGTTCAAAGGATCCGGACAGTGTGTTATTTAGGGGTGAAACACTTCAAGTAAAAACGTCACTTCGTGGACGCAATGTTTAGGATGATGACATCACAAAGCTGCAGATTAAAAACAATCAGAAAAAACAAACAAGGACTGCACAAGACGTAACTTGCCATCAGTGTCTCTCCAATGTGATAAACCATTTAAAAGGTCCCATATTTTACCAAACCAACTTTTTCTAGTATTTGTGAGTTATAGCAGCTCTATGGTGCCTCAGTAAACATGGGAAATATGAATAAAAAAAATCTTCCACGCATTCCTGAGATCCAGACGTTTTTCTGCAGAGGCCTGAAATCAGGTTTTTTGAATTTCTCGAGCTTATCTACGTCACTAGCGAAGATCTACGCCTTCCCTTTCTGCTCTTGACCGAGCCAGTGCTGTCAACATAAGCGTGCTCTCACAAGTGGGTCTTCTACATGGAGGCAACCAAATCAGAGGAAAGGGGGCAGTCAGACAAAGCAGATACAAAACTGGGTCAAACAGAAGTAGCTGTAGAGGGCCTTTTTTAGACACGCGTATGACAAAAATCTAGTTGTTTTTTTTTAATGAAACTGACACTTTTATACCAACTCCATGTTAAGAGAGTCACTCTATGGAGGTCTAAATAGCCAAAATATGGGACCTTTAAGATATTTTGCTAATGTGTCCGTTGTTAATGGAGGAGTAGACAGTGGGGAAGAGCAACATTCATATTCATGCAAATCCAAGGAGGACAAACCTCAATCACTATAGCATGGGAAGTTTAAAAACAATGCAGCACTTCTGGTCCTCCAAGACTGAATTAACATTGAAGAGTGTATGCTTTATAATCCATTCCACCCTGACATATGCACATAAATAGTAAGTATAGTAACTATACACTAACTTCATGTAGGAGTGTGGCACCTGTGGCAGGCATGTTGGCTCTGCTGTCCTGGTATTGAATTGTGGCTGAGAGGCTTGTCCCCTCCTGAGGTCTGTTATGTTTGTCGTCAACCCCTCTCAAGAAAAGCAGGCCTGTCGAAGGATGGCTGTACAAAAGCCTGACCAAATTACCAGTGCGTCAGGCTTTCACTGCTTATCGGGGTCCCAGTTTGGCAGCCTCTCCAGTATGGCGTGATGGTCGACACCTACACTGGCCACTAGTCCTCCTTTGTTGAGAGGATTCCCACTGTAGTCAATGTCCTCTCCCTTAAGAGTTGTCATGTGGCCCCCTAGAAACCACGGTTAAATGTCAGTGTTGTGGTGAAAACTGGAAGACACATAAGAAAGCCACAATGCAATACAATGGAAGCTCTAAAGTAACATGGTCAATCAACTCTGAAAGCGACCCAAAAAAGGAGTCAAATAGCTCTTCTTCTGCTTTTGACTTTCAACCATTATCATGGATGATGTCATTTGGGACTTCATATTACAGAGAACCACAGCGTAGCATGATGTCACAGTTAGGGCAGAATATATATATATATATATATATATATATATATATTTTACATTCAATTAATTTTTATGGCGTATCACAACTAAGGTTAAAAAAGGTTGGAAGCTTCATGCAAATCTGTGACACAAATGACCTTTGCATTACACCATTATTATCCATTAATGAAGACTCTTATTGTTTAAAGTCTTACTTAATATTAGCTTAGGTTTATGTCAGTATTACAGTAAATAATACTATTTAAAAATGCCTGTACCGTGAATCAAGGTTTTATGATGGCAAAAATTATACAGCTGAAGCATCTGGAGCGCAACCTGCATTTCTGAACGGAGTGGTTTGGATATTAAAGGTAAAAAAATGTAGTCATTAACTAATTGTATCTGTTTTTGCTGTACACATACAGTGCAATAGAGAATTTGAAAAGAGAGACTGCGAGTTAAGAGATTACCGTGGGCAGACAGAAGTGCTGCACCAGCACAGATGTCCCATTTCTTAATGAAGGTGATGTGGACGTAAACATCTGCTTGGTCTATCGGCTCTTTATCACCTGAAGGCATCTGCAAGAGTGACAGGACTTTATACCCTGAGGGGAGAGAAGAAGACCTTTGTTGCAGATCAAATCCAACAAAAATTTAAATTATACCACTGCCCTCTAAAATAGTACTTCAGGTGATTCAGCTGCTGATTAGTCAAAAGACTAATTCATGACCCAATGTCACAGTCAACCAGAAAGGCTATGAATACTTATAGACGCGTGATTTCTCAGTTTATTTTAATATAAATCAGCAAAAAAGTTAAAAGACATATTTTAATGTTGTCATTATTAACTGTTTTATGTTTTGGAATAAGGCTGTAAAATGTGAAGCTTGTGAAAAACAAGAAAAACAAATGCATCACTGGTAATGCTAACCTAGGTATGAAATAATGTCCAACTCACCTGCCCCTCCTGCTTCGATAATTGTGGTGCCGTTTCCAAAAGCATCATGAATAAAGCTTTTAACTTTCCCAGAGTGGGAACGGGACACAATTACTTTAGGAGGGCTCACACTATAGGACGAGCGGGGACTCATATTGGATCCCTGATTCACAAGCGCCCAGGCTGAGAGAGAGAGGAGATAAAACAAAAGATTGAGACACTTAAACAACCTTTTTGTCACCAAATATCTAAGCTAATATACTAAGTTGTTTTTTGGATTCGGCAGGAAGGTGGAATAGTGATTAGCGTGTCTGCCTCATGGTTTGCACGTTCTTCCTGTGCTTGGGTTTTCTCCAGATACACCAGTTTCCGCACACATCCCCAAAACATGCTTCTTAGTTCACCTGAAGAATCTGAATTGGCCATAAATTTGAATACAATGTAAGTATTCCCTGCGATTGACTGGCAACCCGAAGTCAGCTGCGATAGACTCTTATTTGCAGGACTACTTTTTACTTTTAGTGGAGTCAGACTATTCGAAAGTAACAGCACTCTGACTTGCGTACAGTTTTTGACTACCCAGAGGTCCTCAGGGTATACTTCACCTCCCTTTCAAAGTCAGCTGGGATAGGCTGGATAGTTTACACAAAACACTTACCAGTAAAGCCAGTGAATGGCTGGTGTATGACACCAATGACCGGTTTGCCGGCGACAGCCACGCATACCATCGTCGTCACGTACTTGACCAAGGTCTCTGGAGAGAAGAACAAAAATGAACAAATAAATACAACCGATACAAAAGGGTGACGAAGAAGATATTAAAAGTGATGGTACGATATCAGCCAAAACAATAACTACGTTCAAGATAAAGTGAAGAGAGCGAAAGAAGAAACTATATATTTTGTGCAAGCTACAACTTTTAGCACAGTCATGAAAGTATGCTTCTTAACTACATATTAAAGATTGACTTAACTATACAGTCCTTTTAAAAAATTTCTCAAGATGAATGTAGCTCCACTTGAAAAAGTGGATGTTTTTGCACTTTATTTGTGATCATATACTGGTAGTTCATGAATTACAACTCAAACTCAAAGTATCACAGGTTCCCAATGCCCAAAAAAAATCTGATCTGTTCTCTAAAGCAGGGGTTGTCAAACTTTTCTGAAAGAGCTAGAAATGCTGCACACAAGCAGAGATTCAGATTTACTGTACATGTATGTGACACCTCACAATCATATCAGAGCCCAAAACTCAGGTAAGTAGCTTCCATACAATAATGTATATAGGTATGACCTTTTAAAAAGATAATACGACACAATAATTTAATGCAAATTACTTTGCAGAAGTAATTTGCGAGAAGTATCCGCGAGCAAGTTACTGCTCGCGGATACCCGGGCTCCGCGGACCCCAGTTTGAGAACCACTGCTTAAAAACATTGAAGACACGGAAATGTCTACCTGTATATTCCTGCGTGGCATCTAAAGGATCAATCCACACAGTGACGCTGTCAGCAGGAACTTCCTTGTGTCCTTCGATCTTTTCTAGTATGTCTGCTGGAATGTCCCGACTCCATAATGCAGTCCTGTCCGCCATGTTGTCATGTTCCTCGCTATTTACCTGGGGGGAGGGACACACACAAACCAAGTTTACTGTGTCCTGTGAAATGGAGCAACATTCATATTTTGGTTCCAGTAGTTTATCAATAATCTACATTATTTTTTATTCTTTATACTTTCCATAAGAGTTGTTCATCAAAACAATAAAAGGGGAGGTCAAATGAAACTGTGAACTGAATTTTGAATAACAGAATTATATGAGGGGGGAAACATACATTTGGCCCAAATAGAAAAACTCAAGTACTGTTTACTAACACACAATTTCAAGATGATCCCCAAAAAGTGTGACCTTTGTTCTGTGGACAAAATACAATTCTGCCACAGCAGACTAAGTATGATGGGGGAAAAAAAATATACAAATCATTCATGATTCATTATACGCTTTGCCAACTTAAATACAATTTTAACTCTGGAGCAGCTGCAGAGCAACAGAACTGCAAACCTTTTTCTCTTGGTCGTGACAATTTTATTCACAGACAATCTGCGTTAATCATAAAACACAAAAAAAAAAAAATCACATCTGGAGGGAGACTGACACAGAAGGAACATATTGGGGAAAATGTACTTTTTAAATTGTTTGTATAAATAGTTGGGTCTCGGGAGAACTGGGAGTTGAAATTACATTTAAAATAAAAGCATATTACTGTATGTTCCCTTTGATGTAATGTGCGGAATGCAAGGCTTGTGGCTGCTTACGGTGATCTCTGGGAAAGTGTTCCTAAAAAGGTTGTACATTTTTCTATGTGACAGCAGGTCACCCATGGTCAGAGGCTCATTGGCTCCCTCCTTTGTCTTCCCCTTTGACTTCTCCTTCAGACTGTTTTCGTCACGCACCTTCTTCACCTAAGAAAGAAAACAATACTGCCCATCATTTTTTACCACTGTCAAAACCAACGTGTTGGCGGTACTGATGCTTGTTTGCTGAAAGAAAGACAAAAATAACGAAAGAAGGGAAGACAGACACACACACTTTCCAAAAAATAGAATATCATGGGAATTTTTTTTTATTTCCATAATTCCACTCAAAAAGTTAAACTTCCATAGATTATTGATTGAGGGTCACCAATTTAAACAATCTAAAGTATTTGTTTATTTTTACATAAGTTGGGCTTTAGCTCATAAAACCCACAAATTCAGGAATTAAAAAAATTAGAATACTGTGATTTTACTTTTACTATTTTTTTTTACCATTTACTTTTCAGTTTTTGTAGAAAAAAAGAAAGAAATAAGGGTCACCTAAAGTCAATCAAAATATGGTACTTTCAAAACAATATGCTAATCTTTAATACTTGGTTGGGAATCCCTTTGCTTGAATCACTGCCTCGTTGCGCCGTGGCATTGAAGCAATCAGCGTCTTGCATTGCCAGGAAGTTATGGAAGCAAATGCTCTCCAGCAAACTTCAGACGGGCCTGGACATGTACTGGGTTAAGCAGGGGGACACGTCCGGCACTGCAGGATTTGAGTCCCTAGCGGCGTAGTGTGTTACTGATTGTAGCCTTTGTTACTTTGGTCCCAGCTCTCTGCAGGTCGTTCACTAGGGCCCCCCCTGTGGTTCTGGGATTTTTGCCCACCGTTCCTGTGCTCATTTTGACCCCACGGGGTGAGATCTTGCGTAGAGCCCCAGATCGAGGGAGATTATTAGTGGTCTTGTATGTCTTCCATTTTCTAATAATTGTGGGAACCCACCGTTGATTTCTTCACAACGAGCTGCTTACCTATTGCAGATTCAGTCTTCCCAGCCTGGCGCAGGTCTACAATTTTGTTTCTGGTGTCCTTTGACAGCTCTTTGGTCTTGGCCGTAGTGGAGTTTGGAGTGTGACTGTTTGAGATTGTGGACAGGCGTCTTTAACACTGATAACAAGTTCAAACAGGCGCCATTAATACAGGTTACGAGTGGAGGACAGAGGAGCCTCTTGAAGAAGAAGTTACAGGTCTGTGAGAACCAGAAATCTTGCTTGTTTGTTGGTTGGTGACCAAATACTTACTTTCCACCATAATTTGCTAATAAATTATTTAAAAATCAGACTGATTTTCTGGATTTTGTTTCCCTCTCATTTTGTCTCTCATAGGTGAGGTATACCTATGATGCAAATTACAGGCCTCTCTCATCTTTTTAAGTGGGAGAACTTGCACAATTGGTGGCCGACTAAATACTTTTTATCAAGAGGAAAATGAGGTACACCAGACCCAAAAACAAAGAAGAAATCTGGGCTTCCATAACTCCCAGGCAATGCCACACGCTGACTGCCTCAATGCCACGGCACATCGAGGCAGTCATTCTAGCAAAGGGATTCCCAACGTAGTATTGAAGATGAACATATCATTTCGAAAGTAACATATTTTGATTGATTTAATGTGACCCTAATTATTTTTTCCTCCAAAAAGTGAAGTGAATGGTGATTTCTTCAGACTATTCACATTTTTGGAATTCCTGTTTATGTGGGTTTCAGGAGCTGGAGGCCCAAATTATGTAAAAATAAACACATAAACACTCGAAATTGTTTAAATTGTAGGCCCCGAATCTATAATCTATGAAAGTTTAACTTAAATAAACATTTCCATGATATTCTAATTTTCATCGCGGACGCACACACCCACACACATTTATTTATTTCTTAACCTCTTTGCCTCCAAGAGCTGCAGCCTCCACCGATACCGCCAAAAGTTCTCTGAGATTTACATTCCTCCTCTGGCTGCAAAGATAAATTAACAAATAAAAATTCAATCATCCCCGCTGCACAAAAGCTGCTGAAACTAAATTGAGAAAGCACTGTATTTCATAACACCATGAACTGCTATGAGTTATTCGTGTACGTTTTACGTAATTGTCACAGTAAATTCATGACAAACAAAGGGTAATGTGTACTTGGGAGTGGAACTGACATCCTAGAAGAGATGCACCCTTTATGCACAAGCAGGTCTACTTTCAAAATCTATCCTCTGACAGACAGGTATCTAGTGTAGGATCTCAGGACTGGAGTGATGTGGTCCATTGTCTTGGTTTTCGGCGGCGTTTTGAATTAGCTGCAGATTTTGAGGGATTTTATTTTTTTGTCAACCCTGTAAAGATTGTGTTACAATAATCAAGCCTAAAGACAAATGCATGGGCAAGTTTTGCCAGATCCTGTTGAGACATTAACCTTTTTAATGGTAGATGATTTTTTTAAACAGTAAGCTGATTTTGTAATTGTCTTAATATGCCTCCCAAGATTGCATAACTACACCAAGTCATCCATCCACAGCTACTTGTATTACACCGGTGGATAAGACTCACCTGAAAGCAGCCAGTCTGCTGGAGATGACCCCGGCGTAAAGGTGATATAAGATGCCGAGTGCTAGAAGGCAGAATACACCCACACCGAAAGGGGACAGGCGGATACCCATTGGAGCCATAACTGCCAATATCCGTGGTCTTCACTTGGTGATCGGCGAAAACTTGGCAGTCCAGTTCATGCGTTCACACGCTGCGTGACGTGGCTGTCGTCACCTATGCAGAACCTTTAAATGGCCAACAACGGCTTCTACACGAACGGGCTAAAATGGAGTGATACACATGCCAGTCGCCATATAGTTGAACATTTCAAATACACTGTCAATTCAGGGATGTCAAATTAGACGAGGGCTTATTTTATTTAAAGGTTCGGTCGTTCAGCGCTAAACCGACTAAATTATACTAACTTCCGACCGTGTCTTTCGATCGAATCGACTTTCCCTTTCATTGCACCTTTTTCTGACGGCGAAAGCCGAAGAAGCTAGCCATGGTTTCTCGAGTGCCGAATGTAGAACTGAACAATCCTGTCTCTGTTCACTCAACTCATATTCCCAACGAACACTAGGGTCAGCTGCGCAGATCTCTTCCGGGTTGGTTGATGTCGTCATCACTGTGAGACAAGTGTAGTCGAAACAACAAACCGTATACTTTATATATTTAAAAAAAAAAAACTTTAAAGTATTCGTACTAGCTTTAAATTAATACTCCAATATTGAGCTAATTAATTTCAAGTGCCACATTTAATGCCAGAGTGAAAAGACAATATCACACTAATGTTCTAATCCATTTTTTTCTCACGCTGTTCAGTATTTACAATCAGTGTTCCACATGAAATAACATTCTCAAATGCATACAGTGCTTAATACATTAACAAAACCAGAATAAAAAAAAATATAAGAGACTATCAAGCATCATTAGCCAGATGTTTTTCCATTTCGAACAGGAATGAGGAATTTGAAACTGGATTCATCTTTGTGTACCCAAAGTCAAGACTCTGTGCTTTCTCTTTCCAAGAACCAAGGACCACCTGTGGAGAGGTTCAAAAAGACCTGGAATTAGCAGGTACTGTTGTCACAAAGAAAACGGTGAGTAACGCACTCCGCCGCCACAGCCTGCATGCACGCTCACCACGCAAGACCCCATTGCTGAAAAGAAAAGGCATGTCAAAGCTCGTTTAAAGTTTGCTGAACAACATTTGGACAAGCCAGTTAAATACTGGGAGAATATAGTCTGGTCGGATGAGAGCGAAATTGAACTGTTTGGATGCCATAATGCACACCACGTTTGGGGGAGAAATGGCACTGCACATTACCCTAAAAACACCATACCAACAGTGAAGTTCGGAGGTGGGAACATGATGGTGTGGGGCTGCTTCTCAACAAATGGTACTGGCAAACCACATTATTGAAGGAAGGATGAATGGGCAAATATACAGACATTTTTGACAAAAATCTGTTGCCATCTATGAGGATGATGAAAATGAAAGGAGGCTGGACATTTCAGCAAGATAATGATTCAAAACATACTGCCGAGGATACTCTCAATGAAAAACAATAAAGCTGCTAGGATGGCCCAGCCTATCATCTGACTTGAATCCAATTGAAAATCTATGGAAAGAACTGAAACTCAAGTTCCATAAAAGAAACGCACGGAACCTTCAAGATTTGAAGACTGCTTGTGTGGAGGAATGGGCCAAAATCACACCACAGCAATGCATGTGACTAGTTTCTCCATACATGAGGCGTCTTGAAGCTGTTATTGCAAACAAAACCTTTTGTACAAAGTATTAAATAAATACCATTTGGCGTGTTCAATACTTTTCCCCTGTGTCATTTCACATTAGTACACAAAACTTAATTTCTGATCTTATTTGTTCTACTTTCTTTGTATGTGTGGATTACTTGGGTTGTTCCCAACATCTGGTGAAATGTTCATGTCAATAGCACCTTTGGAAATATATTTAGTGAGAAAAATGGTGACGTTCAGATACTTATTTCAGCTGCTGTACATATAATTGCACCTGCATTTCTTTATATTAACTATATTATTAATATAATAATATTATATTAACTAACTTAATTTTAAATCATAAGTCATGGAAAATAGTGACAACCAAATATAAATACCAGTAATGTTTAATTTATGTTATGGGATTTGGTAAAATCAATAAATACTAAGTTTGTTATAGCGGAACAAAATCAAGAAAATTGCAATTTTCGGAGCCTACAGATTTTCTAACAAAATAAAAACAACAAATCCGTTTAGCAAGAAACAAGTAGACACTTTATCTGCTTTAGTGGCCCACAAAAGAATATGTGGCGAGCCCGATCTGGCCCCTAGGCCTCGAGTTTGAGACAAGGTGTATTTAATTACATTTGTTAAGTACTGTACATGCATACAGTATATCTTGCCATCTATGGTTGGTGACTATTTTTAGTGTCTAATGTTCACATTGCCTTGAAAAGCAATTTATTTAATCTCAAATGATTGCAGTTATTGAAGTTTTTAATATTATAAAAAAAAAAAAAAAAAAAAAAAAAGCTCATTTGAATGGTCATGACCAATAATGCAGTAAGCCATTTTCTATAAATCCGTGTTCTTTTCATTCCACAATTTGTTTTGCGCAATTCAGCATGAACAGTGTCAGGATTAGACCATGATTTCTTCTTTGTGCCCCTCTGTTAACGTGATAAAAAAGGGTGCAGAAGGCCACTTCCTCGAGTGTCATTCTATGTTCCTTTTATATCTCCACACTTCTCATCTTGTCGTCCTCCCGTCTCTTCTGGCCACTTGACTGTAACATGGTAGGACTTTAGTTCCTCCTCTGAAACAAAGTCTGGGGCGTGACTCATAAGGTCATGACCACGGAATGACTTTGGGAACGCTATGACATCACGTATGCTGGAAGCACCCACCATGATGGAAACCAGCCGATCCAAACCTAAAATAAAAGTATTGTATTTTTTAGTTGCATTTCAGTTGTTTTCCCCCTTCCTCCTTATTATGTGGAAATGCATGTGGATTTCATCCATCTACACGTATTTGATTGATTTTAATATAAGTACACACAAAACTGAGGTGGTGTGGGTCAAAAAGGTATTTACG